>NC_133463.1:38772500-39101666 GCF_048565385.1 Saimiri boliviensis
TTTCTTCTCACCAGGTTCCCACCTCATGACACATAAGAATTATGTGAACTACAATTCAAGATGAGATATGGGTGGGGACACAAGCAAACCATATTATTCTGCCCATAACCCCTCCCAAATTTCATGTCCCCTCATTTCAAAACACAGCCATAATAGTCCCTCAAAGTCTTAACTCATTCCAGCATTAACCTAAAAATCCAAGTCCAAAGATATATCTGAGACAAGGCAAGTCTCTTCTGCCTATAAGCCTGTAAAATCAAAAGCAAGTTAGTTATTTCCTAGATATAATGGGTGATAGCATAGTCATTAAACCTTAAAGTTTCAGAATGATCTCCTTTGACTCCATGTCTCACATCCAGGTGATGCTGATGCAAGAGGTAGGTTCCTATGGCTTTGGGCAGCTCCACCCCTTTACTTTTGCATGGTACAGACCCCCTCCTGCCTAGTGTCACAGGCTGGTGTTGAGTGTCTGTGGGTTTTTCAGGTGCGTGGTGCAAACTGTTGACAGATCTACCATTCTGAGGTTTGGAGCATGGTGGCTCTCTTCTCATAGCTTCAATAGGCAGTGCCTCAGTGGGGACCCAGTGTCAGGGCTCTTAAACCACATTTTCTGTCTTTATTGCTATATCAGAGATTCTGCATGAAGGCTCTATCACTGTAGCATATTTCTGCCTGGACATCCAGGCATTTCCATATATCCTCTGAAATCTAGGCAGTTTCCCAAACCTCAATTTTTGACCTCTGTGCAGCCTTGGGCCCAACACCACATGTAAGCTGCCAAGGTTTGGGACTTGCACCTTCTGAAGCAAGAGCCTGAGCTGTATGTTGGCCTCTTTTAGCCACAGGTGAGATGCAGGGTGCAAGCAGCAAGGCCCTGGGCTTGGCTCACAAAACCACTTTTCCCTCCTAGGTTTCTAGGCCTGTAAGGAAAGGAGCTGCCACTGACATACCCCAGAGACATTTTCCCCATTGTTTTGGTGATTAACATTTGGCTCTTCATTACTTATGCATATGTCTTCAGTGGGCTTGAATTTATCCCCAGAAAATGGGTTTTTCTCTTCCAATGTGCTATCAGGCTGCATATTTTCCAAACGTTTATGCTCTACTTTCTCTTGAATGCTTTGCCACTTAGAAATTTCTTCTGCCAGATACCCTAAATTATCTATCTCAATTTCAAAGTTCCACAGATCTCTAGGGCAGGGCAAAATGCCACCAGTCTCTTTGCTTTAAGCACAACAAAAGTCACCTTTTCTCCCATTTCCAAGAAGTTCCTCGTGTCCGTCTGAGAGCACCTGAGCTTGGATTTCATTATCCACATCACTATCAGCATTTTGGTCAAAGCCATTGAACAAGTCTAGGAAGTTCCAAATGTTCCCACATCTTCCTCACTTCCTCTAAGTCCTCCAAACTGTTCCAACCTCTCTGCCTGTTACCCAGTTCTAAAGTTGCTTTCACATTCTTGGATATCTTATAGCAGCACTTCACTACCAAGTGACAATTTCCTGTATTATTCTGAATGGATAATTTATAAAGGAAAGAGATTTAATTGACTCACAGGTCCACAGGGCTGGGGAGGCCTCAAGAAACTTCCAATCATGGCAGAAAGCAAAGGGGAAAGATAACTGCCCCATTATTCAATTACCTTCCACTGGGTTCCTCCCACAACATGTGGGAATTATGGGAACCAGAAGTCAAGATGAGATGTGGATGAGAACACAGCCAAAGCATATCACTGATTTTTCATTTTCTCTTCTTGCTCATTGTGTATATGCCTGAGAATATGAGAATACCTTAAATGTGAGGCAATAATGATGTAAACCATATCACTTCTTTTTGTAAGGAATTTGCTAGAAAAATGTAATGTTGATGATAGTAAGCAAAGTTGATAATGTAGTTGTTTAAGAGCAATCAGAAGTGTTTATGTGCCTCATTCACCACCCAGATGGTCAGATACGTTCTAATTGCAGAATCTTACTGCTGATGATGGGAGTGAGACAGAACACAGCATGATTCTGAGAATTCAGGTTCAGTATACTGCATGACTTTAGGAAAAGGCAACTTTCTATTTGTAAACACAGGAAAGCCATTGATACGGATATATATAAATTTATTTTTAAGCAAATCCATTTTAATCATTTTTATTGACTAAGATAACATCTAAATATGAATTTTTAAAAGGACTATTCAATATCTATAACTGAAAGGCCAATTTTAGCCTTTGCTATAGAAAAGTGCCATAAATTCCAATATCACTGCAAATGACTAGTTGGAATTAACTGATACTTTTTTAACATCTCAAGGAATTCTAAGTTTAAAGAGAAATGGGGAAAAATTACACTACCAAGTGCCGTCTCTAATTCTATAAATCTCTGAAGCCCATGTTTGTTTATCAAAAAGCAGTATCCCATATGGCCAAATAATCATTTTGACTTTCAGTAAGATGAATGTCCTAAATAGCCTTCTGATTTAAGAAAGGCTCTACTTCACAACATGAGATGAGAGAAAAAGAGACAATGCATGTATCCTTATTTATGAGTTTCTATAAAAATCATTATTCTTACTATCAGCACATAAACACTATGCCTCTGGATTCAGTCAGTGTCTTTGCAACCACAAGTCAGATCAATATTTCAGCTTTAAATAAAATGCGAACATTTTTTAAGATGTATTATTGATATGAGAAACTATAAAGTGAACTATCAGTGAGCTATAGCGCTCACTGTTCTTACCCAGTTATTAGAGTAATTATTTAATAACTGCCAAATCAATTAACAGGTGTTACTAATCTGCCTAATGCAAAGTTGGCTCTGAGAATATCAGCTCTTTGAAGATTTCTTAAAATATAGCTTCCATATTCTGATCTAGCTAATTTTATATCTAGAAATAAACTTTGTGCCTTTAATATTTGTTCATAATTAAAAATGGAAAATATATAAAAGTAGTAGAAGACTTAAAATAATATTTAGTGATGAATTTATAAATCTAATGTGAGTAATGTGAGTTTCAGAATATGATATGAATATTTCTTTTGTTATTTTAGGGGTCACAATATATTTTATAATAAGACATTTCTAACTTTTCTTTAAATTATCAGCAAATGTCCAGGCATAGACATGCTTTACCAGTATATTCTTATAGGTTGGTCCCAATGCTTAAAAAAATCATAATTTCATGGAAAATACATGTAAACTGAGTTCCTGTCTTGTGTCACTGATAAAAAGCTATCAGATGATGTATTTAAAAAGACAACTCTAACATGATAATGTATTGCCAGTCAAGATACAATCCAAAGTTTGGAATATAGTAAAACCTAATAAATTAAAGTTTTTTTTTTTAAATTTAGAATGTGAATTAGTTATGGCAGAATGTCAAAGTAGAACTCTTCCTGCTGTCTCAGAATTTCAGCTGGAGTCACAGAGATCAAAGAGAGGATGTTAAATACCCACTAATTTGAAAGTGAGTTGCCAGACCAGCTGTGCAGAATATGCTAAGGGGAAACCCCAAAAGACAGATAAGCATTTGACTATGACCTGCCTCAAGCAAATACAAGGAGAAAAAAAGAAGAGCAATAAAGGAAAGACCACGAGGATGAGTTTCTGTGAGAAAAGCTGTAGATTTCACCTTCCTTCTCCATACCTTGAGCCAAGTGGGGATGCTGTAAAAATCCCCTGACAGAGCATGGCTGTGCTTCCTGCCAGGAGGAAGACTAACCTGGAGCAAGTGGGAGGGGAGAGAATTTCAGAGAATTTGACTCCCCCATATAGTCGTGGGCACAGGGCTTTATGTTGACGTTCACTTATAGAAGTCCGATGCGAAGAGGCTGGGCTGCTTGTAGTGAGCCTTGTAGAAGGAAGAGCCAAGAGGCTTTTGATGGAAGTGACTCTGTTTCTGTTCATCCCAAACCAAGGGTTCTATTTCCAGAGGTATTTTGAGACTCTAGAAGCTATGTGGCCTTGGATTGTTTGGACAATGATTCCACCCCAGAGGGCTTCCTGCTGAGGAAAGATGAACCTGGTTGAAAGAGGCTGGTCTTGACTGTCAGACGCAGAAGGAAAGGCCAAGGATGGAAGGAGCAAAGCCTTTAAGCTGGCGGTGAGACACTGTATCGTCACCATAGGCCAGGGTGCCAAGGAAGGTCTGCAGCAGCGGGCGGGGTTGGATTTCTGAGTATCCCACCGTACCTCCAAGGAGTGAAAGAACTGGCCCTGTGGCATCAGCTGCACCATTTCAGATTATAACATTCCAGCCCAACATCCCATTGATCCTTTCTTCTCTTTTCCAGCTTCAACCTTGAAGAGCTGGAGACAGCACAGAGAGTGGAAGGGGGCGGTGGGGGGAACAGGAGATGAGTCAAGTAGTTAAACAGGAAAGAAAGAAACCCACCTCTTTCTTCAGTGCTGATTTCTGAGACTGATCAGCCTTTAGCGCTGCAAAAAATGGTAGCCTTTAATAGTTGAATATGAAACTATTTATTAGATTTTGAGGTGAAGTTAAAAGATATGGGAACCTCATAAACTCTCATGCAGAGAGATGGATGAATTGACAACATGGTTTTAACAGGATAGCAGGGAAGAGGGATGGAAACAAATGTTTTCTGTTCGTATTGGCTCCCTCAGTAAACTCACTGCACTACATTCCCCATAATTAGGGATATTTGGACGGAAAGTAATAACTTGAATTCAATGTTATTTCTTCAAATGTGAATTTGTATTTTAGTTTGGGTTCCTTTAGAAGAGCCTGAGACAAAGATTAAGATGCAACTTATTTTTGATGTGATTCTCAAAACAGCAGCAGAGGAGTGTGGAATGAAGGCAGCTCACAAAGCATTCATTTTCAAGCAAGTTATGTGATTGGTTACGATAGCTTAACCCCACTGGAAGAACTCTGGACATCAAAATAGGGTACATGCTTCATAGTTATCCCAATGAACACATAAGAGAACTGTGATGTTCCTAAATCAACTGCTGTTAGTCTTCGTTAGAGATCTATACTTGGAGAGGCATTCATTCTCTGGCACTTCTAGACTGCAATATAGATGGCAAGAAAACACTACCGGCCAAGGGTAGCTCTCAGATAAAATATATGTATGCTGGCAAGAGCTACACTGCAGTAGGGCAAGAAAATGTAAACAGGGAACTGACAAATCAAGTATGTGCCGTGGATCATAGGTTAAGACGGGAGAGTGAAACATAGATAGCTCCATCTTTTCTATTGGGAAATTTTAAGGATAGATTTAAGTTCTCTCTTGAGAAACTTTATGTGTAATGTGTCTGAAGCAAAGAATATTGAACAAGTCCTGTACATTTCTATCAGAGTTATTACATGTAGTTATAAAAAGGAGGCATTTTTATTTGTACCAGAGGTCAGGTTTATTGAGTTTTAAAATTTTGAAATGTTTTAAAGGAAAAAAGCGCATTTTGAATAAGAATAGAATTTTCTCCGATACTTAAAAACCAGGAGGAGTTAACTCAGGTCTTTCTAATTCTTGTATTTATGATAACAATGAATTAAGCTAATGTACTTACTATTCAAAGTTTAAGCATTACATAATGCTCACTGACATAGTTTTTAAGCAATTGTTTATATAACTACTACTTAAGATGATCTATGGAATAATTTTATATTCAAGAAATGAACATATTTAGGAAACATGTTAACATTCAATAATTGTTTATTAATTTATTTTAGGTGTTCTTATATATTAGACCAAGGCTTACAGCAGGGAACAAGGCAGCAGGCAAGATTCTTGCTCTCTAGTGGAGAAGTTCAATATAAAAAGGAAGAAAATAAATGGCCTAATTTCACACAGTCACATAATAAATATATAATTACAAACTGAAAGTGCTACAAAGGATAAATGGAGTACACTTGGGAAGTTTAAGTTTCATGATGAATTTTAATTTTTATATAACTTCCTCTTTTTCAATTCTCCTACATACTATGTTAATATGACAAAAATTGACACATACTGTTAAGCTCATGGCTGAAAGCATATTTTAAAAGTCAAATACATAGAAACAGAGTAGAATTTTGGTTACTAGGCACAGGGAGGGGTAGGAAATGGGAAGATAAAGGTCAAAGTGTTACAAACATGAAATTTGCAGACTCTGAAGACTGTAGTTAACAATACTGTTTACTAAAAAATTGCTAAGAGAGTAGATTTTAGGGGTTTTTACCATAAAATAGGTAACTATGATGATAGATGTCTTAATTTGTTTGACTGTAGCAATTATTTCACTATGTATATCAAAATATCATGTTGTATACCCCAAGTATAGATAAGAAAATTAAAAACAACGTATGTCAACAGAATTGAGCAGTGTGAAAAATCAGATTACCTTTTAGAAAGAACACTTGCACAGCATTCAGAATGACTAACATTAAAAAAAATAACACAAATGCTGGTGAGGATGCAGAGAAAGTGATCACTTATGCATTGCTGGTGGGAATGCGAAATGGTCCAGGCATTTTGGAAAAATAGTTTGTTTCTTAAAGAGAACTCAACATGCAACTACTATATGACTCCACAATTATACTCTAGGGCATGTAACCCAGGGAAATAAAAACTTATGTTCTCACAAATACTTGCATATAAATGTTTGTAGATTTAGTAGATTTATTAGTCATAGTCTAAAACTGGAAACAACCCAGATGTTTTTCAAAGAGTGAATGGTTAAACAAATATGGTCTTACCATATTGCGGAATACTACTCAGCAATAAGAAAGAACAAACAACACACCCAGGAATCTCCAGAGAATTATGTTAATTGAAAAAGCCAATCCTAAAAGGTGGTTTATTATATTATTTCATTTATATAAGTCTCTTGAAAAGCAAAGTTATAAAAATGGAAAATAGATTACTGGTTGTCTGGGGTTAAGGAGACAGTGGAAGTGAAAGACAGGTGAGTGTGACTATCAAGGAGCAACATAAGGAAGCCTTGTGAAAATGGAAGTGTTATGTATCTTGACCGTGTCAATATCAGTATCCTGATTGTGATATTGTACTGTAGTATTGCAAAATGTTATCATTGAGGAAAACTGGGTAAAGGGTACAGGGACTCACACTGTATTATTTCTTATAAGGGCATGTGAATTTTCAATTATCTCAAAGTAAAAGTTCCAGTTAAATAGATAGCATCTTTTAAATGCAAGAATAGGAGGTTATTTTGTGTACTGGTGGCAGGCAAAAGTATTTTTTTCTTAATAAAGTTTATAAAGAGGGCTGGGCGTGGTGGCTCACGCCTGTAATCCCAGCACTTTGGGAGGCTGAGGCGGGTGGATCACAAGGTCAAGAGATCAAGACCATCCTGCTCAACGTGATGAAACCCCGTCTCTACTAAAAATACAAAAAATTAGCTGGGCATGGTAGCGCATGCCTGTAATCCCAGCTACTGAGGAGGCTGAAGCAGGAGAATTGCCTGAACCCAGGAGGTGGAGGTTGCGGTGAGCCAAGATCGCACCATTGCACTCCAGCCTGGGTAACGAGCGAAACTCTTCTCAAAAAAAAAAAAAAAAAAAAATTATAAATAAATAAATAAATAAAGTTTATAAAGAAAAAATGGTACATTAAATATCAAAATTAATACCTTTTGTTGATCAAAAAATATCCTTAAGAAAATGAAGAGGGAAGGCACAATTTGTAAAAAGAAAAAAAAATCGACACAACATATATCAAACAAAACATATCTACAATATATGTCTATACCAATGCTTCATTTTTATTTTCATAAATAAAAAACAATAAAAGATGAGCAAAATAACTGAACAGAAACTTTATTGAAATTTACGAATGCCCAAAAAAGGACACAAAAGCCTTTTCCCTCATTATTTGTTGAATAAATACAAATGGAAATCAAAATCAAATACCACTAGATACTTATTAGAATAGATAAAATCTAAAAACTAAAAACATTGAATGTTGGCCAGCTTGTGGAACAACTGTAGTCTCATACATTATTGGTGGGAATGTCAAAGCCTACCGCTTGTCAAAATCTTTGAAAGGTCTGAGATATTACCTTACTTACAAATAGAACATTAGTCTGCCAAGGTTTTGTGGATGCTTGTAGGAAACAGGAGACTCTGAGTCATAGAACAATAATGTGTTTTTACTCACAGCAATAGCAGTAACTGGAGTGTCAACATTTTCCCGCTGCTTCTCAGACGGTGATGTGAACAGGACTAGATGACATCTGCACAAACAATGGGTTGCATATGGGATAGGAACCCTGAGTTTAGGGAACTTGGCCCTTTCATAAGCCCACTCTTTGCTCTGGAGAAAGATATTATCTCTGTCTTCCAAAGCTGTGTGCTATACAAACATCTTGTAAAAAAAAAAAAAAAAAAAAACAGCCTGAATTAAAGAGCAGTTAACGCCTCACTCGCTCTATTTGTGCAGAAATGCAAGAGACCCACAGATATTTTGTCTGTCAGCATCACAACTAGCTTTGGTATATTCATGAAATGGAAAAGTTTTAGCAATAAAAAAGGTAGGGCCTACTGATATGAGCAATGACATTAATGAATCTTGACAATTTTACTGTTAGCGAATCATGCCATACATCCAAAAATGTTATATCTGTGATTCAGGTTTTATGATAAGCTAAAATAGGTAATATTATTCTATGCTGGAAAAATATCAACACAGTCAATTTTCTCTGGGTATGAGTGCAGGAATTTCTTGGGAAGGGAAGAGAAAATTTTTTTGTAGATGATGTTGATATTCTCTATCCTTGGAAGGTTTGGCTAAACTCAGAAAATATGTACCTGTGCATTTCAATCTGTTTTGCTTTGCATAAAAATACTATGAACATATGAAGTATCTATGTAGTGACATAAATATTAAGTGTTTATGGGAAACTGTAGTGTTGTTTTCAATTTACTTTGAAGTACATTTTTAAAATCTGATGAGTAAATGTATAGAAAAATGAATAGTTTGATAGGTATAAGATAAAGTCAGTCAAATAGAATCTAGGTGATGGATATAAGGTATTTATAAATTTATTTCAATTTTTCTTTTTGTTTTAAATAGTTTTAAGTGTTGAAAAAATATAACACAATAACCAAACAATGAAGCTAGAAGCTTTCATATAGATCAGTGAAAGTATACATAAAGTAAATCATTTTTTAAAAATTGTTAATTTTTACACCAGTATCAGGGGAGGCGAGTAACCTTATGTCTTTCTCACATCCTCTAACCTCAAAACTGTAATTTTTGGAGAGCTTAAGTATCTTCTTTCCATAGTGACTTAGTTTGCTCATTATTTTACCGCCATTGATTTGTATTTGATGACAACTTTGATCCTCAGTGTCTAATACGATTCTCAGTTTATAGTATTTTCTTAATGCGTTTTGTATTTGAAATGGAATTTTAACAGTTATTCACTTTTATTAATTGCTTACATACTTTCTACCTTCCCTTTCTATACACCCTCACAGAGTATGCAGTATATTCTCAACATGGAAGTATTGGTCATTTCAACAAAATGTGCTTAGAAGGGTTACAAAATAACCCTGATAAACGATCACTTTAGATAAAAGGTGGAGTTATCTTTCTTAATAAGGTAATTAACTGTTGTTTTACAAACACTAGGGGGAAGTCGATAAGACATTTATAAATTATGTGAATTGGGTCATTTTTAATTTTGAAATTTTGTGCAGTAGATTAAGTTTTTAAGTAGAATGCTAAACAAAAATTAGCAAGCAAAATCGTATTTTTTCATTTAGACAGGTATTCATCCAGTGTTTACTGAATACCTCGTACTACTCATCTGAGGTAGTTTGTCAATTCTTAACTAATGTCTTATTTCATAATTATCTAATATGTGCTTGTGCTTAAGATTAATATAATATTCAAAATAGATTTATTTAAATTTAAAACACAGAACTCAATAGGAATAATGTGAGCCATTTTCCACTTGGACAATTAACGTGCTAAGCTACGAACATTTAGGCCCTTTCTCTGACAGTGTGCACTGCTCTTATTTTGTAACTTCTCTAAGCAAAACATTCATCTAATTCTGCCAGTTGGCAGTGTCCAACATATTTTCTGTGCCCAATAAATCTTAAATTGCAAGTTATTACCATGTTCTTCACAGCATTCTGCCTATAATCTCATGCAATCCATAAGGCATTAACTAGCATTATTTTCTATAAAAATAAAAATATGATTACATTTTTTGAAACAAAAATTCTACAGAGGATGTACTCATAATGTGGGTTAATTTGTCTTGCTTTATTAAAAGCTGAATGTTATCAGAACCATGGCATGTGTGGAGGCAAAATGCTGCTCACTCCCCAACATAATTCTCAGCAAGCCCCTCACTACTCAAAAGGTAATTTATGTTCACACCTGGTTACTATAATAGAGTCAAAATATGAAACCTTTAGTATCTTGGTCTCTCTCTTTTTCTCTGTGTCTCTGTAACTGTCTCTGTCTGTCTGCCTGGCACTCTCATGCTCTCTGTCTCTCTCTCTCTCTCTCTCTCTCTCTCTCTCTCTCTCTCTCTCTCTCTTTCTATCTATCTATCTCTCTCTCTCCAGAAATAGTTATTCTAGTTTGATTGAACACATCATACTCAGACCAACCCCAATAATCTTTAATTACTACTTCGGGCTTCAGAATATCAGTGCAGGGCACTCAAATCCATGAATCTGAAGATAAAATGAAATCATTTTTTTTCTTTTTGCCAATCTAAAGTCTTCAGGCCTTTCAGTCTTGCATAAAAATCAGGTCTTCTACCCAGGCAATATCATTCTGGACATAGGAATGGACAAAGATTTCATGACAAGGACACCAAAAGCAATTACAACAAAAACAAAACTTGACAAATGGGATCTAGCCTAGTTAAAGAGCTTCTGCATAGTATAGCAAACTATCAAAAGAATGAACAGACAACCTACAGAATGGGAGACATTTTCTTCGAATTATGCACGTGACAAAGGTCTATTATTCAGCATCTATAAGGAATTTAAACAAATTTACAAGAAGAAAAACACCCCTAAAAAGTGAGCAGAGGACATGAACAGACACTTGCCTATTATGAAAAGTTAAAACATGAAAGATGCTGGTGAGATTGAGGAAAAAAGGAACACTTATACACTGTTCATGAGAGTGTAAACTAGTTCAGTCATTGTGAAAGACAGTATGGTGATTCCTCAAAGACCTAAAGACAGAAATACCATTTGATCCAGCAATCCCATTACTGGATATATACCCAAAGGAACAGAAATCATTCTATCATGAAGACATAATCTGTACAACAATTCCCCATGACACAAGTTTGCCTATGTAACAAACATGCACATGTATCCCTGAAATTAAAACAGAAGTTAAAAAAAAAGAAAAGCAAGAGATTTCTTTACCCTTCCTTCCCATGTAATGAAAATTCATATTTTTAACTTTTTTTCATAACAAAAAATCAGAGTATTTACAAGCTTACAGAGTCATCAAAATTATGCAAGTTCCTGATAGTAGCTTTCAATTTATCAGGAAAACTTTCTAATTTTGGAATCAGTATTTGCCATTAAGTAAATACAATATGTTTTCTTTTTGTTATACCAGTTGTCCTGTGCCTAATTCTGTGTCAGGATCTTTTATAGTCAAAGGCTCAGGAAATTGGGTTGTGGATGAATAATTTTTGAGAATATTAAGGACCATGGCAATTATCAACCAAATTATTGCAAGAGATAAAAACATGCAGTTTAACTCAATAACCTGTATATTTTGGGAAATAATGGAGCATCTCGGGTTCTTGAAGTACTATTTTCCTTCATAATTTTCTTCAGTTTGCAAATGTTAAGAAGGTATTGTCAGCATTCTGTGTTGCCATGCTTACAGGTGTTCATAGAAAACCGAGCTCTATCATGATCAAATTGCTGAATACACTTAATCGGAGGGAATCTATATTATCATTGTAAATCCTTGCACTTTCACCATGCTTCAGTCCTGTGTAGCACCCTGCACTTGAAATAAAAGTTCAATAACATTTAAAATAAATGAGATCTCCTTAGCATTTGTGTTGGTTAAACTAGTTAAGCTCCTGCTTGTTAATATCTTATGTTTATTTCCCTTGTAAACTCCTGTGACCCTTAAAAAGAAACTCAAGTGGTTTCATGTGCTCAAGGATCTTGTAGTGATTGTCATTTTTAAAAATATTGTAATATTTTGTGTTGACATTTTATTTAGAATAAGAAATGCATAAGATATTAAAAAATTATGAATCCCTTGCAAAGTTTAAATCTTCACTCAGCATAACTGTATACGAAACCCCTTAAAAAAAAGTCCCAGGAGCCCTAGGCTTCTTTAAAGCAACCTAAAAACCACTCCACATCTCATAATAGAAAGTTCATAGTTCAAGAATTAGTGTTGGTGAAGCTATGCAGGGCATAGTTGCTAAAAGTTCACAGGGAATTTCAAGGCAGGATTCATACTCTTTCTCTATTTGTAATATTTATGCAGTTCACCCATTCGTTTACTTATTTGGTAAACATTTATCAAGCTTGCATTATACTCCATCCTCTGTACTAGCATTTCTGTTTTTATTATGACCAGTGACAACTTAATGTCTTTCTCTCTAATGTTAACCAAGAGCAAACTTAAGAACAAACAAAAATTTTCTTATTCTTTACTCACAAAATATAACTTCCAGATTTGTTTGAAAGAATGAAATAATGACATTCATTTGAATTATTGTAGTTGATCCAAAACATTGAGTGTTGGAACATGTCTTTCAAATTTGATAAGGTATTAGAAAAATAATATCAATTTCTAAAATTTTTCCAATTGTCTAAATTCTAAACTCAAAACATGTGTCTCATCATAGGATTTCTGACTCATGTACTGTCATTTATTCTGATTGATCTGAAGATAGATTTTATAAGAGCAACATGAGTCCATTACATATGTATCCAGGCAGGGGATTTATTTGTATAAGAAAAACCTTTGTTGATTTGATTTTAGTTAGTTCCACATGTATCAATAAATCCCTAGCACCAGCATGTTATTATTTTTCCTTACTTGTACCTGTAGGACACAATTCCTGGGGCTGCTCTATAAACATAATCTGCTTTTATTTCTATATTTTCTTTAAAAAATTTCTGTCTAGAATATATGATATAGGTGGAGATGTCTCTAAGGTGGAGAGGCAGTGTCCAGAAATGTCTTGAAATTCCTAAAACTCCAATGAAAACATTTTGAAAACCCTTTTCTAAGGATAATATATTGCATTATTTTACCTCCTCCTACTTCAAAGAGTAAAAGGGTACTTATTTTCCTTGTTCTGGACTCATCTCTTCAAGGCATCAAGACTTTCCCCTTTGTTCTACTTATCAACAGTTGTATGAATAGTTACCTATTTACCAAATCCTTTCATTTAAAAGCTCAAGCTACATGAGTTCTTATCTTTTCATATTGGATGATGAATATGATTATAAATACTGAGATTTTAGTTTCTCCTCAATAAGAAAGTTTCTTCATTAATCATATTATCCTATTATCATCTGGACCATTTCTGGTCCATACTTATTCTTTTAAGATTTGTTAAAAGTTCCACTGTTGACCAGATGTAATTTTTCTTTCCTTGCTGAATGTATAACATTCCTTTGCAAGTACCAATGAAATCTTCAGACATACCCTAGAGGAGTTGAATACCTTGGTCCTAGAGTCTGAAGGATACAAATTGGCATCTTAGCTCCATCCCTTCATATCTGTATAAATTTGGGCAAATAATTTGACTTTTCTAGGTCTCAATTTCCTCTCTCCTTAGCTTGAAGAAGAGATTAAATAAACTGAAGGAGGATTGAACTGAGACAGACTCAGCTGTAGCTTTGGGAACTTAAGTGTCAAGGTGCTTTACTCAGAAATGCCCAACTCCCAACTCAAGTAATCCTCCTGTCTCAGCTTCCCAAGTAGCTGGGATTACAGGTGTGTGACACCACTCCTGGAGAATTTTTGTATTTTTAGTAGAGACAGGGTTTCACCATGTTGGCCAGGTTGCTCTCGAACTCCTGACCTCAGGTGATCTGCCCACCCAGGCCACCCAAAGTGCTGAGATTACAGCTGTGAGCCACTATGCCTAGCCCAGAATGGCCATTTTTAAAAAGTCAAAAACCAATAGATGTTGGCAGGGATGTGGCAAAAAGGGAATGCTTATACATTGCTGATGGGAATGTAAATTATTACAACCTCTGTGGAAAACAGTGTAGAGATTTCTCGAACTAAAATTAGATCTACCATATGTTTCAGCAATCCTACTACTGATATCTACTCAAAGGAAAAAATTATCATATCAAAAATACACCTTTATGCTTATGTTTATTGCAGCACAATTCACCATTCCAAAGATACAGAATCATACTAAGTGCTTATTAACTGAGGAATGGATAAGAAAAATGTGATATGTATAACATAAAATACTACTCAGCCTTAAAAAATATATTTTTAATATTATATTTCATATAAATATGAAATAATTTATTTTATAAGAAATAATGAAATAATATCTTTTTCTCAGCCATAAAAAAGAATGATATATTTTACAGCAACTTGTATGCAACTAGAGGCTGTTTTTCTAAGTGGAATCACTCAGGAATGGAAAACTAAACACCACACATTCTCACTTGTAAGTGGGAGGTAAGCTTTTGGTGTGTAAAGGCATACAGAGTAGAATAATGGACAATGGAGACTCAGAAGGCGGATAAGAGAGAGAGGAATGAGGAATAAAATATTATCCATTGGGGTACAATTACACTGCTTGTATAAAAGATAAACTAAAATCCAAGACTTTCCTACTACACAATTCATCGATGTAACCAAAACCACTTGTACCCCTAAAGCTTTTGAAATACAAAAAATTTAAAAGTAGTAATAATAATATTGTATATATCCTAGACATTTTTGTTAGTATTAAATTGGATAATACATGAAAATGCTTAGCTCAGTGCCTTGCATCATATAGCAAATGTTTAATACATGTGTATTTGAGTGTGTGTGTGTGTGTGTGTGTGTATACACACACACAAATATATGTAATAGATAGTGGAAAATTCTAATCTTGCTGTCTACTGCAATGCATAACTCACTAAAAGAATGTCCCACGTGACACATGTTGTCATAGAAAAATGGTACATATTGATGAAAATTTAGTTGTATATTCCTGAAGACTTCTAGCATAGTAGTATAAATAACTGTGTAAAATCATGGTTTTAGTTTAAAAATTAAGCAACTCTGATATATTTACATATGTCTGTGAGGTCTGTGGCCAGGAGACTGTGTAAATGTATTTCATGCTTTCATCAATGATTTTTTAGTGCTTAGATCCAGCTGCAGGCATAGTGATGAACATTAGCCCATATCTGCTTAAACTTTAGAATATCTAGAAGTGTTTTTGCTACTATTCATAAAGAAAATGAAAACTATGAAAACTGCTTTTAATTAATGTATTGATAATTATTCTGATGGAGGGCTATTTTCAGAGAAAATTTACTTTCATAAGCTGCTGGTATATTCATACAGTGGCACTTGGGCTAAGGATCTATTGACTGCATTTAAGAATCCAGTGTGAGTGAAGGTATTTGCATAACTGTCTCTGTGTAAGAGTTCACAAGCCAATGTTTGACTTATCCTTAAAAACATTCAATGTCATAGATATAAGGATAGGCCAAAATTATGAAATAAATAATGGGCCATTGGTTCTATGAAAGCCCAATCATAGCATTCATCTAGCAAATTCTTTTGATGAAATTTTTATGAGTTTTATTTGTGAAAGTGTACGAGTTACATAATTTTTTACATGTATATAATGTGTAATAAAGTCAGGGTATTTAGGGTGTCAATCACTCAAGTATAATACATTTGTTAAAGTATGGTCATCCCACTCTGCTATCAAATTGCATTTATTTCTTCTATTTTACTGTATGTGTGTACCCTTTAACCTGCTTCTGTTCATTCTCCCATCTTTTCTCCACTTACTCTTCATAATCTTTCTTATCTATTTTTCCACTCTACCTCCATGTGTTCAAAGCAAAATAAATGTTTTGAGACATAGACCTTTGCCCCAGTTTAAGTGCAGTAACATGATCATAGCTCACTGCATCGTCAAATTCCTGGCCTCAAGCAATCCTCCTACCCTAGCCTCCTGAGTGTCTGCAACTAAAGGCATGTACCACTGCACTAGGTTGTTCGAATATTTTAAACTCCTACATATAAATAAGAACATGACATATTTTTATGATTATTTTAAAAATCAGCATCGATTAAACAAATTGTTCTTTCATCTGTAGGTAGAGATTTTCCCAGAAAACTAAAAATAAATAAATAAATAAATATATAAAAGAAACTTTACTTCAGAATAACCCTTAAGTATGAGACTGCTTTTATTAGAAAATCATTTCTACTCACAGGAAGTTAAGCCATTTTTCAAAACGTGAAGATAAAATATAGATGGTGGATAGCCGTGTGTGTGTGTGTGTGTGTGTGTGTGTGTGTGTGTGTGTGTATCCTTCTGCAAAAACTGTATTCAATTTTCAATCCAGTATTTCATATACATCAAGACAAGTAAACACTTTAAAGTTAGATGAAAATGAAGCTTTGTAAAAATACAGAAAGGCGTCCAAGAATTGATGTAGAGTGTACTAGAATAAATCTCTTTTAGCTATTCAGGAAGCCCCAAGGTAATGGCTTTCTCCCCAACCCGATCTTAATGTCTCAGTTCAGCAGCTGTTTAAGCTGAACCATAGGGCCTTATCTCAACTTTCCAGATGGACCCTTTAGGTGCTTCTTTGACCCTATAAAGGGTAATTGCTTAACATTTGAGAGGGGTAGCACATGTGGCAATAAGAAGTCTAAAAGAACAACTTAAGGAATAATAGGATCTGGATTTTAATAATTCATAAGATTACTTAACAGGCATAATTTAATTACATCTCTATCAGCTGTCCCTTTCAAATTTCAGCACAGCAGAACAATAAATAGCCTAACACTTCTAACTCTAACACAGTATATACACATCATTTGTAAACACATTTCATGCTTTTATTTTATTTAACTAAAAGCATGTGAGCTAGAATGGATCCTCATATGTTATAGGATAATGTTAAAATATAAGCTTTTTTGACAGTGGGCTTTTTAATACAAGCAAAATTATTGAATCAGATTTTTATGGCTATTATATTAGATAAAAAGATCTATAAGCAAAATTATATAATTTACTATGAACTAGATCATTCACAGTAGAACACTGTTGACCGATTTCTACTATGTCCTCAAATAATTTGCATTCTAAATGTACTTACTCTATATGATCTTCCTTCACTTGGATTGTTATTCTGTAAACACAGGTTATATTGAAGTAGATGTATGATATTTATTTCATTTCCTTTTATCATGCCTTGGGGAAAGACTTGAGAATTTGCTGGTGTTGACACTTTTAATTGTGCATTGGGATGTTAGGGTTGGGACTGTGTTTTAATCTCTTCTCTGATTTTAGCACTTAACAAAATACATGAGATATAGTATATAAGCCGAATTGATGTCTTCTATTGGGTAACAAGACTGAAATTCTGGTCCCAACACCAGCTTTGTAATTATCATAGATAATTTCTTATTATGCCAAAACACTTGGTGAAAAGTGAAATCAATCAGGTAATTGTTTTGTCTACATATCAAATCATTAATACAAATGCTGCTATGTCAGAGCCATCCAAGTAACTGCCTACTTGGCATTACTAAATGCTTTGGGGAAGATTCTAAAATTAGACCTATTTTCTTTCAGGGTTGTATTTATGAAATGGGAGTGAGTTTGAATGTTGGGTTATTTGTAGTCTCACCAAACAATTATGAGTGAAGGTTTGAGTATCTTTTATTTTCCTTTTACTTTGTGAGCTCTTCGCTGTTTTAATTTGGTTTCATGTTAATGTAAAAAAAGTTTTTTGGTGCATATAGAAGATTGTCTTTTAGGAATGTTTTGCCATTAAAAAGCAGAAAACCTAATTAAAACTATCTTGAAAAAATGAGAACATCATCACCATCATTATTTTTGTCACTGAAGATAAAGGCAAGAAGGGAGGCCCTTGTCCTGGTGTTATCTGAAGTTTACTGATCCCATCAAGAACCTCAATTTCTTTCTCTCTGTCTAGGCTTCCATCCTTAGTGTCAAATATCTGTCCTGGATATTTATCCTTCTACGAGTTATAAAATAGCTGCAGTATTTCTAAGTTTCATTTCCCATGACAGCAGTCTCCAAAGGAGAAAGAGATTTTGACTTCTTTTAGTCTCTTAAAACAAAAAAGAAAGAAAAAGAAAAAAGAAACATGTATCAAAGACTCCAAGAATTCCCATCTCCTCTTACTGACCACAGTTGGAGTTCATATTTAACCTTAAACCAGACACAGGTGAGGGAATGAAATTGCCATGAATGACCTAGATGGGTTAGGTATGTCCTCTGGTTTTGGAATCTGCCAATTCTCATAAAACTTGGCCTGCGTGACAAGAGGGAGTTAAAATGGGAAATGATTGATAGGCAGATTGTGATGTTGATAAAATAATATTTCTTAAATTTATTTAAAAAGGTTTTCTAATTCATCTATTTACATTTTATATATTCCTGCATCTACATCCTGAATAAATAGGCTTTGAAAAACTTACTTGTCATTAATAGTAACCTCTATCTGAAAGTTACAGATTCCTATTGCAGTTACAGAACTTGCGATATTGCAGGCTCTTCAATATATGGTTAAATATTAGCATTTGTCTTGATTCACTTTGGCCCAATCTAAATCTTGAAATTCTGTCTCTTCTCAATTACTTTTATTACTCCTTTTAATGTTACCTAAAACATGAATAGTGGCCTCACCTTATAATCTTATAGAAGATTGATATTATCTTAGGTGAATAAAGTTGTTTCATTATTAAAATTAAACGCAAGATTGTTTTCTAAAATTTTTATGAAGCAAGTAGAAAGTTACCAATATTAAGAACTTTTCCATTCAAAAAATCTTGATGTCTGATACAATGCAAAATTATTGAATGACCTTAGAAATAATAGATTATGCTTTATGTGATAGCTTACGTTTTTCATAATCATTGTTTATGTTTGTAATTTTATGGGATATTTACATATTTCAAATTTATGTTATTGCAATTTATCTACCTTTTATGGTTTCTCACAAAAGCAATAAATGGGTAACAGCCCATCCGAGGACCATACAACTAAAGCAAACATTGTCAGTGCTTTATTGACAGAAATCTGCTCCCTAGAAGAACACTGAAACACAATCAAAACAAAAGGGATAAATAAAAATATAAAACTATGTCTTACAAGGGGTCATTGATAGTAGTAGTAATGTTTCCTTATTTAGTTTATGTTCTGGAATTTTTATCATGGCAAACTGAAGTGTTTATGTAAGGCATTACCCTATTTACTGAAGTAACAATATTTGGAATCCTATTATAGTTATGTTGTCATTCTTGATATAGTAGTGCAGGAAAAAGGACAATTAGTTTCTTATAAATCTCAATAGTGAACAAATATTTTCCAGTCTAGCCAGACTAAAAAGAAAACAGAAGAAAAAAATCCATATTATTCAAAGTAGGACACCATTTGATTTCTATTAAGAAAAAATAAATGAAAACTGTACTGTTGCCAAGGAAGGATTTGTTCATTATTCAGACAACGGGCTTGACTATTTTTACTAAGTAAAGAGCTAGAGGAAAAAATGATGTCTTACACCTAGTCTTGTGAGTTTGTCTCATTAACTACCGTCAGAATTTTGCATGCTTTGCCAATATGAAGAAATATTTTCTGACAGATTTGATAAATTAGCAGTAGTCCTGCTCCTGTAACAAAGTGGTCCTCTGAGAGGTACAGAGGTGATTCGAACACTCACCAGATATCCCATTGCCTCTTTGTGCCATTTATTTGAAGAAAAGAGCATTTTGAAGCATGTGTATTAGTCGTATTGCTTGCTGCTATCACTATCACTATCTAGTGTCAATGGAGGGAAGTTGGTGTCAAACCCAGAAGCTGAAATGAGTTAATTACATCCCTGCCAAATTGAATCCTCTTGTCCTAAAAGAAAGATATCTTCCCCACCTTTCTTTTTGTTGAATATATTTCAAAACCATTTCCCTTTCATCATTTGCTAATAATGAGTACTTGAAATGAGATTTTTAAATATAGCAAAAAAAAAAAAAATCCTCTAAATATTTGTATTCTTTTGGATTTCTCACCTTTGCTGACCAGTTCATAGAGATTCAGTCTTGATGTAAGCCGTGTTTTTTCCTTGGGTTTTGGCTTCTTTCTCTTTTTGTTAAAACTCCTTCAAGAGTAATTTTCTTTGACTACTCTCCTGCCTCATCAGGGTAGATATGAGATATTTGAAAAAGAGAAACTTTGAAAAAAGTGTCAGAGTAGGGACTAAAAATGATTGCAGAAAGTCTTAGAAAAGAAAAAGTAAATGCATTTAAAAATCTGAAGTTCCTTACAACAAATAGACATATTTTTATATACTCATTTTAAAATTTCAAAGCACAAGACAAAAAGCTTATAAAAGATGACATTCAAAAAAGAATAAAAATATAAAGTGTCTCAAATGCAAAGATCATATTTAAAAACTCCAAATAAGGAAGTAGTTTTTGATGTAGTTGAACTTTAAAATGTATTTTTATCAATTATCTAGACACTGAATATAAAAAGCAAATACTAGATTATTCAAATAATTATCTGTACTACAATTTTCTTTGCAGATATGATTACAGATAGAATTCATACATGGATCAAGTGCTATATTTATTTTAGTGAAAGGGAAATAACTTTTCTCATGCACTAGATAGCCTCACATGCCAAAATAGAACTCAAGAAGTGGTCAAAATGAAGTTAAATAATTACTTGTGGTATGAAAATAGGCATTGTTATGGTGTTATTGATGGCAGAGGTGTCCCGTCTGGAGCAGCCACTGCAAGGATGCCAGCTGCAGATGGGGAGGCATGGCTGGGGCTGTGCCTTTCACAGGGCACATAGGTGCTGGAAACAGTAAGGAGCCCCACCCCCTACCAAAATGAGGTAGGAGTCCCATGCTCCCAAGTGCTGCTGCAGCCTTTCAAGACTTTCTTTTTGGAAAAGTGGAAAAATCTTGCCAAATACATGAGATGTAACATTAAATAAGTGGTACAAAACTTAGGCAAGGAGGCTATCATATTTTAAAAATTTAAGGGAAAATATTAAGGGAAAAAATATTAGCAAAAGTTATAGAATATAGTCAGAAACCTTGGAGTCTACCTACACAAAACTTTCCTTGATTTGCCACCAGCTCTGTACCCAAGCTTCCCTGCACTCTGGGGGACCTGAGAAACTCTCTCTGACCAGGAAGGCTCAGAATTGCCTGCTCGTGCTCCCTGGCCTCTCCGGACTCCCGGCACCTGCTCTGATTTCAGAGCAAAATTGTAGTCAAGTCCAGGCTCCGTCAAGACCCAGTCAAGTGTGAGCACATTCACATTCGGAGCAGCACTGACACACCAGCTCTCTGCTACCTCAGTTCCCTTAAGATTTTGGGAACTGACAAGCACAGGAGGGAGGCCAAGGTGGGGCTGAGGATGGCTTGGTGTGGGCCTGTAGGCACAGCCTGGGTGCCATGGATGATAGGTTGTTGGTGGCAAGAGGCAAACAGGCTCCTAGGCAGAAAGGGGCAGGTTTCTGGTGAAGCCTCACCTTTAAGCCAGGGATGCCTGAAGCCTGAGGGCTGGGCTGCCAGTTCCAGGTGTGACTCAGTGGGAACTTAAAGTACTTTATCTGGGGCTTCCTATAGCCCTCCCATAAAATCCCCCAACTCAGCCAGACTTGGATAGTCATCAGACTACCAGCTGTGGGAAGGAGTAATCTACTTCCAGTCTCCTTGACTTGTCAGGATGACCTGCCTGCAGAAGGAACTACCTACTGCAGATCTCTTTTCTGCTGAGAGTGGGACACTGATTGGGACCAAATGCCTGTGGAAAGGAGCTACCCACTTTGGATATCCAGAGAGCTGTTCTGTTGCTCAGTGAAGCTCCTCCCCATCTTGCTCACCCTCCAGGTGTCTACATACTTCATTCTTCCTGGACATGAGACAAGAATTTAGGACCTGCTAAATGGTGGGACTGAAAGAGCTGTAACACAAACAGGGCTTAAGATTTAACAGACAACAAAAAAAAACAAAATAAGCAAAATAAATGTCAGAATGTGTGAGCTATCAGATCACTGGCCTGTGGATATTCAAGTTTCAACTCAGTTTGAATTGTTTCCTTTTGGGGAAATCATGCACATTGTATCATGTTTGGCAAGAATGCTTTATAAATTTTATGGAGAATTTGTATGAATGTGTGTGGTGGGGATGATGTGAATGAATGTACTGTCTGGGCAGTCAAGCAATGAACTGCATAGATCTCAATTTATTTTTGTTTAACACTGACGTCTTCTTTGGAAATACCACTACTCCTATCAGTAAACTGCAACTCCACTCATATCCATATGGTCCTTGGTCTCTTAGGCCACAGAAGGTTAATTTTGAAATAGTAAGTTGAATCAAAGTGAATCATTGAGAGTACTGTTCAACCCTTGGGTATTAGTTAATGAGTCCCTTAGCCTACCCTTCTAAAACCTGCCAAGGTTTAATGTAGATCATATTTTAGTTTTAACCTATTTTTATTGTAAAATTTAGTCACTCAAAAATGTTTCTTATTTACCAAAAATATTCATTTGAAGACTCTTTTTGTCATATTTTTTTATTTCTTTATAGACAGTATACAGAGAAAACTATGTGGCAAGAATGAATATTGAATTAACAAAAAACATTAGATTTGAATTACTTTAGGCATCAATAAAACTTCTCAGGAAATATATCTTATGAAACTCACCAAAATGTCAATTGATATGAAAAAGTTAAGGTATAATAAAGTATTTAACAATACTAGTAACATAATTTGTTTCATTGTACTCAGTATCATAATCTGCAAAGAGGTGGAAATAGCAGAAAACAGCATGGTAGAAAGAAAGGTTTATGATCGGTGTGCAGCAGAATGAATGACAGAAATTGAATTGAAAATAATATTTAGTCTCATTAGCATACTACGAAAACTTCCCCCAAATTTTTAAAATTGAAATTATCTAAAATATAGTGACTGATGAGATATTTCAGGACATATATTTATTACATTTATATTTATTGACATATATCAATTTTAAGCCAGTGTTAGAAGCAAAATACCTCAACTATTTCTACATACGATGATTTTTTTTTTAAATTGTACTTTAAGTTCTGGGGTACATGTGCAGGATTGTTGCATAGGTACATCCATGGCAAGGTGGCTTGATGCCTCCATTCCCCAGTCACCTGTATCTGGCATTTCTCCCCATGTTATCCCTCCCTAATCCCCACACCACCCACTGTTCCTCCCTTAGCCCCCCACCCCACAACTGACCTGTGTGTGATGCTCCCCTCCCTGTGCTAATGTGTTCTCATTGTTCAACACCCACCTATTAATGAGAGCATGTGGTATTTGGTTTTCTGTTCTTGTGTCAGTTTGCTGAGAATGATAGTTCAGATTCATCCATGTTCCTACAAAGGACAGGAACTCATTGTTTTTTATGCTGCATAGTATTCCGTGGTGTATATGTGCAACATTTTCTTTGTCCAGTCTATTATTGATGGGCATTTGGGTTTGTTCCAGGACTCTGATATTGTAAACAGTGCCACAATGTGCATGTGTCTTTATAACAGAACAATTTGTAATCCTTTCGGTATATACCCAGTAATAGGATTGCTGAGTCAAATGGAATTTCTATTTCTAGATCATGAGGAATCCCCACACTGTCTTCCACAATGGTTGAACTAATTTACACTCCCACCAACAGTGTAAAAGTATTCCTTTTTCTCCACATCCTCTCTAGCATCTGTTGTCTCTTGTTTTTTTAATAATCACCATTCTAACTAGCATGAGATGATATCTCAATGTGGTTTTGATTTGCATTTATCTGATGATCAGTGATGATGAACTTTTTTTTATGTTTGTTGGCCTTGCAAATGTCTTCTTTTGAAAATTATCTGTTCATATCTTTCACTCACTTTTGAATGGCTTTGTTTTTTTATTGTAAATCTGCTTTAGTTCTTTGTAGATTCTGGATATTAGCCCTTTGTCAGATGGGTAGATTGCAAAAAAATTTTTCCCATTCTGTTGGTTGTTTGTTCACTCTAATGATTGTTTCTTTTGCTATGCAAAAACTCTTAAGTTTAATTAGATCCCACTTGTCTATATTGGCTTTTGTTGACATTGCTTTTGGTGTTTTAGTCGTAAAGTACTTGCCTATGTCTGTGTCCTGAATGGTTTTACCTAGGTTTTCTTTTAGAATTTTTATAGCGTTATATCTTATATTTAAATCTTTAATCCATTTGGAATTAATTTTAGTGTAGGCTCTAAGGAAAGGGTCCAGTTTCAGCTTTCTGCAGATGGCTAGCCAGTTTTCCCAACATGATTTATTAAACAGGGAATCCTGTCCGCATGGCGTTTTTTGTCAGGTTTGTGGAAGATCAGATGGTTGTAGATGTGTAACATTTCTTCTGAGGCTGTGTTCTGTTTCATTGGTCTATATCTCTGTTTTGGTACCAATACCATGCTGTTTTGATTACTGTAGGCTTGTAATATAGTTTTAAGTCAGGTAGCATGATGCCTCCAGCTTTGTTCTTTTTTCTTAGGATTGCCTTGGCTATGCAGGCTTTCTTTTGTTTCCATATGAAGTTTAAAGTGTTTTTTTTCTTTTTCAGTTCTGTGAAGAAGGTCAGTGGTAGCTTGATGGGGATAGCATTGAATCTATAAATTACTTTGGGTAGTATGGCCATTTTTACGATATTGATTCTTCCTAACCATGAGCATGGAATGTTTTTCCATCTGTTTGTGTCCTCTCTTACTTTGTTGAGCAGTGGTTTGTAGTTCTCCTTGAAGAGGTCCTTCATATTCTTTTTTAGTTGAATGCCTAGACATTTTATTCTCTTTGTAGCAATTGTGAATGTGCATTTGCTCATGATTTGGCTCTCTTTAAGTCTCTTATTGGTGTATAGGAATGTTTGTGATTTCTGCACATTGAATTTGTAACAGAGACTTGTTGAAGTTGCTTATCAGCTTAAGGAAATTTTGGGCTGAGAAGATGGGGTCTTCTAAATATACAATCGTGTCATCTGCAAAAATAGAGACACTTTGACTTCCTCTTTTCCTAATTGAATACTCTTTATTTCTTTTTCTTGCCTTATTGCTCTGGCTAGAACTTCCAATACTAAATAGGAATGGTGAAAGAGGACATCCTTGTCTGGTGCCAGATTTCAAAGGGAATACTTCCAGTTTTTGCCCATTCATTATGATATTGGCTGTAGGTTTGTTGTAAATAGCTTTTATTATTTTGAGATACTTTCCATCAATACCTAGTTTATTGAGAATTTTTAGCATAAAGAGGTGTTCAATTTTGTCCAAGGCCTTCTCTGCATTTATTGAGATGATCATGTGGTTTTTGTCTTTGGTTATGTTTATGTGATGGATTGTGTTTATAGATTTGCATATATTGAATCAGTCTTGCATCCCTGAGATGAAGCCTACTTGATCATGATGTATAAGATTTTTGGTGTGCTGTTGCATTCGGTTTGTCAGTATGTTATTGAAGACTTTTGTATATATGTTCGTCATGAATATTGACCTGACGTTTACTTTTTTAGTATAGTGTCTGCCAGGTTTTGGTATCAAGATGATGTTGGTTTCGTAAAATGAGTTAGGGATTATTCCCTCTTTTTGTATTGTTTGGAGTAGTTTCAGAAGGAATGATACCAGCCTTTCTTTGGACGTCTGGTCGAATTCAGCTGTGAACCTGTCTGAAGATGGACTTTTTTTGGTTGGTAGGCTATTAATTGATGCCTCCACTTCAAACCTTGTTACTTGTCCATTCCAGGATTCAGCTTCTTCCTGATTTAATCTTAGGAGGGTGTAAGTGTCCAGGAATTTATCCACTTTTAGATTTACTGGTTTATGTGCATAGAGCTGTTTGTAGTAATCTCTGATAGTAGTTTGTATTTCTGTGGAATCAGTGGTGATATCTCCTTTATCATTATTTATTAAGTCTATTCAATTCTTCTGTCTTGTGTTTTTTATAAGTCTGGCTAGTAGTTTATCTATTTTGTTAATCTTTAAAAAAAAAAAAAAAACCAGCTCCTCTATTTACTGATTTTTTTGGCCTTTTTGTGTCTATCTCCCTCAGTTCTTCTCTGATCTTAGTTATTTCTTGTCTTCCGCTAGCTTTTGAGTGTTTTTGATATTGCTCCTCTAGCTCTTTCAATATTGACAACAGAGCATCAATTTTAGATCTTTCCTCCCTTCTTATGTGGGCATTTATTTCTATAAATTTCCCTCTACACACTGCTTTAACTGTGTCCCAAAGATTCTGGTATGTTGTGTCTTTGTTCTCATTGGTTTCGAAGAATATCTTTGTTTCTGCCTTCATTTCACTGTTTATCCAGTCTATATTTAGGAGCCAGTTGTTGAGTTTCCATGTAGTTGTGCAGTTTTGAGTTAGTTTCTTAATCTTGAGTTCTAATTTGATTTCAATGTGGCCTGAGAGACTGTTATAATTTCCATCGTTTTGTATTTTCTGGGAGTGATTTACTTTCAATTATGTGATCAGTTTTAGAGTAGGTGTGATGTGGTGCTGAGAAGAGTGTATATTCTGTGGATTTGGGTGGAGAGTTTAGATGTCTGTTAGGTCTGCTTGGTTCAGATCTGTGTTCAAGTCCTGGATATCCTTATTGATTTTCTGTATCATTGATCTGTCTAATATTGACTGTGGACTGCTCACGTCTCCCACTATTATTGTGTGGGATTCTAAGTCTCTTTTTAGGTTGTTAAGAACTTGCTTTATTTTTCTGGGTGCTCCTGTGTTGGGTGCATATGTATTTAGGATAGTTAGCTCTTCTTGTTGGATTGATCCTTTTATCGTCATGTAATACCCTTCTTTGTCTCTTTTCATATTTCTTGGTTTGAAGGCTGTTTTATCAGAAATTAGGTTTGCAACCCCTACTTTTTTTGCTCTCCATTTGCTTGGCAAATCTTCCTCCATCCCTTTATTTTGAGTCTTGTGTGTCTCTGCACATGAGATGGGTCTCCTGAATACAGCATACTGATGGTTCTTGACTTTTTATCCAGTTTGCCAATCTGTGTCTTTTGATTGGGGCATTTAGCCCATTTACATTTAAGGTTAATATTTGTATGTGTGAATTTGATCCTCCCATTTTGATACTGGATGGTTTTTTTGCCTGTTAGTTGATGCGCTTCTTTATTGCGCCATTGGTCTTTACCATTTGGCATGTTTTGCAGTGGGGGGTACTGATTTTTCCTTTTCATGTTTAGTGCTTCCTTTAGAAGCTCTTGTAAGGCAGATCTGGTGGTGATGAAGTCCCTCAGTAGTTGCCAGTCTGTAATGGATTTTATTTCTCCTTCACTTAAGAAGCTTAGTTTGGCTGGATATGAGATTCTGGTTTGAAAGTTCTTTTCTTTAAGGATGTTGAAATTAGCCCCCATTCTCTTCTGGCTTGTAGGGTTTCTGCTGAGAGATCTGCTGTGAGTCTGATGGGCTTCCCTTTGTGGGTGACCTGATCTTTCTCTCTGGCTGCCCTTAGCATTTTTTTCTTCATTTCATCCCTGGTGAATCTGACAACCATGTGCCTTGGGGTTGATCTTCTTGAGGAATGTCTTTGTGTTGTTTCCTGTATTTCCTGGACTTGAATGGTGGCCTGGCTTGCTAGGTTGGGGACATTCTCCTGGATAATATTCTGAAGAGTATTTTCCAGGTTGGATTCATTCTCCCAGTCACATTCAGGTATACCGATCAAGCATAGATTAGATCTTTTCACATAATACCATATTTCTTAGAGACTTTGTTCATTTCTTTTCACTCTTGTTTCTCTAGATTTTCCTTCTCATTTTATTTCATTGAGTTGATCCTCAATCTCTGATATCCTTTCTTCTGCTTGATTGATTTGGCTATTGAAACTTGTGTGTGCTTTGCAAAGTTCTCATGTTGTGTTTTTCAGCTCCATCAATTCATTTATATTTTTCTCTAAGCTATTTATTCTCATCAGCATTTCGTCTAACCTCTTTTCAAGATTTTTTTGTTTCTTTGCATTGGGTTAAAACATGTTCCTTTAGCTCAGAGAAGTTTATTACTCACCTTCTGAAGCCTGCTTCTGTCAATTCATCAAACTCATTTTTCATCCTGTTTTGTTCCTTTGCTGGTGAGGAGTTGTGATCTGTTGGAAGAGGAGAAGCATTCTGGTCTTTGACAGTTTCATCCTTTTTGCACTCGTTTATTCCCATCTTCATGGATTTATCTAGCTTTGATCTCAGGGAGCCACTTGATGATGCAGTCTGTCCCTTGTCTGCCTGCAGAGGCACTGCTGCACTGCCACAGACTCAGTCCAGCTGCTGTATAGGATTCCTGTGTCTTTTGTTTACACAGGAAGATTAGGCCTGCCTCTGTAATGGTGGATGCCCTTCCTCACAGGGAGCTCAATCCTTCTGGGTTTAGCTCAAACTGATGTGCTGGCTGCAAAATCCTCAAGGGAGAGGGCTTCAGCCTGGTGGGCTTTGTGTGGGGAGGGACCCGCCTGGCCTATTGCCTATCTTCCTGCTTTTAGCACCCCCTCTCTCTGGGGGGCTGGTAGCTCCATCCTGCAGGCTCTCCTAGCCAGCCAATGTGTCTGCCTTGATCTGTACCGACAATTTGTGGCACCAGGTGGGGCTACCATTCAACTCTTTGCAGGTTGCTCCAGTGCTTTTCAGCCTGGAGAAGATCTCCTGGTCTGTGGGATGCAGAGGCTTTGGGAGAAGTGCAGTATCTGGACCCGTGTGCTGTAGTGGGGAAGCCTCTGATATAAAATAATTTAAAACAAAGTAAATGTACTTTAAAGGTAAAAGTGTAGATCCTTGTAAACAAGCTACTGAATGATGTATACTAAATTATATTTAGAGTACTAGTATTATCCATTTTTAATATAGAAATGGAAAAATACTACAGATATGGAAAATAATGATTTTCTTGTTTTGATTTGAATTTGAAATGGCTTAAACACCCCAAAACTTGAAAATATATTGAAGAGCTGAAAAAGCTTCATTAAAGAAACTTATGAAAAATTCACTGCAAAAATGATAGCTTGTATTGACCAATTCCGCTTGATAATGATTCAACTTTTATTAATATATAGAAACAAAACTTTGTATTTAAAATAAATATACATTTAGAAAATATGGCACTTAAAAAAGTTTTTTCTTTGAACTAAACAGAATGAAAATAATTCTCCATCTCTTCACCATTGTGCGTATCTACTTTAGATTTTCTGCCAATGTAAGTGCTAGAGAATTTTGTTAATTAAACTACAATAACATTGGCATTTATAAACATTACATTATTGTTTATGAATTTAATATGTAAACTAAAATTAAAAATTATTATTTTAAAGTACAATAATTAGGATTTATATTCGAATACAATTAATAATTACAATCAACATGTATTGAGTTTTACCATGTACTACATTTTCCAATGCTTTACACATTTTATCTTAAATAATCTTAAGGTCAAAGCTATAAAGTAAGAATTGTTTTTGTCCCTATGTTAGAAATGAAGAAACTGAGTTTTCACGCATGAAGAAATTGTTAACTTAGCAGATGAAATCTTATTGCTAAACCAAGTCATCCATTCTATTCAATGAGCTCCAGCATTATAAATGAAATTGTTTGCAGAAGGCAATTGTCTGATCTAAGTTTAGGGAAAATTACCTACTATTTGCAAAAAATACTTTATAAAGATGCTGAACTAGACAATTCATAATCTTTTTCAGTTCCTCTGTTCTGTGTTAAATATCTGGTCCTTCCATTGACTAGCTATTTTAACATTGAAGAGACATCTCCAACTGTTGTTCCTACTGGTGCCTGCTACACTAAATCCCCATCTTTCAATTAACTTTCACCCTGTTTTGTTGCAGGGGGATATAAACAATGTCCACAAAACAATAGCTATAATACAACTCATTTTGGATTATTAAATACAAATTATGGTAAATTAACTGAAATCTTGAATAAACCCCATTCCAAAGAGGGTTTTATAAAAAGTGAATTCAGATAAAATTGAATTTGCTTTTTATAAAATTGCGAATTTTTCTTTGGCATATATATATATATATATATGCCATGTCATCTTGTGTCCACAGTAGCATAAGACCTGAAGAAGAGGAAAAAAAAATCAGTTTTAAAGAGGACAAAAAGAGATCCAATAAAAGCATCCATATGGAAAATGACTTTTAACCTTCCTCTCTTCCCATGAGTTCTGCACCTTTGTCCGAGCCATGATCTCATGCCAGTTTCCTGTATTTCATCTTGTCCTTAACCCATGTTAGAATTCCTGCTCTTAGAAAGTGGAGAAAGGAATGCAGCAGAAAGCAGATAAAAGGTTGAGCTTCTTATTAAATTAGAAAATATACCAGCCTGGGCAACACAGTGAGACCCCCATTTCTACAGAAATACAAAACTTAGCTGGGTGTAATGGCGCACACCTGTAGTTCCAGATACTCCAGAGGCTGAGGTGAGAGAATTGCTGGTACCCTGGAAGCCAAGGTTGCAGTGAGCTATGATGGTGCCATTGCACTCCAGCCTTGGTGACAGCAAGATCCTGTCTCAAAAATTACATATATACATGTATATTTGTGTGAAATATACAAATATTTTCACACAAATTTGTATATATATATATATATATGCAAATATATATGTGTGATTTTGTATATATGTTTGTATGACATATATACAAATATATATAACCTACTTTTTTATGTTTGAAATTTTATGTTTTAAAAAGCATAAAAATATTCACAGAATATAAAAGTCACAAGATAAGCAGAAATACAAATAATTATATGTTAAAGACAGAGAATTTTCATATAATTCTATTGCTTTCCAAACTAAAAAAGTTAAACATTAAATCTAATCTTGTCATATGTTAGGAGCAAGAATAATTAGAAACTATAAACTTTATTCAAAAATTGACAACCAACAGAACTCAAGGACCTAGAATTTTAATGCAGTATTATGATAGTCAAGAAATATTCAATCAGTTACTGCAAAATAACTTCAACTTTATATTAATACCAACTATTTATCTTTATGACTCTCCTGTTTGTTCTCTCAAGACCTAATTAGAGTAGATTAAAATAATAGAACCTTCACTAGGAACTATATTAAGAATATAAGTTGTAAGTCATAATTATTTTAAAATTAGGGTCTCAGACCTTGCACTTAAATAAGTGTAAATCTTAATTTATGTTGCTCAATTGATAAATCTTAAGTATTAAGGATCCACATTACTAGAGTGTACCACTTATGTTAGCTAAACTATGTAAAACTTTAAAAAATTATGGTGGTAGAAAATAAGGTCTACAATTTTATGCCTGCTGTGGGATGCTGGAAGTTTATTTTCATTGACAGAGAGTTTGATTTTCTTTTATGAATTTCCATGTTAGCTGGCAGCATGAAAGCTGTTAGTAATCCATTCACCATGTGATACAGCTGTTCCTGAATATTCAAGTAGTGTCTTAGGTTATTATTACACTTAATGAAGGGAAGCCTGGGGAGAGTTCACCACCTTTTTTGAACTATTTCCTGATTTGAAGAGGAAGGAAGGCAAAGGTAGCTGGCAATGGTACGGAAGCCAGAAACCTTCATCATGAGACCCATTGGATACTTTCTGGCAATTTGAACATTCCTGTCCCGGACGCAAAAAAGGGAGGCCGGTTAGATCACTGGCTGCTCGCTGCATGAGCAGTGCCTACGAACCATTTGGAAAGCTTGTTTAAATTCGAAGTTCCTTATTATGTTCTGAATAGGAATTCTAGGGTTGACACCAGTGCCATTTTTTTTTTTAACAGTAGTCCTGATAATTCTGATATAGAACATTTCTCCAATGTCTGGTCAACGAGTCCAACTCACATCTTAAATGTCTTTAATAATTGTAGTTTTTATTTTAATAGCACATTTATCGTAAATGTCATAACCTGACAGTTTAATTCTATTCCTAGGTTACCTGTGGGCAGATATACTATTCATAAGACCAATGCTAGTATGAAAATAAGTGGTAGAAAAAGAACATTTAGAAAGCAAAACCTTTTAGTGATGATTTGCTTAGAATACAAATTTTTAAAAATCTTAATGATTAATATAGTGCCTGATTGGTCATTCTAGAGCTATTCTGAATGGAAAAATCTGGATTAGTAGTATACAAGTGAGCAAACTAGGGAAAAATGTGCACTGTATCTCCAAATTCAAAATAAAATACGTTTCATTAAGTAAATGATGCTACCTATTCACTAATTTCCATGCTAATATTAAATAAAATAAACATCAATTAGTAGAATCTATTATTATTGATCTTACTTTTACCCTATTAAAGCTTCTTTTTTCTCAGCTGTTTTAACTAGATTTGGTTGCCAAAATCCAATTTGCTTATTTCCATATAGTTGCTTTTCTGCCCTCAAGAAATTAAGATAATTGCAGCTACCCACACCCAAACAAAACAAAACAAAACAAAAAATCAAAAGGTATACTCCTTGTTCTTCATTAGTTTCACTTTGGAAAGGAGAATAATGAGCAAAAACGTTATCTCTTACCATGTTTTTTCTCTTTCTTTCATCTTCTGATGTGTTTGAAGGCAAGGGAGTTTGATAAATTAAGAATGACTTCTACAAATCATTGAAAAGTCACATCAAGTGTCAAGGTAGGCATGCTCATGAGAGCTATAGAAATCCAGAGAGCTAAAAAAAAAAAAAGTGGACCATATATTAGTAAATATTAGGACTAGAAGAAAGCACAAATAGAAAAATTTAAGGATCTCCTTTCTTTTATCAAAGAGGGAGGCCTCCAATCCCCGCACCCTCCAAAAAGTTTGTAATGAACCAATATCACAATTTAAGATGTTTTCTGCAGCATTTTTTTTTTAACTAATAATCTTTCCTTGGCTCTTTTGGAATTCATCAATTCAGTTAAAATATTCTTCTCTTCGTTCATCTCTCACAACTTTTGGGGCAAGAATGACCAAAGGAATATTTCTGCACACAAAGCTTACAGTCAAAATCAAATAGATCTAATGGAAAACTACTCTTTAAATAGTAAATTGCTTCAGTATTTCAATAAGACATCTTTCCATATGGCCTAGTAATTTTTTTAAACATGCCCGTGTTGGATTGCATCAGTCCAGAGCATTTTTGGCATATAGACAGGGACAAAGGATGGAAACTCTTATTTTCTGAGATAAGCAGGAATGAGTTAAGTGCACCTGGAGGAAAAAATGCTCAGTAAGTTTCGGAGAGAGAGAGAGACTGAGAGAGAGAGAGAGAGAGGAGAGAGAAATTGAGTAAGACCTGAGATGGAGATATAGGATAGAATTAATGGGAATAGAAAAATTTAAATATAGTCTGATACTTAAACCCAGAGGTGAAAAATACACATTTGGTAGCAGCCAGATTCCCCACCTAGAACCATAAATGTCAACGACACACTAGAGCTTAAGAAAGTCCTATAGATATTCAGTCAGCCTTTCTCTCTCCACGTCTGTTATTAGGAATGGGACCCACCACTGTGTTAAGACATCTGGAGTACTCCCAGCATCTGCTATTGTAGACATTATGGCATTGAACAGCTGTCAAAGGAAAAAGCGCATTGCAAACATCCTAGTTGGAAACTTGGAAGTACCCTTGGCCCCTATGGTGAAGGAATTAGAAGCCCATTGTGGGCTGATTGCCATGCAGACCATTTTGTGAGTTTCTAGACCTCTGTAGTGCAACGTCTTAAGTCTTTTTGTGAAAAAAATCTCTTTTCAATGAAAGCTTGTAATGGAAAATTTGGAGTGTTTTTGTCCTGTGGTAATACAGTGGAAACTCACAGTTTTTACATTTGTTGATTCCAAGCAGAAGTTGGGGGAGTAGTCATACATTTCTGAGCCAGAGTTAATATTTAATATTACTGAAACCTGATTAAAATTTAGATATGTGGATTATTTTAAACACAAACAAAAGTAGACTTTTCAGGAAAACTGCAAGTTTTGAAGGAGAGCAAGCAAACAAACAGAAACCTGAAAACTAGGGTATTTCATGATGCATTTGAAAATAAATCTAATTCATTGATTAATACTAAAATGGCTAGAAAAAATAAATAGCTGATGAAACTGAAGAAATGGGGCTGAGAAATGTCGCATAAGAACCTAGCTTATCATTACATTTCCTTGGTTTGCTATTCTATCCAGGCTGAGGTTGTTTGTGTCGTGTATGATTTCAGACTGTTTGCATTACAATGCATATCTTGATAAATATTAGATGGGTTTTACAGCTTCCCACAGTGCACAGTGATCCCTGGAGTCACACAGCCTCAGTCTCTTTAGGAGTGAGAAGTCTCTTATTGTCACTACATATCACCCAAATTCCCAGTACTGAGTGAAATGGTACAATCTGTTTTTTCCCTCAGGGCTTTATAACACTCTGTAAAATGCTGTAAATCTTACTAATTTGCTCTGATTTGGGTAAATGTTATAGATATTCAGACACTGAGCTTTATAAAATATTTTCTTTGCTCATAAATATTTCTTGGCTCATAAAAATGGGAGAGATGCTTTAAAGTAAAAATTGCATATTTTTAATGTTAAGTTTATTAATGTATACTGCAAAAATATAATTTTTTAAGTTTTTCCAGTTTTCTATCTCCTCCTTAACCAAAAACATTAAGTAAAAATTACAAACACCACAAATACACTCACTCACAGCATATATTATATGTATATCTTATCCTATACATTTATGCTAATGACAGAAAGCAGCCAGTTGAAGGTTTTTCTATGGTTATATATAACGTTTAAAGAAGTTTCATACCTCTCTGAGACTTACAAAATATAACTGAAGAAATAAAATCTAATAATTTGATGGCTTGGTATATTTAATGTGTATAACTGAAATAATTTTCTTATAATTTGAATGGACCTGCAAAACTCTTTGGAAGAAAAAAAATGAAAGTGGCTCAAATCAAGGGATTATTGACTTTAATTCAACCTGTTCCTTACACTTGAGTAGGTGATTTCTTAAGAAAAAAAAAAAAAAAAAAAAAAAAAAAAAAAAACACTGAAAATCATATACCATTTCTAAAACACACAAAAAGTAACTGTGGACACAAAATATATCCCATGAGCACATGTGCAAATATTTTTTTTAAATGAGAAGTAGAAATATATCATTTGAAGCAATGACTTCTTCCATGCATGGATCCTTGCTTAACAATTAGATGTCAAAAAATGCACACTCCTAACCTGAGTATGGTCATGGCAGAATTGGGTTTACCTGCCAGATGTTTCCACATCTGTGGTACATCTGTTTAAACAGAACCATTGGAGGGCCTGCAAAGAATAAGACTCCAGTAAAATGTAAATTCTTTTGTGCAATGTTTGCTCTGTCATCAAAGGAATTTAATACACCAAGTTATTGAAAATCTCTAATTCAGTGTTTCTACAAAGAAGAATTTGAAGACCACAATGCTCTGTCTTTTTAATCAAAATCAGGCAGCATATTACAAACACGATAACAAAATATTATTTAAATATACATAATATTTAAATATATGCAATATATAACATATATTAATGTGTGTAGGCACAGTCTACTAAAATTCTGAATGTTAATGTTACCCCTGGTTTGTAAGTGACATAAAGCCTTAGGTAATTATATATAATGTAACATCATAGGGTGGGGTGGATGTTATATTATGTAGTAATGAAGGTTTACACCAGAAATGTCTGTGACTATCTACTTCTGCAGTACTCCCTGTTTTCTCATTTGCAAATCATTGCACATCCTCTTTTTAGTTAATTGAAAAAAAGATGCATATAAACAATAATAGTTATTACCAGCTATTAACTAATATGTTCCACAAAGAACACAAATGAACAAGCTGCAAACAAATAGTTCATATATCTTGAGTATGAATCTGAGTTCTATATCTGCAGTTGTCATTCATCTGGGTGCTACTGATCACTTACAGAATCTGTGTTTAGGCTCTAGAGTCTAGCTACACAAAATTTAGATGTGATCCTATTTTAATCTGACTGCTTTTTGAAACATACTCTAAGTTTGTAACACATTCATCTTTAAATCAATTATTATTTTCCTTTCCAAATATTTAATGAAGATCATCATTAAAATTAACATTTTAGCCAATCCTTAGTGAACCCATTGCTTCAGGCTCTGAATCTTTTTTGTATCTTGCCATCACATCTTACTTTCTTTTTACAAAGATAGCTATAATTTTAATTACTAAAATCAAATTAAACACAATACATTTGAGATATTATCCAAGGTAAATGAACTGAAAACAATATAAGGTTCTTTGTCCCTACTTTAATTCTTTAATGTTATACTTATTTAAAAAATATACTGTGGCTGAAAGCATTTCTAATGAGTATACTTTGATCACATTATAATCATATTCTTTTGATGTGCATTAGCATTTGCTTAGCTAAATCACTTGGAATTAATATCTATATGTAGACAATCACAACCAGGCACCCATTTTTTTCTTCTTTTAAGGCAAAAATATTACTTTAGCATTTTCTCAAAGTTATACAGTAGCAATTTTGTAAAGTTGAAAGTGATTTCTTATAATGACCTAAGGGATTCTTGCTTCTAGACTCATGGCTCTATGCCCAATTTCGAATTACTGTTTTCATAATTGTTCTTGGGAATAACATCCTTTAAAATTCTAATAATTGTTACTTAGGTGGTTTTCGCCTTTCTCTCTTGTTATTGCTTTAGTTCTTTGGTTTTTGAAGAGTGCCAGAAACTCAGTATTTTGGGGATTCTCCTGTTTCTGTAAAATCAATTCTCTATAATTTTTCCCCAACTTATTTACAAAGACTATCCATGTGTATTCCTTTAATTCTTCTTTATGCTCAATGTATCTGTTCTTTTCAATTTGTAATGATATTATTTTCATTCCCCATCAGTTATCTATTTTAACTATTAAATCTTTGGCTAAGACCAATAGGGCTAGCTAAAGATATGGAAGCATTAAATAAAGTTTAAAAAGCAAAGGTGACTTTTATTGGCTAGGGTATAGGGCACATGTTGAATGGCTATGGTAGTTTGTCTCAAGTCCAGAAATTGTATGAGGTTAATATGAGAAACCTTGAAGTCGGTGCATGTAACTTAACAAATTATAGTGAAAAGAGAGTCAAGGTTTTTAAAATGGGCAAGTGATATAACTTTTTAGAAAAACATAATTCTGGTAAACATATAATAAATGCTAACTAGAGATCTCTTAGAAATCTCCAAGTGTGTTGAGATTAAGAAAAAGAAGGGCACTTAACTTAGTCTTGGAAAACTATTGATTGTTCATCAGCTGTGTTTTTCTATTTGTAATAATTTGTTTGCCATCTGATTCAGCCTCAGAGAAATTTGATAGAAGTCCTTCAAGACTTCCTTTTTGGAAAAAAATGGAAAAATCTTGCCAAATTAATGAGATATAACATTAAATAAATGGTACAAAACAAGGGCAACGAGGCCATCTTATTGTAAATATTTAAAATATGTGAGATAATTAAATATTTTAAAACAGAAATATATCTACTTTGTGAAGAGTTACAAGCATACCTCAGTTTATTAAGCTTCCTTTTATTGCATTTTGTAGGTACTGCATTTTTTTTTTTTACAAATTGAAGGTTTGTGAGCAACACTGTACCTGGCATCTATCAGTACAGTTTTTTCAATAACATGTTCACTTTGTGTCTCTGTGTCAGCATGTTTTAGCACTAAAATACTTTTAATTAAGCCATGTGCACCTTTTTAGGCATAATGTGATTACACACTTAATAGACTACAATACAATGTAAAAATAATTTTTATATGTACTGAGTAACCAAAAAAAATGTGTTACTCACTTTATTACAGTAGTTTAGAACCCAACCTACAATATCACTAAAGTATGCTTGTATAGGGTAGGAAAATGTGACAGTGTGGCAAAGTGTGGGTAGACATATTATTAAAGGACAGTATAGTTAGTCTATCATGGAGCTTACAGTCCAGTGAAGAAGAAAAATACTAAAAAAATAAGTAATAAATAATGTTCTCACAGAATATTGCAAAATTATAATTGTAGAAAATGTTATGGTGCCATGAACTATTGTACAAGCTTTACAAGGGCAAATAGCCTATTTTTCTGGTTTTTCATTCTATTCCCACTGCTTAGCTCACTGCTTGGAGTATTTCTGTGTACTACACTATCTGGCTACAGTATATTAAAATATCAATGTCTATTAATTTGCTTGTATTCAACCAAGTTAGGGAGAAAGTAAAAGGACATCAATTTTAAGGCTGAAGGCAAGTCATATACACATCTAAAAAAGCACTATCCAAAGGCCTCCATTTCCCTGTCAGTGGGTCACCAAATAATGTAGGAAAACTCAATCAATCATTAATTGTCATTAATTTTAAATGTCATTACATAAAAGCAAAATATTTTGGAGGTAAAACCACAGTTTTTAAAACAGGAAGAACTATTTCATGCACAGAGAATACACATGCCTATGACAGCAGCATGAAGAACATTTACATCCAGGATTATACTCTTTGTGCAAAAAAGAAATTAAATTGAATGTAATCACACAAATAGAAAGGCATAAGAAAAACTGTAAATGTAAAAATGGGATGTAACATAAATAAATGGTAGATTATGTACTGCAGAAAATAATGTTGAATGTATTAGGGAAAAAATGTGATACCTCAACTGTTGAAAGACAATTTCCCCAGGTATTTCTGCCTCCTCTGAGCCTCTTTTGAGCTACTCTGAGTCACAAAACTGATAAGTTTTCAAGGATGTTTTAAATAGTGAACAATATGGAAGATAAAGACAGTGTCTCCCTCTGAGACAGAAGGTAGATTCGTTTGCTGTTTAGAAAAGTAAAGATAATGTCACCCTCTGAGGCAAAGATGGGAAGGGTTTGCAAGAAGCTGTTGAATAGCTTGGTGTTTCTAAGCTCTGGGTGTATCAGCTATGACATAAACGTTCTGAGTGCGTACACCTACCTAGGCTACTTCATGTTGTTACTATGGGATTTTAAGAGCAAGGAAAAAAGAATGAAAACATGGAGCTCATGTTGCCTACCATGTCGTGAGTAGCATAATCCTGTGTCTCCCCCAAAAGTCTTACGTCTTCTAGCTTCCATGAAACTCAACTTAATCTTATTAACTCTTTCAAACCTTAACTTTTTAGCTTATGAACAGGGCAAAACCACAGATCTTTCATCGTTCTTAAAGGTACCTGTTTTACTTAAAATATTAGTATAAAATAAGACCATTTAGAAACTACTATTACTCGCAATTTCCACAGTGAATACTCAGTGGTTGTTTTCAGATTTGCTCACTTGTTACAGAAAAAATAAAAATTATTACAGCAGTTCTGATAACTTGAAAATCACTTTTCTAAGAAACTACTAAAAATCTGGGATACAATTAAGAATGCAGATACAATTTTTAAATGTTCATATAAATTTTCTAATAAGTCTCTTGATACCAAAATATTAAAATCAGCCCCAATTAAAATATATTGATCATTATTTCTTATGAATATAAATTAAATTTATCAGAATATTAAGATAATGTATCATGCAAAAGACAATTTGACCCCAAATCAACCCAATAAAGATTTGAAAGAAGTAATCTATTTGCAAAATGTATAACAGCTGCAGGTCAAATAAGGCAAGCCATATAACAATCATACCATATGACAAAACCTTTAGAAAACCTCAGAAAAAATTGGAATGAGACTATAACTTTACCACAAAAGTGAATGTCTGGTTTAAACAAATAATAGTGAACCTCTATATGTGGGCTTCCTAATAAGTATTTAAGCAAGATTTATTGGGACAAAGAAGCTCCACATTAAAATATTTTTGAGAAATGTAATTTATATATTCCTTTCTTAGGAAAGTAATATTAAGTGGAATTAAAAACTGCAACCAAAATTATATTTCAGCACAGTTAAAATGTGTTATCAGTTTAGAATACTGTTATATAACAGAAAGAAAATGGGACAAATAGATTTGTCTCCTTATGTTGTCACTCTGTGCCAAAATGTAAACATTGATGAGATTTCTATCTGGGTCCTTGATCATAAATGATAGTTATTTTCTTTTATGTGCTCTTATTTAAACTTTCATATTTGAAAAAAAAAATATTACTTGATAAGACAACAGCTTGGGCTTAGGAAGGGACAGATGACTGTGGGTGAATACTGAAAACCTGTGCTGATAAAGGCCTTCTCTTTGTGTTCTTTGAGACATATCTGTGCTAGGTTAAGGAAGTTACAAAATGACTACTTAAACGTTTTTGGATGATGTTGCCTGAAATTAATTTTACTTATCAGATGTGGGCTTTAGCTGCATGAAGTCATACTTTCTGCAGAATCTTAAATGCAACAGATTTTTTGGCATTGTGTGAATTTTGTCATAATACACAAAAGGCGGTGAGAGACATTTTAATGAGCTTTTTAAATAAAGTCCAAAAGCATGACATCTATTATATGCATAAGTAATTTAAAGAAAACTTTTATAGCTGTGTCACTGGCTTTACTATGTTCTTAATCTGTGACTCAAATTATAACTTGTTTACTAGTTTGTTAACTTTAAAAATGAAATTCATGGCTTTTAATACTAGCCTTTGGGGACTGTTATGATTTACAGGGATAAATTTGTATTACTCTGAACGTACATATGGGATACCATTGTACAATTAAATATCAGTTTTAGGAGAACTATGTCTGTTATATCACTAATCAAGAACTTATTGAAGACTTTGCTGAAAGTACAGTGCTTGTTACTGTGACAGATATTGAAAATAATGATTAATATTTATTATGTGACAGGCAACTTTTCATTGCTTCATTTATATCAGCTCAATTAGTCTTTGAACTATAAGTTAAATAGTATCCTTATTTTACAAATGAGAAAACAGAGAGTTATAGTAGTCACAGTAGAGATAGTGGAAGAGTTGGAATTGAAGGGTTCTAGCTCCATGGTTGTGCACTTAGCCATTATGCTATACTGTATGTAAGAATAAGACTTAGGTCCTGCCAACAGGGCTATAGTGCCTTGTATGCCATGCAAGTAAATACTTAAATTACTGAATGAAAAGGATCGTAAAAAAGATAGGTACATAATACATAAGACAATTTTCTCTGCTGCAAAATCGGTCATCAAATGGCAAGTCTAACTATAGATATCCATTATGAAGCATATGCATACATTCATAATTCCTACACGAAGAGTGTTATTCTGATTGTAAAACAGTCCACAGATCCTGCCTCAGAAATAATTAATTGGGGGATTTCTATATCTTATAATTGGAGATTAAATTAGTCAACAATCATGCAAAAAAACAGAAGTATGGATGATTCATCTGACTTTTTAAAAGCCTCTAAATGCTGACAAGACTGTTGTAAGAAAATACCAAACCAATCCTGAGGTAGAAATGGGAATTTAAAGATGTAAATTAGTTAAAAATCCACTCTTCCCATAACCTATTTACTAATCTGAAAAATTCAATTTTTTGTTTTTAAAAGCTCTTGAAGAAAGAGGGATTAAGAAATCAAAACCAAATATCCACAAAAGCTGTCTCCAAAATCCTACACCTTGATGATAAGGATGCATGAGAAATGGACCAGTTCTCACATAGTCTGAAACCCCTAAGTCTTCCATGTTTTAAAGTTGTTCTGGAAGAAGGTAGTACAAATCCTCTCCTGAGAAAGAATTTCATCCCAGGTGTCAAATTAATTTAAAAGCTAATCTTGCATAGCAATGGCTGGTGAAGATACTCAGAAGAGCAAAGACACATAGAATAGGTTATAACTAGTAGAAACCACAGACAGCAAAGGCTTTTTATGAATGGGAATTATCAGCCACAGGCTATGAAATAATTTCATTTCATATGTTTGAAGAAATAGTGGATACATTCTAAAATATCAACAGGAAATAGGAACTTAAAACGGGGCACAGTAAAGTTTAAAATGAATAAGATGTAACTTTAATATATAAAAGTTAAATTAATAATGGAATAAGAAAATGAAATAATCCAGGATTTAGAATATGAAAAAATGAAAAACAGTAAGCATTTTAGGCAAACAGAATAAAATGATTTAATATATGCTTAATCAGTGTTCCAGGTGAATAAAGAGAGTAATGGTGCAGAGGAAATATTTGACAAGATAATAGCTGAGAATTTTCCCAAATTGATAAAAGACACCATTTCATACATTCAAGTCCAGATATACGAGAAGAATTAAAAACCAAGCATTTCATGTAAGAACTCCAGAAAGAAAAATGCAAAAAAGAAAACCTCTAAAGTACTCTGAGGAAAAAGATACCTTCCTTTCAAATAAGTGGTAGTAAATGTGGTAGCTGATTTTCTCATGATGAGAGAGGAGGGAGGAAACCAGAGTTCAATAGTTTAGAGTTCACTATCCTAAAAAAAGAAAAAAAAAAAAAAACTACCAATCTAGAGTTTATGCTCAATAAAATTATCTCTCAAAAGGTGAGGCAAAATAAAAATGTTTTCAGACAAAAACATAAATTTTGTTACCAGGAGAACCTCATTAAAAGTAATTTTTTTTTTATTGCATTTTAGGTTTTGGGGTACATGTGATGAACATGCAAGATTGTTGCATAGGTACACACATGGCAGTGTGGTTTGCTGCCTTCCGTCCCCTCACCTGTATCTGTCATTTCTCCCCATGCTAGGAATGTCTTTAAAAACAAAGAAAGTGATTCACAACAGAATGCCTGGGATGCAAGTAGAAATTAATAGGATTAAAAGTGTAAGTATGTAGGTACATCTTAAAGAATACTTACCATGTAAAATTAATAATGTGGAGGGAAAATAGAATTAATATAGAACAATAACAAGTTACGAAGAGAATGAATGGAGCTAAATTGTCCAACATTTCTTGTTTTAACCAGGAGTATAAAATCATATTTCAATGATATTTATCAATCATCTGTCTATAATAGCTACCTTAATATTAGAGAAAGTAGCTTTATGGCAAACATAGGAATAAATATGGATAACACAAAATAGTAAAAATAAAAATGTGCCCAGTACATTATTTCCTATAGCAGCCATACTAAAATATCATAAACAGAATGACTTAAATAAAAAAATGTATTGACTCAACATTGTGGAGGCTCAAAGCCTAAGATCAAGGTGCCGATAGGACTGGTTCTTTCTGAGGCTGTAGAGAAGAATCTGTTCCATGCCTGTTTCTGATAATTTGCTAGCAATCTTTGGTGTTCTTGGCTTATCACCCAAATCTCTGCCTTCATCTTCACGTGGCACTCCCACTGCGTGTGTGTGTGTGTGTGTGTGTGTGTGTGTGTATACCTGTGCATGCACATTCGAATGTGTGTCTCCAAACTTCTCCTTTTTATAAGAACACTAATCATCTTAGATTAGTGTCCCACCCTGTTCCAGTATAACCTCATCTTACCTAATAGCATCTACAATGACCCTATTTCCAAATAAGGTCACATTGATATGGGAGGGGGCAGGGAAGTGCTGGATAGAGAAGGGCAGGGTCCCTGGCAAGAGCTCCTCCCTCGGGCCTCTGCCTATAGACTTAAGTGAGAACAGACATTTCTGTTTTCATGCCCCAGTGTTGCCTTCTCCAAGACCACTCTTACCCATCATGCTCTCCATCCTGTGCCAATATAAACCTGAGACCTTAAAAGGCACAGACACAAGCAACTGAACATGGAGAAGAGCAGAGGAACAGAATAGTGGGAAGCAGCACAGAGTGGTGGGCGGCATGGCAGAGGAGGAGGGAAGAGGCCTCTGAACAACTGAACAGCTGGACTCCAGGGGAAGAACACCTTCCCACTCATCCCCCTCTCTGGCCCCCCATCCATTTCCTGCGAGTCACCTCCATAACTCAGTAAAACCTTGCACTCATCCTTCCAGGCGGCGTGTGATCCGATTCTTCTGGTATATAGGGCAAGAACTCAGGACCCCTGCACTTGCAATAAGGCAGATGGTCTGTTGAGCTGATTAACACAAGGCAACCACAGACAGCAAAGCTGAGAGAGCACACTATAACACACATCCACTCGGCTTCCGGAATCCTAGACACTGTCATGGGGTGGAACCCAAAAGTACTCTCCACAGCCTCTGCACCTGCCTGTCTGAATGTTCCCCTTAGGGGTTGAAGTGGCAGGGCAACAGGGAGACTGAGGAGCAAGCCATACCTCTGTCACACATCCTGTGAGAGGGATAAGGAACTCTCCCACTTCAACATTCTGAGGTACTGCAAGTTAGGACTTCAATATATAAAGGAGAGGGGAGCACAATTCAACCCATAACCCCAGAAAATGTAGCAATTTTACATTTAGGTACATCTACAAGTCATTGGATGCAGGCAACCCCTAGGAAGGGCATACAAACTTAGATCAGGAAGCTCTCTTAACCTGAGGACAATTCCTTTAGAGGTACTCAACTGTGAGCCCTCATGGGAACATATGAGCAGTGCAAAACAAAAGATTTGTAGAAAACTCATATATGTATGGAAATTAAAAAATATATTCCTAATGCTTCATGGGTCAAAGAAGAAATCAGAAAATATTTGAATTGAGTGGTAATAAATATATTTCATATTGAGAGAAATCCAGAGATCTCCTAGCTCCAACCAAGGTACCAGGTGCATTTCAATGGGTCTGGTCTGACAGCCACGAAAACCCATGCAGGGCAGACCGAGGTGGGGAGGGGTGCTGCTTCACCCAGAAAGTGCATCTGACCAGCAAGTCAGAGGCTCCCCCTCTGGCACTCCAGTCCAAATACAGTGCTTCCCCCAAAGCCTCAGCAATACACAGAACAGGGGATCTTTGCCAGTCAAACATTACAAGTGCAGAGTTGAATAATAATCCAGGACGGTGCCCTGGATTGGCACACAGACCTAAACAGACACATAAGCCCAAAAGTTGGCTGGCAGAGCCTGTGGACCAAGCTGTCACCCCCTCCCCTCTGCCCAGAAAGAGAGGGAGCTGTAAGCAGGAGCAGCCGGGTGGGCCCCTACTCTATGACCAAAGAGAGAGGAAGCTAAAAGGAGAAGACCAGGTAAACCTGAGCAGGTCCCTACCCTCCCCCACAAACCCCAGAGGGCTGAAGCTCTGACTCTAGTGAGTTGTGCAGCCAGCGCCACAGTCTGAGCTGAACCCTGCATGATCCAGCCCCTTGGAGGAAGGGCACAAACCACCATTAGAGGGGTGGGACTGGGCTACATGTTTTAACAAAAAACACAGGAAGCCTACATAGCAACAGGACTGTGTTCTTGACCACTCAGCAGCGCTGCCAGGTCAGTGGAAGAGGTGGGCCTAAACCTCCAGTTTAAACAAACAAACAAACAAACAAAACACAGGAAACTTCCCTAGTAACCTGAAGGAGTCCCTAGAAACCCAGTAGCACCTCCACAGGCAGACAAGCGACTTCATCAAGCAGCTCCCTCAGACCATAGCCAGGTAAATCCTCAAAGATGGGGGAAAAAAGCACAAAAAAGATGAAACCATCGAAGAAAGACCAGAACACATCTTCTCCTTCAAGGGATCACAACTCCTGAACAACACAGGATCACCACATGACCAAGAAGGAGTGCAATGAATTGACAGAAACAGGCTTCAGAAGGTGGATAATAACAAACTTTCCTGAGTAAAGAAACACATTCTAATTAAACGCAAAGAAACAAAAAACCTTGAAAAAAGATTAGACAAAATGCTAACTAGAATAACCAGCTTATTGATGGAGTTGAAAAACACAGCACGAGAACAATGTGAAGCAAACACAAATTTTAATAGACAAATAGATCAAGTAGAAGAAAGGATATCAGAGATTGATGATCAACTCAGTGAAATAAAAAGAGAAGGCAAGACAAGAGAAAAAAGAGTGAAAAGAAATAAACAAAGCCTCCAAGAAATATGGGATTATGTGAAAAGACCTAATCTATGCTTGATCAGTGTACCTGAATATGATGGGAAGAATGAACCTAAGCTGGAAAACACTCTCCAGGATATTATCCAAGAGAACTTCCCAAGCCTAGCAAGGCAGTCCAACATTCAAAGTCAAGAAATAGAGAACTCCACAAAGATATTCCGCAAGAAGAGCAACTCCAAGGCAGATAACCATCAGATTCACCGGGGTGAAAATGAAGGAAAAAATGCTAAGGTTAGCTAGAGAGAAAGGTCAGGTCACTCACAGAGGGAAGTCCATCAGACTCACAGCGGATCTGTCGGCAGAAACCCTTCAAGCCAGAAGAGTGTGGGGGCAAATATTCAATATCCTTAAAGAAAAGAACTTTAAACCCAGAATCTCATATCCAGCCAAACTAAGCTTTCTAAGTGAAGGAGAAATAAAATCCTGTATGGACAAGCAGTTACTGAGAGATTTCATCACAACTAGACCTTCCCTACAAGAACTCATGAAAGACTAAGCATGGAAAGGAACAAGTACCAGTCACTGAAAAAGCAAACCATTTGGCAAAGATCAAAAATGCAATGAAGAAAATGAGTCAACTAACGGGAAAGAAAACCAGCCAGTAACAAAATGGCAGGATCAAATTCACACATAACAATATTAACATTGAATGTAAATGGCCTAAACACCCCAATCAAAAGACACAGACTGGCAAACTGTATAAAAATTCAAAACCCATCAGTGTGCTGTATTTGGGAAATTCATCTCACAAATACACATATAGGTTCAAAATAAAGGGATGGAAGAAGACTTACCAAGTAAATGGAGAACAAAAAAAGCAGGGGTTGCAATCCTACTCTCTGATACAATGGACTTCAAACCAATAAAGATCAAAAGAGAAAAAGAAGGACACTACATAATGGTAAAACGATCAATCTAACAAGAAGAGCTAACTATCCTAAATATATATGCACCCAACAGAGGAGCACCCAGATACATAAAGCAAGTTCTTAGTGACCTAAAATGAGATTTAGATTCACACAGTAATAGTGGGAGACTTCAACACTCCACTGTCAATATTAGACAGATCAGTGAGATAGAAAATTAACAAGGATATCCAGGACTTGAATGCAGAGCTGGACCAAGCAGACCTAATAGACATATACAGAATGCTCCACCCCAAATCCGCAGAATATACATTTTTCTTAGCACCACATTGCATTTACTCTAACACTGACCACATCATTGGAAGGAAATCACTCCTCAGCACTTGCAAAAGAACAGAAATCATTACAGTTTATCAGACCACAGCATAGTTAGACCTGAACTCAGGATTAGGAAACACACTCAAACCTGCATGACCACTTGGAAACTGAACAACTTGCTTCTGCATGTCGACTGGATAAACAATGAAATGAAGGCAGAAATAAAGATGTTCTTCAAAACTAATCAGAATGAAGACACAACTTACCAGAATCTCTGGGACACCTTTAAAGCAGTGTCGAGAGGGAAATTTATAGAAATAAATGCCCACATGAGAAACAAGGAATGATCTAAAATTGACACCCTATCATCAAAATTGAAAGAGCTAAAGGAGGAAGAGCTAAAGGAGGAAGATCAAAAAAAAAAAAAAAAAAAAAAAAAAAAAAAAAAAAAAAACTCAAAAGCTAGCAGATGACAAGAAATAACTAAGATCAGAACTGAACTGAAGGAGATAGAGACATAAAAAACCCTTAAAAAAATCAATAAATCCAGGAGCTGTTTTTTTTTTTAAAGATCAACAAAATAGACCATTAGCCAGATTAATAAGAAAAGGGAGAATAATCAAATATATGCAATAAAAAAAGATAAAGGGGATATCACCACTGATCCCACAAAAATAAAAACTGCCATCAGAGATTAATACAAACAGCTCTATGCACATAAACCAGTAAACCAGGAAGAAGACTAAACCAGGAGGAAGTTGAAATCCTGAATAGACCAATAACAAGGGCTGAAATAGAGGCAACAATCAATAGCCTACCAACCAAAAGAAGCCCAGGTCCAGATGGGTTCACAGCCAAATTCTACCAGACATACAAAGAGGAGCTAGTTCCATTCCTTCTGAAACTGTATCAAACAATACAAAAGGAGGGAATCCTCCCTAACTCATTTTATGAGACCAACATCATCCTGATACCATAACCAGGCAGAGACTCAACTAAAAAAGAAAACTTCAGGCCAATATCCACATTGAACATCAATGCAAAAATCTTCAATAAAATACTGGCAAACAGATTTCAACAGCACATTGAAAAGCTTATCCATCAAGATCAAGTAGGCTTCATCCCAGGGATGCAAGGCTGGTTCAACATATGCAAATCCATAAACGTAATCCATCACATAAACAGAACCAAAGACAAAAACCACGATTATCTTAATAGATGCAGAGAAGGCCTTTGACAAAATTCAACAGCGCTTTATGCTAAAAACTCTCAGTAAACTAGGCATCGATGGAACATATCATAAAACAATAAAAGCTATATATGACAAACCTATGGCCAATATCATACTGAATGGGCAAAAGCTGGAAGCATTCCCTTTGAAATCAGGCACTAGACAAGGATGCCCTCTCTCACCACTCCTATTCAATATAGTATTGGAAGTTCTACCCAGAGCAGTCAGGCAAGAAAAAGAAATAAAGAGTATTCAATTAGGAAAGGAGGAAGTCAAACTGTTTCTATTTGCAGATGACATGATTGTATATCTAGAAGACCCCATCTTCTCAGCCCAAAATCTTCTCAAACTGATAAGCAACTTCAGCAAAGTCTCAGTATACAAAATCAATGTGCAGAAATCACAAGCATTCCTATACACCAATAATGGACAAACAGAGAGCCAAATCAAGAGTGAACTCCCATTCACAATTGCTACAAACAGAATAAAATACCTAGGAATACAACTAATGAAGGATGAAAGGACCTCTTCAAGGAGAACTACAAACCACTGCTCAAGGAAATAAGAGAGGACACAAACAGATGGAAAAACATTCCATGCTCATGGTTAGGAAGAATTAATATTGTGAAAATGGCCATACTGCCCAAAGTAACCTATAGATTCAATGCTATCCCCATCAAGCTACCAATGACCTTCTTCACAGAACTGGAAAAAAACACTTTAAACTTCATATGAAATCACAAGAGAGCCCAGATATCCAAGACAATCCTAAACAAAAAGAACAAAGCTGGAGGCATCACACTGCTGAACTTCAAACTATACTACGAGGCTACAGTAATCAAAACAGCATGGTACTGGTACCAAAATAGAGACATAGACCAATGGAATAGAACAGAGACCTCAGAAGAAAGACCACACATCTACAACCATCTGATCTTTGACAAACCCAACAAAAACAAACAATGGGGAAAGGACTCCGTGTTTAGTAAATGGTGTTGGGAAAACTGGCTAGCAGTATGCAGAAAGCAGAAACTGGACCCATACCTGTCACCTTACATGAAAATTAACTCCCGATGGATTAAAAATTTAAACATAAAACCTAATACCATAAAAACACTAGAAGAAAACGTATGTAAAACCATCCAGGACATAGGCATAGGCAAGGACTTTATGACTAAAACACCAAAAGCAATGGTAATAAAAGCCAAGATAGAAAAATTGGATCTAATTAAAATTCAGAGCTTCTGTACAGTGAAAGAAACCAGCAGAGTCAATCGGCAACCAACAGAATGGGTAAAAATTTTTGCAATCTACTCATCTGACAAAGGGCTAATATCCAGAATCTACAAAGAACTAAAACAGATATACAAGAAAAAAACAACCCAATTCAAAAGTGGGCGAAGGATATGAACAGACACTTTTCAGAGGAGACATATATGAGGCCAACAAACATATGAAAAAACGCTCATCATTGCTGGTCATTAGAGAATGCAAATCAAAAGCACACTGAGATACCATCTCATGCCAGTTAAAATGGCAATCATTAAAAAGTTGGAGACAACAGATGCTGGAGAGGATGTGGAGAAATAGGAACACTCTTACACAGTTGGTGGGAGTACAAATTAGTTTAACCATTGTGGAAGACAGTGTGGCGATTCCTCAAGGATCTAGAAATAGAAATTCCATTTGACCCAGAAATCCCATTACTGGGTATATATCCAAAGGATTATAAATCGTTCTACTATAAAGACACATGCACACATATGTTCACTGCAGCCCTGTGTACAATAGCAAAGACCTGGAACCAACCCAAATGCTCATCAATGATAGACTGGACAAAGAAAACATGGTACATATACACCATGGAATACTACACAGCCATAAAAAACAATGAGTTCATGTCCTTTGTAGGGACTTGGATGAATCTGGAAATCATCATTCTCTGCAAACTGACACAAGAACAGAAAGCCAAACACCTCATGTTCTCACTCATAGGTGGGTGTTGAACAATGAGAACACATGGACTTAGGAGGAGGAGCATCACACACTGGGGGCAGTTAGGGGGATTAGGGGAGAGACAGCAGGGGGTGGGAAGGATGGGGAGGGATAACATGGGGAGAAATGCTAGATATAGTATGCACCTAAAGTAAAATAAATTTTTAAAAAATTACACTTAAAAAATATTCCATATCAAAACATATGTCATGCCCTTAGCAATTCTTTAAGAAAAATGTGTAATTAAATGCATGTAGTGGAAAAGAAGAAAGGCTGAAAATTAAGGAGTTAAACATTCATATATATACATTAAAATGGCAAAGAAATACTCCTTTGTGTCTAAATAGAGCTCCCTTCCCACTGATTATGAGCTACAACTTCTCTTTTTTAGGGGAGATGCCATTTACATATTTTGTTATGTAAATAAAATGTATTTAAAAGTTTTCACATGCAACTAGTCTTCTGACATGTGGTAAGTGCTTAGTAACTGCATTTTTTATTCTCTAAGTTGTTACCTTCTTGCACAGGAGCATTTGTTTTTGTGTTCCAAATACATTCTATTCTTCATTTCATATCTTATTCTTTCCACATATTCCATATCTCTTCCACATAGTGATTCTATTTCTTTGAATGATGCAGGTAACTTATTATGGTATAACACAGTTTTTATATTACTTAAATGCCAAAAATGCAAAGATATTAGAAATAAACTTTCTATTTACTATTATTGAATATAAAACAATTGTTTACTTTTGGTCACCTAATTAAGAACAAAACACAGATAAAATTAAGAAAGCATAAGATGCTTTTATAATAAGATATATTTTAGTTTTAATTTATGTAAAAATATAAAAAATAATTTGTAATAAGCAACTTAAGATGTGTCCCCCAATTGAGAACATATTATCTAATAGCAATGGTGCTTTTTCCATATGAAAATGGATACAATTAAAAATGTATTACACTTTCAACTCAGTTTGTCAAAATTATTAAAACAAACATTTTTAATGTTAGAAATTATTTGTGGGTTTTCAATTTTCAACTGAATCTTAATTCATAAATGTATCTCATAATCCAGATCAAAGGAGATTTTGCATTTGACACTACAATGACTTCTTAAAAATTTTATGTAAAATTTTGGCTCCATACAGTATCATATTATGACTCAGGGTTCTATTTGTGTTATAGAAATTATCTCTGCTTTTTCCACAGGAAGAGAATACAATGCAAGGAATTAGATATTTACAAAATGCATGTAAAGGCTGGAGAAATCTACATTATAAAATTCAGGTCTGCCAACAGCTTCAGATTGACTGCAAAAGAATCAGAGATTTGATGCTTTACAGATTTTCCACAGTCTATTGCCTTAGAAAGGCTATTTTTTCAGCCTCCCACAACTCCTATGAATGTATCTCATCGGTTCAACCTAAACTGCATGTGCAACCCTAGTATTACAGACAAACAGGTATCAATGATTTCCTCCATACAGAGGAAGTTATAAGTGCCAACAGAAAATGTCCAGGACACCCTTACCCAAAATTTGAAGTGTTGGAAGATAAAAAGTGGGTGTGAGTCATCAATTCTGAATTAAGATTTGACTTCTTAGAGTGTAACTTTTATAAAATCAAATTTATTGATTAAAGTAAAGACCAGCATAATCAACCTCTTCTTGCCTCGCCTGCTTATATATTCCAGGATGACTATTCAACACATGCATCCACCTTGAAACACGTTCAAGTTTTGTTGGAAATAACTCAAAAATTATTCCAAGCCATTTTGTGAGCATCAAATGCAATCAAACTGCCAGTGGGAAAAAAAATATGCTCCATGATTATAATGGGAAATATATATGTAGAAAGAAAACCAATTTGTTTTCCTCTGTGACTTATTATTAGTGATTAAAAATAATGGATGATTTATTCTTTTTTTAAGTACAAGCTGCCTTTAATAACAGAAATTTCTTGTATGTGCCAGCAAGATATGTTAATAGTTATTTCCTTTTACTTCACACTATTTTAAATGATATCATAGTTTTATAATGTATGATGTTAAAAAAAAATCCGTATCTTGTGGCACAAATATAGCATTTGTTGGCTATAGAATTGAACATTGTTTGGCTTTTCCATTATTTTTTGTTTTAATATTATTAGCTAACTGCATAACTGAAAATTCAGGCAAAGTTACCACACAAGGGGAACTCCAGGCTTGATAAATACAACCAGCTGTTTTCAAACCACTGGGTCATTTCTGTTCTTGGCACTGAGCTTTGTCTGGAAATGCAATGTTTCTGGGAAATCATTTCTATATACATGAACGTATATAACGGAAGTGTTCCTTTCTTTTTAAAAATGTATTACAATTTTACTCACAATTTGACATAGAACAAAGAAAATCTGAACTCTATATTCAAGAGGATTATATGTTAAACAAAATAAAATGCAATAGAAATGTGGGGCCATTAAATTTCTCATGGTTTCCATTATGTTTTCTCATTGTGGTTTTCATTGTGTTCTCCTTGAATTCACATTATAATTTATGTCCTTTATCTTCTTTTTATAATTAGTCTTAATGATTTCTAATAACTTCTTACATCAAAGTGTTCTTCTCATTCTATCCTTGCCTTTTTTCATAAATAGTGATTCTAGATCAACATCTCACCAGTGTAATTACAATGAATATTTATTCTGGCATTCACCTATAGTTTTAGATCACACAACCCCTGTTGCGCTATGCTACACTCTATTTAATTCTGAGAATCATTAGGGGATTCCCTAATGTCCTCATAAATGCCACTTAAAATGTTCTTATGCCTATGCAGTTATAAAATTCCAGGAACTGTTAAACATATTTAGTAAGTGCACATTAATTGAATGAACCTGATATCTAGAGTAGACCATTATAAGTGACTCTTTTGAAGGAACAGTATTAAAGCCATTCCCTATAGCTCAGGTTCATGGCAGCACCTAAGTAGGTAAGAAAGTTGAAAGAAATTATTAAGAAAAACTTAGTCTTGAAGTCAAGTTGTATCAGTTCTCCAACTTTGTTCCTTCCATTCAATGTTGAGCTTACAATTCTGTGTCTTTCGTTTCTCCATATATGGACTCAGTTTGTTGATATTTAAAAGGAAATTGCTGGGATTTTGATTAGGATTGCAAGAATCATTGGAAAGAACTAATAACTTGACAACATGGAGCTTTCCTATATATGAACAAGAAATATCTGTCATTTATTTAGTTTTTACTATGAATACAGTAATCAAGACAGTGTGGTTTTAATGATGAAAGAGTGGTGTGGCATTAATGATGAAAGAATATATCAATGGAAAAGAAAGGAGAGCAGATAAATGGACCCATGTAAGTGTAGACAACTGATCTTAAACAAAAGAGCAAAGGAAATACAATGGAGAAAATATATCATTTTCAACAAATGCTACTAGAACCTCTGGACTTCACATGCAAAAGAAAATGAATGTAGACATAGACCCTACACCCTTCACAAAGATTAACACAAAATGAATCACACACCTAGATGTAAAATGCAAAACTGTAAAACTCCTAGAAGACAACATAGGAAAAAAATTTAGATGACTTGGGTTTGGTGATGACTTTTTAGATATGACATCATAATGATGATCCATACAGAAAGAATTGATAAGCTAGACTTTGTTAAAGTTAAAATTTTCTACTCTATGAAAAACATTGTCTAAAGAATAGGAAAATGATCCACACACTAGGACAATATATTTGCAAAAGATATAATCCAAAAAAGGACTTGTACCCAAAGTCTACAAAGAATTCTCAAAGCTCAACAATAATGAGGAAAAAAGAAACCTGATAAAAAATGGACTGAAGACCTTAACAGGCACTTCAAACATACAGAAGAGATACTGATGACAAATAAACATATAAAAAGATGCTCCACATTATATGACATTAGGGAAATGCAAAATGTTCTTAGGCCTATGCCTAAGTTATGGCCGTGACATACCACTACACATCAAGTCAAATGGCTAAGTTCAGAATACTGACAATATCAAATGATTTCAATAGTTTGGAGCAACGAAAACTCTAATTTATTGCTAGTGAGGATGGAAATGATATAGCCACTGTGGAAAATCATTTGGTTGATTTTTACAGACGTAAACACTCTTACCATTCAGCCCAGCAATTGAGTTCCTAAGGTATCTACCCAAAGGAGTTGAAAAGTTATGTCCACAAAAAAAACCTGTACATGAATATTTATAGTAGCTTTATTCATGATTGACAAAACTTGTAAGAAACCAAGATGTCTTTCAGTAGGTTAACTGATTAAAAAAACTGGTATATCCTTATAATAGAATATTATCCAGTGCTCCAAAAACAAAAACATAAAAAAACAGCTATCAAGCCATGTAAATGATATGGAGGGAATTTAAATGCATTTTACTAAGCTAAAGAAGACAATCTGAAAAGACTACATCATACATAATATATCATACTGTATAATTATACATCATACTGTGTAATTTTGTTTTTTCTAGAATTTCATGTAATTGAAATCATACAGTATGATGTTACTGTTACATCGACCACGCTGTATGATTCCAGTTACATAACACTCTGGAAAAGACAAAACTATAGGGATCAGTGGATGCCAGGGGTTAAGAAGGAGTGACTTTTAGTGCAGTGAAATACTCTGCACATCTACAGTATCGTTGTATGATACTACAGTGGTGCATACATGTTGTTATACATTATACAAACCCATTGAATGTGCAACACTAAGAGTAAAGTCTAATATAAACTGTGGACTTCGGATGATAATGATGTGCCAAGGTATGTTCATCAATTGTAAAAATATACCACGCTGGTGGGGAATATTGATAGCAGAGGGAGTCTAAGCATGTGTAGTTCCAGGGGCATATTGAAAATCTCTGTACCTTCTAATTTTGCTATGAACCTAAAACTCTGTAAAATTATAAAGTCCCTAACATTAAATAAAAACAGATAATGACATCTGGAAAGTTTATTGAATTATAAAAATAACTTGTTTCTATTTTATAATAAGCAGTTTGATATTAGGCAGGATACATGGAAATCTTACCTATATTCATAATCTGATGTAATTTCAGAAAAAAAAAACCCTCACATGGTAGAATGTCTTCAAAATTTACTATTGTTGCAAAATTAATTTTGAATGTGGAAAACATCTCTAATGTTTTAATTTGGCAAATTAAAATTTATAATTATTTTCTCATGTAATGTCTACAACTACTTTTTTGACTGAGTCAGGTACCATATATGCTTTGTTGGTCTCGCATACTAAGTTCCTAACACATAGTTGCTACTAAATATATGTTGAGAGAACAAATAAAGGAAAAAGGTTCATTAGGTAACCAAATGTGTGTTTGGCCTTGAAAGTCTTTCAGCAAGTCTTAAAAGTCTAAAAGCACTGGGAAATTTTTAAATCTTCTGTTACAAAAGCCATGAATCTTTTTTAAACTAAAAATAGGTGTCATAATGACTGAAAGTTATGATTAAATTGGTTTGATTCATAGCCTGAATTTACATGGTTTGTTCAGATACCATCAAAATGTAATCTAACATCATGTGCTTGAATTTGAAAGGCAATTTTAATAACAAAGAAGGATGGCAATAAATAAATAAATTTATTGAAATAAAGCTTAAATTAGAAATATCTTCCACTCAAAGCCATTTGGTAGGTCTAAATTCACTGATGGTTGGTGTTAATTTTGATACAGTTAAGAGATGTTATGACATGATTTTGATGTAAACATTCTATGAAGAATTAGACATCTAAAGTTTGGGTTTTTAAACTTTCACTCTAAGGAGTTTAAAATCATATTAAAGAAAATTTTCTTAACAAAAATATAAGGTAGGTAATCATTTAAAGTGTTAGGATTTGCAGTGATAATGAGTGGGAAGACAGAGGTAACACAGAGGTAAGAAGTATTAATTGTTGTAGGAATATGTTTCACATCGCTGTGAAAAATATACAAAAACTACTATTCCTACTCAAAATATTTAAGTGGAATGAAAGACAATTTTATCAGTAATAAAAGTAAAGCAAAACTCATTTTTAAAGTTACTGCCATCGAAGTATTTACCAGGATGGATAAGTTTACTCAGAGATCAGAGCCAGATCTTGATTTAGGAGCAATGTCAGGATATGTACTATTTGTCACCTAGGAGCAATACAGTAGGGCTAGTATCAGAAGTCTGGGTAGAAGAGTGTTCTTTCAGCTGAATACAAAGAAAACAAACAAACAAAAAATAATATACTTGAAATCCTGAATTGTACATTGCTGAACTGTTCATTAGAAAATGGCATGAATGATACAACAGTTACCTGATACCTTGTTCTAGGGTTTAGTGTGAGCTGGTCACTGCACATATAGAGATAAAATATTTTTGGTTATAGTCTTTGAAAGGCCACATGCTAGAAGATTTAAAAACAATGATGCAGAAACAGTGAAAACATGTTGATGGAATATAACAGACATTACCAAGGTACAATGGGAATAAAACAAGAGAAAGTGTTCATTTCCACTTGGTTTAGCCAGAGAGGAATTAAAGAGATAACATTTGAGATAGGTTTTATAGTACCTTACATATCATAAAAATAAAGAAATCGAATTCAAGGTGAAATACAGTTTTTTTTTAATATATGTATGCATGTAGGTGTAAATGAACATTAGGTATTCAAAAAACCATACGTTTTTCTTGATTGTAGTCTAAAGTGTATGTAGTTCAGGAAGAGAAGGGGAGTGATGGAAAAGATAAAAATTGCCATTACTGTCCTGCAGCCTCCTTTGGTGATTCCCAGGCAGGCAAGGTCTGGAGTGGACCTCCAACAGTCCTAAAGCAGAGGGGCCTAACAGAAGGAAAACTAAAAAGTAGAAAGAAATAGCTTCAACATCAACAAAAAGGACATCTACTCAGAGACCACATCTGAAAGTCACCGACTTCAAAGACCACACGTAAATAAATTCAGGAATATGGGAAGAAACCAGTGCAAAAAGAATGAAAACACCAAAAACCAGAACACATTGCCTCCTCTAAGGGATCACAACACTTCACTAGCAAGGGAGCAAAGCTGGAAGGACAATGAATCTGATGAACTGGCAGAAGCAGGCTTCACAAGGTGGGTAATAACAAACTTCTCTGAGCTAAAGGAACATATTCTAACCCAATGCAAAGAAACTAAAAACCTTGAAAAAAGGTTAGACGAAATGCTAACTAGAATAGCCAGCTTAGAGAAGAACATAAGCAAGAACTTTTGATGGAGCTCAAAAATACAGCACAAGAACTTCACGAAGCATACACAAGTTTCAATAGGCAAATTGACCTTGCAGAAGAAAGGATATCAGAGATTGAAGATCAACTCAATGAAATAAAATGAGAAGGCAAGATTAGAGAAAAAAGAGTGAAAGAAAATGAACAAAGCCTCCAAGAAATATGGGATTATGTGAAAAGACCTATGTTTGACAGGTGTGCCTGAATATGACAGGGATAATGAATCCAAGCTGGAAAACACTCTTCAGGATATTATCCAAGAGAACTTTCCCAGCCTAGCAAGGCAGGCCAACGTTCAAATCCAGGAAATACAGAGAACACCACAAAGATATTCCTCAAGAAGAGCAACCCCAAGGCATGTAATCCTCAGATTCACCAGGGTTGAAATGAAGGGAAAAATGCTAAGAGCAGCCAGAGAGTAAGGTTGGGTTACTTACAAAGGGAAGCCCATCAGTCTCACAGCAGATCTCTAAGCAGAAACCCTACAAGCCAGAAGTGAGTGAGGGCCAATATTCAACATCCTTAAAAAAAACAACTTTCAACCTAGAATTTCATATCCAGCCAAACTAAGCTTCATACATGAAGGAAAAATGAAATCTTTTACAGATAAGCAATTACTGAGAGATTTAATCACCACCAGGCCTGCCTTACAAGAGTTTCTGAAAGAGGCACCAAACATAGAAAGGAATAACCAGTACCACCCACTCCAAAAACGTATCAAATGGTAAAGATCATTGACAGAATGAAGAAACTGCATCAACTAATGAGCAAATCAACCAGCTAGTATCAAAATGGCAGGATCAAATTCACACATAACAATATTAACCTTAAATGTAAATGGCCTAAATGCACCAATCAAAAGACACAGACTGGCAAATTGGATAAAAAGGCAAGACCCATTGATGTGCTGTATTCATGAAATGCATCTCAGGTGCAAGGACACACATAGGCTCAAAATAAAGGGATGGAGGAAGATTTACCAAGCAAGTGGAGAGAAAAAAAAAAAAAAAAAAAAGCAGGAGTTGCAATCCTAGTCTCTGATAAAATGATCTTTAAACCAACTAAGATCAAAAGAGACAAAGAAGCATATTACGTAATGTTAAAAGGATCCATGTAACAATAAGAGCTAACGATACGAAATATATATGCACTCAATACAAAAGCACCAAGATCCATAAAGCAAGTTGTTAATGACCTAAAAAGAGACATACAATCTCACACAATAATAGCAGGGGACTTTAACATTCCACTGTCAGTATTAAACATATTAACGACGCAGAAAATTAACAAGGATATCCAAGACTTGAACTTAGACCTGGACCAAGCAGACCTAATAGACATCTACAGAACTCTCCACTCCAAATCCACAGAACATTCTTCTCAACACCACATGGTACCTATTCTAAAATTGACCACCTAATTGGAAGTAAATCACTCCCAGCAAATGAAAAAGAAAGGAAATCATAATAAACAGTCTCCCAGACCACAGTGAAATCAAATTAGAACTCAGGATTAAGAAACTAACTCAGAACTGCACAACTTCATGGAAACTGAACAACTGGCTCCTGAATGTCAACTGAATAAATAATGAAATGAAGGCAGAAATAAAGATGTTCTTCAAAACCAACAAGAATGAAGACATAATGTACCAGAATCTCTGGGACACATTTAAAGCAATGTCTGGAGGGAAATAAATGCCCACATGAGAAACAAGGGAAGATCTAAAATTGATACCCTATCATCAAAATGGAAAGAGCTACAGGAGCAATATTAAAAAAAAAAATCAAAAGCTAGCAGAATACAAGAAATAACTAAGATCAGAGCAGAATTGAAGGAGATAGAGACACAAATAACCCTTAAAAAATAAATAAATCCAGGAGCTCATTTTTTGAAAAGATCAACAAAATAGACAGACCACTAGACAGATTAATAGAAAAGAGACAAGAATCAAATAGATGCAATAAAAGGGATATCACCCCCAATTCCACAGAAATACAAACTACCGTCAGAGATTATTACAAACAACTCTATGTACATCCACCAGTAAATCTGGAAGAAATGGAGAAATTCCAAGACTAAACCAGGAAGATGCTGAAACCATGAATACACCAATAACAAGGGCTGAAGTTGATGCAGTGATTAACAGCCTACCAACCAAAAAAAGCTCAGATCCAGATGAGTTCACAGCCGAATTCTACCAGATGTACAAAGAGGAGCTGGTACTATGCATTCTGAAACTATCCCAAACAATCCAAAAAGAGAGAATCCTTCCCAAATCATTTTATGAGACCAACATCATACTGATACCAAAACCCGGCAGACACTCAATTAAAAAAGAAAACTTCAAGCCAATAAACATGATGAACATAGATGCAAAAATCTTCAATAAGATACTGGCATACCAAATGCAACAACACATCAAAAAGCTTAACCATCACGATCAAGCAGGCTTCATATTGGGGATGCAGGGCTGGTTCAACATATGCCAGTCTATAAATGTAATCCACCACATTAACAGAACCAAGACAAAAACTGCATGATTATCTCAGCAGATGCAGAGAAGGCCTTCAATAAAATTCAACAGCTAAAATAAAATTCATTCATGCTAAAAATGCTGGATAAACTAGGTATCAATGGAATATATCTCAAAATAATAAAAGCTATTTATGACAAATCTACAGCCAATACCATGCTGAATAGGCAAAAACTGGAAGCATTTCCTTTAAAAACTGGCACTAGAGAAGGGTGCCCTCTATCACCACTCTTATTCAATATAGTAGTGGAAGTTCTAGCCAGAACAATTAGGAAAGAAAAAGAAATAAAGATTATTCAATTAAGAAAGGAGGAAGTCAAATTGTCTCTATTTGCAGATGACATGATTGTATACTCAGAAGACCCCATTGTCTCAGCCCCAAATCTCCTTAAACTGATAAGCAACTTCAGCAAAGTCTCAGTATACAAAATCAATGTGCAGAAATCACAAGAATTCCTATACACCAATAACAAACAGAGAGCCAAATCAAGAACGAACTGCATTCACAATTGCTACAAACAGAATAAAATAGCTAGGTATACAACTAACGAAGGATGTAAAGGACCTCTTCAAGGAGAACTACAAACCACTGCTCAAGGAAATAAGAGAGGACATAAATAGATGGAAAAACATTCCATGCTCATGGTTAGGAAGAAGCCATATTGTGAAAATGGCCATACTGCCCAAAGTAATCTATAGATTCAATGGTATACCCATCAAGCTGATGAAGACCTTCTTCAAAGAACTGGAAAAAACCACCTTAAACTTTATATGGAACCAAAAGAGAGGCCACATAGCCAAGACAATCCTAACCAAAAAGAACAAAGCTGGAGACATCATGCTACCTGACTTCAAACTATTTTACAAGGCTACAGTAATCAAAACAGCATGGTACTGGTTACAAAACAGAGATATAGACCAAGGGAACAGAACAGAGGCCTTGGAAGCAATGCCATACATCTACAAGCATCGTATCTTTGACAAACCTGACTAAAAGAGGCAATAGGGTTATGATTCCCTGTTTAATAAATGGTGTAGGGAAAACTGGCTAGCCATGTGCAGAAAGCAGAAACTGGACCCCTTCTTGACACCTTACACTAAAATTTACTCCAGATCAATTAAAGATTTAGACATAAGACCTAACACCATAAAAACTCTAGAAGAAAACCTTGATAACACCATTAAGGACATAGGCATAGTCAAGGACTTCATGACTAAAACACCAAAAGCAATGTCAACAAAGCCAAAATAGACAAATGGGATCCAATTAAACTTAAGAGTTTCTGCAGAGCAAAAGAAAATCATTAGAATGAACCAGCAACCAAGAGAATGGGAAGAAATTTTGCAATCTACCCATCTGACAAAGGGTTAATAACCAGAATCTACGAAGATCTAAAACAGGTTTACGATTAAAAAAAAAAAAAAAAAAAAAAAAAAAAAAAAAACATTCAAAAATGGACAAATTATCTGAAAATACACTTTTCAAAAGAAGACATATATGAAGCCAACAAACATAGGAAAAAATGCTCATCATCACTGGTCATTAGAGAAATGCAAATCAAAACCACATTGATATGCTACCTCACGCCAATTTGAATGGCGATCAGTAAAAAATCTGGAGACAACAGATGCTAGAAAGGATGTGGAGAAATGGAAACACATTTACACTGTTAGTGGGAGTGTAAACTAGTTCAACTATTGTGAAAGACAGTGTGATGATTTCTCAAGGACCTAGTGATAGAAATTCCATTTGACCCAGCAATCCCATCTATATACTTAAAGGATTATAAGTTGTTCTACATGCACACATATGTTCATTGTGGCACTGTGTACAATAGCAAAGACCTGGAATCAACCTATATGCCCATCAATGATAGCCTGGACAAGGAAAATGTGTCATATTTTTACCATGGAATACCATGCAGAAATAAAAATCGATGAGTTCATATCCTTTGTAGGGACACAGATGAATCTGGAAACCATCATTCCAAGCAAACTCACACAAGAAGAGAAAACAAAACACCACATGTTCTCACTCATAAGCAGATGTTGAACAAATAGAACACATGGACACAGGGAGGGGCACATCACACACTGGGGTCTATTTGGGGTGGAGGGCTAGGGGAGGGATAGCCGGGTGGGGAGGTTGGGGAGAGATAACAAGGGGAGAAATGCCAGACATAGTTGACGGGGGATGGAGGCAGCAAACCACTTTGCCTTGTATGTACCTATGCAACAATTCTGCTTGATCTGCACATGTACCACAGAACCTAAAGTACAATTAAAAAATGCAAAAACCATGTAAACCCATTAAATGAATTTTGACTTTATCTTATGTGGTAAGTAACTGGAAGACATTTTTACATCATAAAATCAGACTTATGTCCAAAAAAACAGACAACTAAAAGATCTAAAACAAAACTCAAGGCTGGTCAACATGGTGAAACCCTGTCTCTACTAAAAATCCAAAAAATTAGCTTGGCATGGTGACGCATGCCTGTAATCCCAGCTACTCAGGAGGCTGAGGCCGGAGAATTGCCTGAACCCAGGAGGCGGAGGTTGCAGTGAGACGAGATCGCGCCATTGCACCCCAACCTGGGTAACGAGTGAAACTCCATCTCAAAAAAAATAAAATAAAAAGAGACAGAAAGTGAAGGTAAGTACTTTAAGAGCAATTACTAGAGATGTTGGAAAGAAATGAGCTAATGCAATAGCAATGGGGGTAAAGGAGAAAGAAGAATTCTACAGAAAGTACTGAATCCTACAGAATTCAGAGGCATAAACAGAAGTATTTAAATTTCTAAATTTATAGAACTTTTTAAATGAATTTTCTTTTCAGAAAAGGCTAAAATTCATTGAGAAATATGGAAAATATCAAGTAACAGGCAATATCTAAGTTTTTAATCAAACAGTTTTTAACTGATTACAATGCTTTGGTGAAGTTTGGTTTTGTGAAACAATATTGTTTAATGCTAATATTTTAGACAATATAACACTGGTGCTGATTCAACACACCTATATTTGGAAAACAAGTTGTATTAGTTCATTCTCACTCTGCTATAAAGGTAATGCTGGAGAATGGGTAATTTATAAACAAAGGAAGCTTAATTGACCCACAGTTCCACATGGCTCGGGAGGCCTCAAGAAACTTACACTTATGGCAGAAGAGGGAAACAGGGATGTCTTACATGGCAGTGTTACAGGTAGTTAGATATGAGCAGGATAGGAGAGAACTCTCTCCACCACTCAGTAGAAATGTGAGGTGATGGTTTGGCAATTATCACATTGCCTCTCTAAAAGTGAAAAATCGGTGCCAGAAAAGGTCATTTCCTGATGATGCACACATGTTAACATTAGGTGTTAATTAAAGGCAGGCCCCAGGGACAACCAACTTCCTGTGCATGAACATTAATAGACAAAAATGGTGAAGTATGATCTTTCAGGTACACTCCATAAGAAAAAGAAGAAAGCCTCAGAAAGCCATCCATATAACTCCCTAAATATACTGCATGTGCTCAATTCCCAAGGGTAAGGAGGGCACTGGGCATGTAGAAAGAACACCCTAAAGGAAGAATTACAGGAATGAGGCAAGCCTATAAAGTCCCAGGTTTAAGGTTAAAGGCCCTGCTTTTTCTCTCTTTGACCTTCAGGTGCCCAGTGGATCTTTTCCAAGCATTTATTCCTTCCTTTCCTGCTCTAAAGCCATTTATATAAATTTCCACTCCTGCTCTGAAATTTGCCTCAGTTTATTTTTCTGTTTTATGCTCCTTGGTCGAATTCATTCTTCTGAGAAGGCAAGAACTAAAGTTGTTACAGACATGTATGAATTTGCCACCTGTAAATTGTGGTAACTTGAATCTCTTCCACCAGTAACAGCAGCAGGATAGATAGAGCATGTGTGAGAGTGCAGTAAAAACTATCATTTATAAAATCAACAGATTTTATGAAAATTCATTCACTATCAGAAGAACAGCATGGTGGGACTGTCCCCATAATCCAATCACTACCCTCCCCAAACATGTGAGGATTATAGGTCCCTTTCTTGACATATGGGATTACAATTTGAGATGAGATTTGGGTGGGGACACAGAGACAAACCATATCATCCCTGGAACCCCTCCCAAATCTCATGTCCTCTATACAATTTATAACCAATTATGGCTTCCCAACAATCTTCCAAAGTCTTAACTCATTCTGTAATTAAAAGTCCAAATCCTGTAGCCTTGTAGTATAGTTTGAAGTCCGGTAGTGTGATGCCTCCTGCTTTGTTCTTTTTGCTTAGAATTGACTTGGCTATGTGGGCTCTCTTTTGGTTACATGTGAAGTTTAAAGTGTTTTTTTTCCAGTCTGTGAAGAAGGTCAGTGGTAGCTTGATGGGGACAGCATTTAATCTATAAATTACTTTGGGCGGTATGGCCATTTTCACAATATTGCTTCTTCCTAACCATGAGCATGGAAGGTTTTTCCATCTGTTTGTGTCCTCTCTTATTTCCTTGAGCAGTGGTTTGTAGTTCTCCTTTAAGAGGTATTTTAAATCATTTGTTAGTTGTATTCCTAGGTATTTTATTCTGTTTGCAGCAATTGTGAATGGCAGTTCATTCTTAATTTGAATCTCTTTAAGTCTGTTATTGATGTATAGGAATGCTTGTGATTTCTGCACACTGATTTTTGTATCCTGAGACTTTGCTGATGTTGCTTCTCCACTTAGGGAGATTTTGGGCTGAGATGATGGGGTCTTCTGAGTATACAATTATGTCATCTGCAAATAGAGACACTTTGACTTCCTCTTTTCATAATTGAATAGGTTTTATTTCTTTTTCTTGCCTGATTGCTCTAGCTAGAACTTCCACTACTATATTGAATAGGAGTGGTGAGAGAGGGCATCCTTGTCTAGTGCCAGATTTCAAGGGGAATTCTTCCAGTTTTTGCCTGTTCAGTATGATATTGGCTGTTGGTTTGTCGTAAATAACTTTTATCATTTTGAGATAGATTCCATCAATATCTACTTTATTGAGGGTTTTTAGGATAAAGAGCTGTTAAATTTTATAGAAGGCCTTCTCTGCATCTATTGAGATAATCACGTTTTTTTTTTTTTTTCCTTTGGTTCTGTTTATGTGATAGATTACATTTATAGATTTGCATATTGAACCAGCTTTGCATTCCTGGGATGAAGCCTACTTGATTGTAATGGATAAGCTTTTTGATATGCTGTTGCAATCAGTTTGCCAGTATATTATTCAAGGCTTTTGCACTGACAGTCCATCATGTGTTTTGCTACAGTAATCAAAACAGCATGGTTCTGGTACTAAAACGTAGATATAGACCAGTGGAACAGAAGAGAGGCCTCAGAAGCAACTCTGCACATATGCAACCAGCTGATATTTGACAAATCTGACAAAAAACTAGCAATGGGAAAACGATTCTCTGTTTAATAAACGGTGTTGAGAAAATTGGCTAGCTATGTGCAGAAAGCTGAAATTGGACCCCTTCCTTAGACCCTACACTAAAATTAACTCCTGATGGATTAAAGATTTAAACGTAAGACCTAACACCATAAAAACCCTAAAAGAAAACCTAGGCAATACCATTCAGGACATAGGCATAAGCAAGGACTTCATGACTAAAACACCAAAAGCATGGCATCAAAAGCCAAAATAGACAAATGAGATCTAATTAAACTTAAGAATTTCTTCACAGCAAAAGAAACAATTAGAGTGAACCAGGAAGCAACAGAATGGGAAACAATTTTTGCAAGCTACTGTTTGACAAAGGGTCACTAACCAGAATCTACAAGGAATTAAAGCAGATTTACAAAAAAAAAAAAAAAAAAAGAAAAAAAAAAAGAAAAAAAACAACAAACAATCCCATCAAAATGTGAGTGAAAGATATGAACAGTTTTCAAAAGAAGCAAAAGAAGACATTTATGAAGTCAACAAACATATGAAATAATGCTCATCATCACTGGTCATCAGAGAAATGCAAATCGAAACCATATTGAGATACTATCTCATGCCAGTTAGAATGATGATCATTAAAGAATCTGGAGACAGATGCTAGAGAGGATGTGGAGAAATAGGAACACTTTTACACTTTTGGCGGGAGTGTAAATTAGTTCAGCCATTGTGGAAGACAGTGTGGTGATTCCTCAAGGATCTAGAAATAGAAGTTCCATTTGACCCAGCAATCCCATTACTGGGTATATACCCAAAGGATTTTAAATCGTTACATTATAAAGACACATGAACACATATGTTCATTGCGGCACTGTTTACAGTAGCAAAGACCTGGAACCAACCCAAATGCCCATCAATGATAGACTGGACAAAGAATATGTGGCACATACACACTATGGAATACTACACAGCCATAAAAAATGATGAATTTGTGTCCTTTGTAGGGACATGGACGATCTGGAAACCATCATTCTCAGCAAACTGAACAAGAACAGAAAGCCAAACACTGCAGGTTCTCACTCATAGGGGTGTGTTGAACAATGAGAACATGTGGGCACAGGGAGGGGAATATCACACACTGAGGTAGGTTGGGGGCTGGGGGACTAGGTGAGGGATAGCATAGGGCAGGGAGGTTGGTGAAAGATAACACTGGGAGAAATGTCTGATGTAAATGACGGGGGGATGGAGACAGCAAACTACCATGGCATACGTGTACCTATGCAACAAAACTGCAAGATCTGCACATGTATCCCAGAACTTAAAGTATAATAAAACAATGTCCAAGTCCATAGTCTCATCTGAGATGAGTCAAGTTCATTCTGCTTATGAACCTACAAAACCAAAAGCAAATTACTTACTTCCAAGATAAAATGGGACATAGGCATTGGGTCAGTGTTCCCATTTCAAGTGGGAGAAATTGGCCAAAACAAAGTGGCTGCAGGCCCTATATAAGTCTGAAATACAACAGGGCAGTCATTAAATCTTAGAGCTCCAAAATGATCTCACATCCAGGGCATGCTGAAACAAGGATTGGGCTCCATGGTCTTGGGCAGCTCCTTTGCTGGCTGTCATCAAATGCCTGTGACTTTTCCAGGTGCATGGTGCAAGCTGTTGGTGGATCTAACATTCTGGGGTCTGGAGGACTGTAAGTTTCTTCTCACAGCTCTACCAGGCAGTGCCCCAGTGGGGACTCTCTGTGGGGTCTCCAACCCCACATTTCCCTTCCACACTGCCCTAGTATAGATTCTCCATGAGGGCTCTGTCCTTGCCGCAGATTTCTGCCTGGACATCCAGGCATATCCATACATCCTCTGAAATACCCAAACTTCATTTCTTGGCTTCTGTGCATCTGCAGCTCAACACCATGTGGAAGTCACCAAGACATGGGGCTTCCACCCTCTGAAACAACAGCCCGAGCTGTACCTCGGCCCCTTTTTCTCCAAGGCTAGAGCTGAAGCAGCTGGAACACAGAGCATCAAGTCTCAAGGCTTCACAAAGCAGGCAGGCCCCTGGGTCTGGCTTATGAAATCATTTTTCCCTCCTAGGTTTTGGGGCCTATGATGTAAGAGGCTGCCAAGAAGACCTCTGACATGCCCTGGATATATTTTTCCCATTGTCACGGTGACTAACATTTGGCTCCTCATTACTTATGCACATTTTTGCAGCTGGCTTGCATTTCTCCCCAGAAAATTGGTGTTTCTTTTCTATTGCATCACCAGGCTGTAAATTTTCCAATTTTTGTGTTCTGCTTCTTTTTTAAACATAAGTTCCAATTTTGGACCATATCTCCCAAGTATAAAGTTACACAGATCTCTATAGAAGGGGCAAAATGCTTCTAGTCACTTTGCTAAAGCATAGCAAGAGTCACCTTTGCTCCAGTTCCCAAGAAGTTCCTCACCTCCATCTGAAACCACCTCAGCCTGGACTTCACTGTCCACATCATTATCATCATTTTGGTCAAAACCATTAAACAATTCTCTAGAAGTTCCAAACATTTCCATACCTTCCTGTTTTCTTCTAAGCCTAAGAAACTTTCCTAACCTCTTGCTTGTTACCCCGTTCCAAAGTTGCTTCCACATTTTTGAATATCTTTATAGCAGTACCACACTCTCTGCAGTACCAATTTACTGTATTAGTGTGTTCTTACACTGATAGAAAGAAACCATCATCAACTGGGTAATTTATAAACAAAAGTGTTTTAATTGACTCATAGTTCAATTGTTTAATTGACTCATAGGCCTCCCATGGCTGGGAGGCCTTAGCAAACTTGTAATCATGATGGAAGAGGAAGCACACATGTATTACATGTTAAAACAGAGAGAGTGTGTGTAAGAGAGTGGCAGAAAAACTATAGTCATCAGATCTTGTGACTCACTATCATGAAGGCAGCATGGGGGAAACCACCTCCATAATCCAATCACTTCCCTCCTTTGACACGTGGGGAATACAATTCCACATGAGATTTGGGTCAGGCACAGAGCCAAACCATATCACAAGTCCTCTCTCCCATCAGCTATTTTGCGGCTAGAGGTCAAATTTTCCAAAGCAGAGTTATATTTTCAAGTCAGAATTAAACATTTTTTTCTAGAATTATCCTTACTCTGAGTTAAATACAATTTTTATCAAAGTATAACACATATACAGAAAATATAAAATAATAGGTTAAGAACATTTTTTCAAAATAAAAGTTTTTAAAAATTTTGACTTACTGAAGTTAAGAAGTCATTTATTTAAAAATGTCTTCCCCACGTACAACATACAACTAGTGGGTGGCTTATCCAGTAAAAGTAAGTAAGAAAACTTCCATTAGATGTCTGTGTATTGTAAAGCAAATTTACTGGTAAAATTTCTCAGTTTATCAATTCCCTCTTACAGGTACATATTGGCCAGAATGTCTGGCCAAGGCTTAAAAAAGGCTATTATACAGATAAAGTTATGTTATGTCCTATTCATATTTTTGAAAGCTTAGTGACAAACAAGAATAATAGTATACGGGGAGCCCTGGATTTTAAAAACAAACTTGGAGCTAAAAGTGTCCCTTAAACATCTATGTATTCAGTTACTAAAGTTTGATTGAATGAATAAGAGAAGTCTTTTACAGCACTGAAAACATAGGAAGACAGTAGATATAAAACCTGTAATATGAGTGGTAAATGAATTACCTACAACTCAAGACAAATTACAATTAATGTGACTAGCAAAGAGAAGCATGTTGCCTATTAACAATAGTTAATTATTTGAAATTAATTTACATGAATAATAAATAAATTGGCAACTAAATGGGAGACATGGGTACCATAATTTTAATTAGACAAATTAAAAATAGCTTGTATTTATATATTTTAGTGCTTTATAAACAAACAGCTCAATGGTTGATTTTTTTAAAAAAAATTTTATTGCATTTTAGATTTTGGGGTACATGTGAAGAACATGCAAGATTGTTGCATAGGTACACACATGGCAGTGTGATTTGCTGCCTTCCTCCCCATCACCTATATCTGGCATTTCTCCCCATGGTATCTCTCCCCAATGGTTGATTTTGAATCACTGCAGAAGTAAATATTGACCATGATTTTGAAAACTAGTTTTAAGGACTTCAAAAAATGAGAAATATAAATTGAGTATTTTAACTGCTTACATGGTGATAGCTAACCTTAATTCTTTTATAATTAAAATTAAATTGAATTGGTTTAGAATTAAAATTAAAGTTAGATATCACCATGTAGGTGATTAAAATAGAAAATTGCAGGCCAATTTTCACAAATCCAAATGCAAAATTGAGTGATACACAATAAGGACAACCAATGTGAGTTTAAATCAGGAAGGCAATGTAAAGCTGGTTCTAGAATGCTAGAACCATAGAAAGGGAGCTTATAAGCTCAGACCATCATGTGCCAGTCATATGCCAGGCTCTGTCAGAACCATTAAGTGATGAGGTTGGGCAAGTTCTGCAGCAACATATTTAAAACTGAATTGGTCCATATATTACTTGACATGAGCAGGGTCATGGCACAAGTAAATTACATGAAGAGGTGGCCTGGATTCTCATGTCATCTACTACTGTCATACCAGCATCTTTCACTCAGCTTATACCTATTGTTGCATAGCAGATTTTTTATGATCAGGCAACAGAAAAAACAAATTCAGATCTTGATTCACAAAGGTTCAATCTGGTATACGTGTTCAGGCCAAAAACCAACTGCTGTTCCACTCGAGCTCCACAGGAGGAGATTAAAGACAGTGGGTAAGGGAAATCTTCTCAATGGGTAGAACTTCAGAAAGTACCTCTTATCAGTTATTTGCTATAAAAGAGAATTGGCTTGAAATAAGAATATATAATTTCATGAGCAAGGACAAACGGCCTGACTGGTTGTTCAGTGGCCTTGAAGGAAAAATATTGTGAGAATAGAGTCAAAGATCAGGGTAGGAGTGTCTAGGTAGATATATGAATTTGGTTATGAAGTGTGGGATTACTCCATGGAGAGGCCCTGAACAACTAAGTAGACAGAATAACTTTTGTGGTTTACATGAGCTAGCTTTAGTGGGGCAAACAGTGGGATTCATAGAGTAGCTAAAGAGGCAAGGATGGAAGTTATTTTTGAGGACATTTTATAAGTTCCTGCTTCCCAAGTCTCCCAAAGCTAAAAGTCCAACTACTAGTAAAAAAAAGTAATTAAATTAAATTTTAAAAATCTATGCTGAGTCCCTAATTTGGCCCTATCCCTGTAAGATAGTATTTCATTCATTACACTGGGTCCTTTTCTCCCTGACAGAGGCAGAAATTAATCTTGACTGGAATGACACATACTTAAAAAAAAATTTTGTGTGTGTGTGTCTTTTCTGCCTGCAGTATCTCAGCTTGCTTGATCTGCTGATGTAGTGTGTCATCCAGTATCAGAAGACATCCAGAGCCTCACTTTATAACAACAGATATGCTACTGTGGACATATGACCAAAAGAACCTCTGGTTTCACTACAACCCTTCAGTTCAGAAACTGCCTGCCTGATAGATAGATGGAACAGCCATTTGAAGGCTCAGCTTGGAGTTTAGCTTGGAGAGGACAGCCTATATGATGGGAAACCATCCTCTAGGAAGCAATATAAATTTTAAATTGATAGATATTATTTTGTGTGTTGTTCTTGTGGGTGGGATACATAGTGCTAGCAACTAAGGGTTAGAATTAGGAATGGTACCACTTAATGACTCACAGTGACCCACCTGGGAAACCTGGGCTTGCTTTTGTACATCTACCTTTTCTCCACCTCAGATCTGTTTTGTTATATAGAGTTCCTGATTCTCAGAAGCAGAACATTTCCACTAGGGAGCACAGCAAAAATCCTACTGAACTTTAAGCTATGGCTCCTGCTGTTCACCTCAGTGTCCTTTTGTTAAGAGACAAGCAGGAAGGAAATGGAGTCACCATCTTGATGAGGAAATTAACTATGATTATGAAGTAAATTACACGATTCTGTTACATAGTTTAGGCAGGTAATATATTTGGCTCCCTCTGTCTAATTCTACATCTTCACTCCTGTGGAGTTTAATACTTAAGTACACTTCCCAGTAAACATCTTGCATGCAAATTTTTATCTCAGTCTATTTTCTGGAAAACCTGTCCTTGGCCAAATAGGATTCAGTGTATCCATAGATCATGCCATTATATGTATTGAATAAAAAATAAATATATGAGTAAATTAATTAGCTAACATTAGAATGTATTTGAGTTCTTTACATATTAATTATTTGATCTCATAACAATCCTATAAAGCCAATCATATTGTTTTCTCTATTTTATAATAGAAGAAATGAAGGATTAGAGAAATTAAATAACTTGCTCAATACTGTACATAAGTTACAGAAGTCACTTTCCTCAGTTATGTATTGTTTTCCCACCTATTTTAATGGCTATGAGGGATTTAAAGCCTTTTAGAAATTGTTTCTATTCTCCTTCATAAAATTAATATGGAGAAAATTAAACAAAATTTAATTAATCTGAGGCCCTCTTTAATGGTTAAAAAAAGTATTACTTCCAAGCTTACTTCTGCTGATTTTCCCTCTTCCTCACTTCAGCTTCCTCATGCCACCCTTGCCTCTCCTTTGCACTTTGTCTTTGAAATCATGAGCAATGGCCTTTCCCTTACTTAATAATGTAGGCCACTCTAATAAGAAAATACTTAGATGCTTCAGAATAAAGATTGCTCTTATGCTATTTATGAAAGGCCAAGGAGCAAACCTAAGATTCAATACAAGCAACCTTTTTTTTTTTTTTTTTTTTTTTTTTTTTTTTTTTGTAGTTTCTCTGCTCACTGGATATTCTCAGGACTATGTGTTATAGATTAAGACCAGGCAGCCAATAATATTATGTGATGCCCATAATGTAGTCAGGAAAGATGACTTTACTTTCTCTTGTGTATTAGTCGGATTCTTGAGATAAACAGAACCAACAGGGTGTGTGTGTGTGTGTGTGTGTGTGTGTGTGTGTGTCTGCACACGCATGTGTGTGTAGATTTTTTACAAGGTATTGGCTTAAGCAATTTTATTGATTGAGAAGTCCCACAATTAATCATCTGCAAGCTAGAGACTTTGGAAAGCCTATGGTATAGTTTGTAGGCCTAAAAGCTGGAAAACTGATGGTGTAGATTCCAGTCTAAGACTGAAGGCCTGAGAACCAAGAACGCCAAAGGCAGAGGAAGACTGACGTCTTGGGTCAGGCAGTCAGGTAGAGTAACAGCAAATCCTTCCTTCTTCCACCTTTCTGTTCTATTAAGGTCCTCAGTGAGTTTGAATAATGCCTATCCACACTGAGAAGGGTAATCCTCTTTACTCAGTCCTTTAGTTCCAGCATGAATCTCTTTTGGAAATATGTTAAGAAGATTCACAAATAATGTTTAAGTAGATAACTGGGTACCCTATGATCCAGTCAAGTTGACACATAAAATTAACCATCACACCTATTTGTTAGTCATCCTAAAAGCATCATATGACATGCTCAGATCACCTAGTGCATGAATGGCGAGCCAAATTCTTCTCAAAGTGTTGCTGCTGAAATGTAGAATACATAAAAATATTTTCTCAATCAATTATGAAGAGAATTGAAATCAAGTTCTACAACCAAAAGACACATGATGTCTCATTTTCAACTGATTGACTACAACAGGGACAATGAGACAAATATAGACCATAGTAATTATTCAAAAGTAACAGAAAAATCGATATTCAGAAAAATAGGAATAACTAGAATACTATGATTTTAACTTGTATAATATATATGTGATATAGTGATATTCTATTCTGATCAACCTAATAAGTTTCTTGTTTTTAATGTTGGCTCTGTGGGATTGTTTCATTTATTTTAAAAAACTGAAAGTAGGAAAAAGAAGAAAATACAGCAACCTGAAGAATTTAAGAACATAAGGGAGAGGCTTAAAAACAGCTGTACAAATAACAGAGGAAAAGCCTTCCATTCTCAAACAGTAAATACTTGAGTTTCCATTTGGTGGTTTTCTTTTTCCATTGAGACATAGTATCAATAGAAATTCATATCTTGTTAACCATGCATCATTCATGTAAAATTAATATAAATTAATTTTGGTTAATATAAGCACTAATATAAATTAATATTGGTTAATCTATAGTTATTCATGCCGATATTGTATCCTCTTTATGTTTTTTATATTTATTTTTGGGTTTTCCCCTCCAAACTTTATTGGCTTCCTTCTCTAATTCTACACATTCAGCCTTATCTCTTTTGCCCTTCTCAAATATTTATTGATGGATATGTTTTTGACATGTTTACCAGATTATCTATCCCATTTATTTGCATAATCCCACTTATCAATATTTCATTATCAAAATTATGTGACCTGCTCAAGATATTTTTTTTTTTGAGACGGAGTTTCGTTCTTGTTACCCAGGCTGGAGTGCAATGGCGTGATCTCGGCTTACCGCAACCTCCGCCTCCTGGGCTCAGGCAATTCTCCTGCCTCAGCCTCCTGAGTAGCTGGGATTACAGGCACGTGCCACCATGCCCAGCTAATTTTTTGCACTTTTAGTAGAGATGGGGTTTCACCATGTTGACCAGGATGGTCTCGATCTTTCGACCTCGTGATCCACCCACCTCGGCCTCCCAAAGTGCTGGGATTACAGGCTTGAGCCACCGCGCCCGGCTAGGATATTTTTTAATATAGTTATGTAAGTCATATTCACTGAATGCTGTGTTCTCAGTCAATCTTCACAAGAATCCTGGCAGTATATATTATGTCAACTTTAGGGTCAAGATTTGTTGTAGCTCTTTTTATCTAATTGATCATGAAATAATTATTTGAATATTAGTTTAGTGTTTGTTGCAAGAATATGCATTAAACTAAATGTATTAATCACTGATCACTAAAAACTAGTAGTTGTATATTAGCAAAAATAGTATTACCCTGTGATGTCAATTTTTTGCATAGAGATTTACATAAATGATTTCCTATATCTGATCCTGGAGAATTAAATGAGATAGCTAAAGAAATGTACAACTCAATACAGCAGTTGATTTCCTAACAAGATTAAAGATTCACATGGAATAAACTTAATATATTGAATATCAATTTCTTTTTCAACAGCTGATTTCCCCAAAAAGGATACAAATGATTTAAGAGCAATAGACCCCTTGCTTATGTAGATCGTGGTATATAAATGACATATATAGAAGGAAAGAAACAAGCTTTTGAAAAATGTGAGTAGAGAATTTAGCTCCCATCTCCCATGTTCTTTTAGATTTGAAATATATTTTAGAACCAAAACACTTTGTAGTTAATAAATTCCAATGTGAAAATGTATAAGGATGCCTGAAACTAGTAATGCTTTTTTAACCTCTCTATAGCTTTGGGGAAAATTGATGAACAGAATGCATAAGAAATGCAATTTGCATTTTGAAATTTCTAAAAATTGCAAGTTAATCATTTATCACCATAATTCTTTCACTTAAAATATAATAGTTCCAAAGCCTCAAAGTGTCCATTTTGATGAATCAGTTCAGAACTGTACATAAAATATCTAAAATGATAGATATTTTTCCTGTCTTCTGGGGAATTTCAGTGGTGGTAGTAGAATATTTTCTATACAAAGCCACTTATCAATTTAGTTTTGTGACACTGTATCCCCTTGGTACATCTTTTGCAGTAAGCTTTACAGTATGTATTTTCAAAAACAGATTTTAAAAAATTCTACTATATTCATGTTACTCAGTCTTCATTGTGCATCAGTATCACCTAAAGGGCTCTCTAAAATATTTATTTCTGGGTCCCACTCCCATTTCACTGTTTTAGTAGGTTTGAGGTGCTGCCTCAGAATTTCTATTTTAACAAGTTAGACATTATATTATGCCACACTTTGAGAACCACTGTCTTATAGAAACAGCATTCACACATGAAAAACAAAAATCAAGAATCAGGCTGTGTGTGTGTGTGTGTGTGTGTGTGTGTGCGTGTGTGTGTGTGTGTGTGTGTGTGTGTGTGTGTGTTAGAACTTCCAACACCTGGATGAACCAAAGTCTAAATGAAAAAATAATGAAAATCCTTACCACCAATAAGCTTATCTTCATCACATCCTAACATCTGGCTAGCAGAAATGCATACCTTTGGTATTTGCTTTTCTTCTAGTCATAAGAATAAATGCAGTGTATAAAAGGACTTTTAAATATCTAGGATCAAATTAAAGTTTTTATCTTTTAGCAGATAAAATATTGAAAAACAAATAATTGATATAATTATTAAGATGATTGTAGGAAATACACATAGTATATAACATCAATTTAAAAAATAGTGATGTGAAAGGGGACAAGGCACTAAAGTGTGTTACAGAACAAGTTGTTTTGAAATGAAAGAACTTGGCAAATGGTTCAATGATCCATTTTGTAGGGTAACAAAACCAATAAATTCCTGAGGAACAAAACTTAGCTTTATGTAGCTTTAGAAATAGTAAATACATTATAGGGAAAAAACTATATTTAAATTATACTAAACCTATATAAATTAGAGTGTTGGCAAGTATATAGTAAATTAGACATCCATTCTCAAATATTTAAAAGCTTGATACAGTTTGAGATCTCTGAATTATTAGGATTGTTTATGGAAACTGTGCAAATTTCCTCAACCATTTCTTAAAACTTGTATGGTGTATGTGTTCCCAAATGGCTCCATAACTATGTCAATTCTTGCAGTTTTTTCCTCAAAAAAATAAAGTTCGTGATGTCATAATTCCAACACATATTCCAATGGATAATAAAGTAAATTAAAGAGCTACATCATGCATGAGAATACACATATTAGTTGTTTTCTAAAACTAACATATATTTTGTACAAACGCTATATCTATTTAGGAGAGTTTTAGCTCCTTTAAAAACAAAAAAGAATTATGTTCAATTGCTAAGGAACCCAACCTGATATTATGCTGAACATGAAAGGTCTAAAGTCGAGAAATTTAAAAGTGCATACTGCTTTGTAAAAATTGGGAAGTGAGTAGGCACGACCTTACAGTATACTGCTGGTTGTCGGAAGAATAGAGATGACCTGGATGAGAATGAAAGACAGATGCCAATGCATTGCCCAACCAGTCATTGCATCAGACTGATTTTCTATCAGTTTTTCCTACTCTTTTCTATTTTAATTATGGAGAAAATCCAAGGAATAGGACCTAGGTTGGAGGCTATGTACACACACACACACACACACACACACACACACACGCACTCTCACTCTCTCTCTCTCTCTCTCTCTCTCTCTCTCTCTCTCTCTCTCCTTCCCTCTCTGTTTTTCTTTCCTGGGTCATTCCACAAGTAACAAGCATAAGAAAGTTTGTTTAGCTGTTTCATTTTGTACATTATTATTACAAACAAGAAGCAGAGAAAATAAGCTGGAATTCAGAACTTTTATACAATGCAACATCAAGTTCAGTCTTCCAAAGTCAAAGAACCTAAATTCATCTGCAATCAAAGCCCTTGGAGCTGTCAAAGGTTGTTTCAAGGCTGGTTCCCTGAGTAAGAACTCTGGGATCTTGACTTTGAAAAAAAGAGGGCAGTTGTATTGTAACATGGTTCAGTGTATAACAGAGGATAAATTTGAAATATTACATAAGGCTTTTGACCAAGAAAAGCATTTCATTCTGTTGGCTTACATATCCAAGAGAAAGCAGATTTGTTTTGAGAGAGCACTAGAAAGCAAATCCCGGCTGTTTTCAGCATATGTTTTAAGTTTAATAATAATAATAAAAAAGATTGCTCCACATTGTTATTTTTTTGTCTGGTAACTATTACAAACTAGTTTTGTAAGTTTAAAAACCTATAATTTTTCAATAAATTATTTTAGTTTGCTTAAAAATGTCCTTTATTTCTGAAGTTAGAGAAGACCAGTGATCAGTAGTTTTGGTCAAAATTGAGATCACTTGACCAATTTTTCTAACTGAATACTGTTTTAATTAGAAAGAGACAATCAAAGAAATTAATATATAAAAGTTCAGTGAATGAATATTTGTAATGAGCTAAACTAGCCAAGGTGTGTTCCAAGATATATCCTTTCTTTCATATTCGTTAATAGGGAATTTTGCAACAGACGGTGTTAACCACAGCTCCATAGAGTCCTCAATTCCTTTCTCTAAGAAATTAAAAACATCTAAAAATGAGGTGTCCTGTGCAATATTTGTTTCCCAAAATTATTTGAGAATAAAATGTATGATTTTGACTGAGAATATTTAGGAAAAAATGGGTCAACTAAATAAGTGATTTCATTATATCAGAGGAACCTGAGAAAAAAGGGATTATATAAATATATTTATATAAATATAATTATAAAAAATAATTGAGTTTAAGTATAATTATATTTGAATTGTAATTTTTATATGTATATAACTATTTATTTATTCAATCTAAACTGTAAGATGAGGGAAGGACAGGAACACAAAGTGAATACCTTTTTCCATATGGACTTATATTTTATGAGGGGCTGCTCACATCTCCTTATCCAGGGGACAAAACCTAGTAGACTTGACAGGAGGAAAAAAAATGTTAAAGAAATTTAGCCTTTGAGGACAGAGCTGTTCTGCTCAGAATGGCAGAAAGGACAGATAGCATGTTTCTGGGCCACTGAATTTATGAACTTTGGGAGTTTTTCTATGCAAGGATTTACTGCAATGTGAGAAAATGAATATTGTTAGTAGATACTTTAATAGTTTTTTCTTATTTTCAGGTCAAAACATCCTAATAAAATACTTAATTGTATTTGGCTATTCAAATTATTATATGAAAAATCCACAATTTCAAGAGAGAATATTTTTAGTCCAGTGATTTTTTAAAAGTCAAAATCAATTTGATTTAAAATTGGTGTTCATCCATGAAAATAAACTTTATGAACTACTAAAATTTATGGCCTACATACCCTGTATTGAGAAAATAGATGTGAATTTAGATGAAGTTCTTAGTTCAGAGTGATATCAAACCCAGGGTCATTATTTTCTGTAACAGTCAATTTTACCTTGTCCAGTTGTTATTTATGTTTTTTTTTTTAATTTGTAAAACTATAGTATCTGTGTAAAACATTTGATTCAAGTAGAATAAATATAATTTTGGAGTTTATTGATGTTAGAAAGTCCCCAAAGCAGTATTCAAAAATTAAATTCCTTGACCAAAAATGAATTCTTATTATACTTTTATAATCTAATAAATTTAATTACTTTCATTCAATAAACATGTATTGATCCCATCACTCTTCTAGTGGTTAGATACAGACATGTAAATAAAATATAATATATAAATAAAATTTAATCTTTGATTCTTACGGGTCCTAAGTTCTGAATCTTAAACTTGGATATTCCACTATCTGTTCACTTTCTATTCTTCTTCAAGCTCTTCTGATTTTTCTTATTCTCATTAGATATACTCTTTGACTGCATTGAAATTTCAGTTCTCACTATTCTTCATTTTCTTTCAGCTTATGAGTTCTTTAGTTGGCCGTGCTTTATTTTTTATTCTACTTGTAGCTTTTAGGTGAGCTCATAATTTTTTCTTCCTTTCCACATCTTCTTAATTCCTATATAATTGTGCTGAATCTGCTCTATAAATTCTGTAGCCTAAATAATCAATTTTCTTTTCTCTGCTCCTATCCTGGAAGTGTTACATTTAAGAGAAAACTAACTACTGACTTCTAAATAGAAATAGTGAGTCCTGTCTTTCAAAAAGCCCTCCTTTCTTTTACTGTCCTTTACCCTAAGAAATATTTTCAAGTTTCTCATATTCTCAAAGCAAAGCAACAACAACAACAAAATAGCCTTGAATAAAAACATTTCCCCAAGGGCTGATGCTAAATCTATGTATTTTCCAAGTCAAGCTTCCTGAAAGCATAATGCAATTTTTTTTTACTTCCTCCAGATGCTTTCACTGAAATCATAGCAATTTATCTTCTTCCTATTATAGGAATTAAATATATATATATATATATATATATATATATAATATTATATATATATTATATATATATAATTATATATATATAATTATATATATAATATTATATATAATATATATTATATATATATATATATTATATATATATATTTAATATATATATATTTAATATTATATATATATATTATATTTATTATTATATATATTATATATATAATATATATATAATATATATATTATATATATATTTAATATATATATATTATATATATTATATTTAATATTATATATATTATAATATATATTATATATATATTATATTATATATAATATGTATAAATATATATTAGATAATGTATGTATATTACAATGTAAATATTAAAATATGTATTTAATATACATTAATTTATATTTGATATATAAAATACAAATGCTTTGTATGTATATCTGTATATACAATATGTAAGTTATATGTATATGCTCCTTGCAGATGTTTTTCCTAATGGTAAGAAGCAGAGTATAACTTTGAGTGATGACTGATCTTAACTTGAAAAATACATCATTGAACTTTTTTGTATATATAAAGGTCAAACTCATAATCCTAGTCTGACATGGTGAGGCATCAAATAACCATAACGATAAAGGTGTATTTCTCCTGGGCATGTTACCATTAAGGTGATAACTGACTCCTAGCTTTACCTGATATTTAGCAACCTGGTCTCAGGGAAGGAGGAAGGTGAGGGAGACGTTCTGAACTGAGAGGGAGCAGGGCTCAGTATCTTGTCACCACTGAGGACAAAGTTTGATAGACAGCTGGGAACCCTGTTGAACTAGACTTGTCCTATGGATTTTTATAAGAAGTAATGTCTGAGATATAACTGTCTTGTGTTATAATTCCCTTTTCCAACTTCTCTCTAAGCTTCAGTTATCAATGTCTTAAGGCTTAAATTGGGGTATCAAGGAGTACCTGGCCTCACCCCCATCTGTTCTTTACACAAACATGGAGGCAGCTGTGACATTTCAGGGAAAAGTAGAAATTCTCACAGTAGGATTCTGAGTTTGGATGAAAAATAACTGGAAGATTTTAAGTACTTACTAGATACATTTAAAAATATTAAACAAATGAGTTGCAGATTTAGTTATTACCAATGTGGAGATTTGAACATTTTTGCTTTAGAAAAAGTGTTAAATCAAGAAGGTTATAAAACTGCTTTTTAAAACTACTTAATTTAAAAAAAAAATCTTAGATATTATCTTAATTTCTTTTTAGCTTTTAATGCTGTTTATTGGTTTCTTAAAACTTTCTCTTTGAATTACACTAGCTAAAGTTGAGTTCTGATTACCAGCAAAAGCCAATCCTGACTGAAAAAGAAATTGATTTCTAGAATTAGAACATTTTAAGTGAGAGGCTTAAGATTATAGAAACGATTAAATCAGAATGAGTGGAAAGGAGTGAATACCCTCTGTAGTCTTATTCTTGGGCTTTGGATTCAGTAAATCTGGGCTTAACTTTGTTTTAACTGCTAATATAGTTAAATCATCCCAGGTTGCCCAAGAAGGTGTTAGTGTTAGCAATGAAAGTCTCCTGTACTGGGAAGCTCCTCAGTCCCACACAAACCAAGATTGTTGGCCACCTAGTCTTGGATAAGCCAAAGTTCCCTTTCTTATAAATTGCCATAGTAATAGTTCCTATGCCCCACAGACATAAGAGAAACTAAATTACTTGAAACAATATATATGTATACTTAATATATATGGATGAGTGCTTTAAATAGATGTACATATGTCTATGAACATATAATTCAGCATAAAGTCTGGGAGTCTAAATGTTAGCTAAGTTATCATTGTAACTATCCTTATTTTCATGGGCTGGAAAAATAGTATTTCATGTTGTGCAAGTAAAACCGTTGGTAAATTGGGCATCTTTTGATATCTACCAAACACACTGAGATTGAAGCTTTATGACTAATGGCTGCTTTGTGTGGCTTTTAATGGAATTCTGTAAAATAATCAAAAATGACATAAGCTAACCCATCTGAGAGAAGACAGAAAAGAGCGGCTCAGCAGGCATATACCTTCATTGAGAGACCTATCTATGGCTGGGAATTCATGACTATTGAAGGTCAAAAGAAATAATGTTTGCTGAGTTATGAAAGGTAAGTTTATTGAAGTATGCCACATAAGAAAATGCAATATGGCTGTCTTGGAAAAGTCAGAGGAATTGAGGATGTCTCCTGTTTTCCATATTCCAACTAAGCACCCAGCTTTGCACTCTTTCCTGATTACAGTCATGGGCAGACTTCCATGAAAACTCAGTTCTATTTTATATTGAAGCATCCAATTTTCCAATACTGCAATATAAAATGAACTACTTTTAGAGTATTAAAGAATAAATAGGACTTCCATCCTTGTCACCCAATGCCAGTAAAGAAACAGAATCCAAATTTATGTATCAGTGCAGTTTCTGATTTTACTTATTATCCAATAAATAAAATTGATTCAACAACCTAGTAAGCTTTTAATAGAGTTGCATTCCCAGATAATCATCCTGCTGGTTAAAGAATTTGGTATTGTTGAGCTTCTAAGGCATTCTCACCACCCTGTATACCTGCCTTAATTTGGCACCTCAATAGATGACATATAACAAGGAGGCAATGAGATGCTTCACAAGCAGCAGCAACTGGCAATGACCCGAACCCTCTCCACTGCCAGTGAAATGAATAAACAAAGTGATGCCTCAGGATCTTTCATGAGGTGGAGTACAATTTTCACCACAGCTATGATGGTTTTTAAGATTTATCATGTACATATCTGGGTCCTAGTCTATGAAGATTTGAACAACTGGATATCCTTGGATCTCTCTGGAGCATGTCAAATGTCTCAAGCATTGCAGTTTCAGGGAGGCAAGACTTTTTACATGTTGGCTCAGAGTTCCGAAGGTACATGGCTGAGAAAGAGAAAGAAAGAGAAAGAGAATAGCACACGAAAGTCTTATGATCACTTATGACCTACTCTCTGTAATAATGGAGTGTCATGTTTGCTGCATTCTATTGGTCAAAGCAGCTGCAAAGGACCACCTATGCTCAAATGGGAACATAGACTTTGCCTTTTGATGGAAGATTCTCAACTTCACATTATAGAAAGACCATATGGGTTGAAAGATATATCGATAAGGTCACCTTTGAAAAATACAAAGAGAAAAAGAGATGAAATAGGAATATGGAGAGCCTTATTGCATTTGTATTTGGATGCTGGTTGCTCCTGAAGCATAGTTGTATTCATGCCATTCTCTCATTGGGTCTTAAACTCGCTTCTCTTCCTTTCTTCCTCATCTTCGTGAAATTACCTTTATCAGGGCTCTAGTAGTAGACAACATTAATTGACTTAGCATCCTGATACCACTCTCAATTTCCAGAAGAGCATTTGTTGCTATTGTTCCTATTCCAAATTTGTGGGAGCTGTCATGTTTTCATAGGCCATGTTTTGGCCACATTTGGTTGGCCCCAAGTATCTGATTTAAATTTGACAGGTGTTTTTTGTTTTTTGTTTGTTTTGTTTTTGTTTTTGTCAAATTTTTAACATGAGAACAACAACAAAATAAGGCAGTTCTTCTAAGGTAGTCTATTTGAATGGTTGATGAAGAAAAAATTTTCAGAAGAAAATTTTGAAATTAGCTTTGAATTCATTATGTTTAGGCATTTGTGTAGTAAATATGAGGAAATATTTATCAGGGACTTGTTGAAGTCACTTGGGGAGGAGGGGAAAACAAAAAGAAAAAATGTCAAACAGAAGTAAGGAGGTATTTAATTTGTTGGCAGAAGTTAGATTCAGCAATATCACTTTCAGTAACACAGTTTCCTTTAACATTAGTTTTCCAAGTGAAGCTTTCAATTTTTTCAATGTGATGCTCCAATAAATCCATAGATGGGCATCTTAAGAACAGTTATAAGCCAAAGTATATAAGGATAAATAGATAAATAACTTCGTTTTGATAAAAATAACTTTTATTGTAACTTAGGTCTACTTTTCCTGAGAGAGCATTTCGGCTCCACCTAATGGATGGCTCATATTTGTTGGACATGATACTGCTTTTGTTTGCTGTTTGGTAACATAGGCTGCATATGCTGTTTCCCATGTAACACATCTTATACAGTACATTTATCTACAACCCTTCATTGGCAGGAACAGGAACTTTTAGAAGCTCCTGACTATGTCACTTAATTCCTGAGAACAATGACCTCTTGCAGCTGTCTGTGAAGAGGGCAAGTAAATAGAAGCTCATGCTTTCACTCTGCCAAGCCAGGAATGTTGAAGGCAAATTACCACTTTAGAGTAAATACAGATATGGAAAAATGGAAAAACATGAAGGAACATATAGCTGAAAAATAGAATATTTAAGAAACTGAACCAGAAGCAGATATTCAGAGTAGCACTTCTGAAGTTGAGCCTATTTGTATGTTGCTTTAAGATGGACAGAGATCTTCTGATCTTTATTTGCTTCTTGTAATCTATTTAAACTTCAAAGAACAACTTTAAGGCCCTCAAATTTTGATTGCCTACATCAATATGTTGCTGAAAATTGACTATCAATTTACTTCCTTTCTAGGTTAAAGATTTGATAATGTACTTCAAAGGATTCCTATGAAGTTATTTCACTCTTTAAAGTTCAAAAGAATACTACTATACTTCTTCTGTATAAATATTTCATAATTAGAAAATCCGCTTGCCATAAATAGTTAAAAACTAGGCACAAACTACAGAATAGTTAAAAATTCAAAATAAGCATAAACAAAGCTTTCATTTGTTTCTACAATCATATATTTGAGGAAATAACAGAATTTTACTCATTTCATCTCTAAACTTAGTTTTTTTTTCTTCTTTCAATGAATGGACTATATTCTGTCACTTGAGTATGCAAAAATATTCTATTTGTGAAATTTTCAGGAAGAGTAAGATTCTTAAATAAATAAATATAATGGATATAGGAAAAGTGCCAAGGAATAAGTTTATGGGATTAAGAAACAGAGAGAGAACAAGTTTTGAATCATGAGAAGCACTGAAAAATAAGAATGTTAAAAGGATGTCAAAAAGGGAGAAGAATTACATAGGCTTTTCAAACTCTAGTGTTTGATGTTATAAAATAGAAATACGAAGGAGAATGAAATGAAAAGAACTCTTCCTGAAAATCTTCATAAATAGAATGTTTTTGTATACTCAAGTGACAAAATAGAGTCCATTCATTGTGATAAGAAAACAAACTGGATTTAGAAGTGAAAGAAGTGGGACAAGAACACAGGAGAGAAGTGTCAGTATTGAATGTAAAACTCCTTTAAAAACATGAGTTTATGTATAATGTGCTGAGTCTTCCAGTACAAAGTTGCATTTTTTTCAAGCAGAAAAAAACAAGGAAAATACATTTAAATAATTTTTTTTTGTTAGTTTGTTAATAGTAGCATTTGACATAGGTGGAAGAAAATCCCTCCTTGCCCAACTTATTTCTATATGGCTACCAGAGTAGAGCATTCACTGTCCTCTTTTCCTCCTACTTCAATGAATCTTCTTTTCCAGTCCACTCTGATGGCTCCTCCTCTGATTTCCTACTTCTATTCAGATTCCCCAGAGCTCCATCCACAGTCCTAGTGTCCTCTCTATTTCCATTCTTCTTAAGTGATCATAACAAGTTCCATGCATTTAATAAACATTTGCAAAGTAATGTCCTTTAAATGTTTCTCTTCAGCTTATATCATTTTCAAAGAGTAAAACTGATACATCTTTTTGGATGATTATAGGCATCTTGAATTTAATAAATCCTAATCAGAGCTGTTGATTTTCCACCTACATCTCCTTATTCCCTCAGTTTTTCATAGATCAGGAAAGCCCATTCACACTTACTCATGTAAAACCCTAAAAAAAAAAATAGTTTTACCATAAAAGCAATGAAATCTAAGTTTCAAAGTCTTATGTTTGCAAAATCCTATTCTAATAATAAGGATCTAGTTTTATATTTGTAATGTTGTATTATTTAGCTAAGAGGGACACTGAAACTATTTAATCTTTGAATCTCACCAAATCCTGAGCAACCTTTGCTAGGGTGTCCTTGTCTCCTTTAGTTCCCTCAAACTTCACAATCGATCCACCCTCAAATTATATCAGCTCTATCATCAAAATGCATCCTTATCTAATGAATTCTCACCAGCTCCACCCAAAAACCCTAGTTAGGTCACTATCATCTCACCTTGACCACTGAAGTTGCTTCCTTTCTGATTACCTTGCTTTAATTCTTTCTATAGTTTTTCTCCAAAAATATTAAAAAATGTAAATTGATTACATGCAATAATTATGAAAAATGCTAATATATAAAGTCCAACAATGTATAAAATGAATTATATACCAAGTGGTATTTATTACAGGTATGAAATGATGATTCAGCATTCAAAAATCAATTGATGCAACCCATCTCATTAATGGAATAAAGAAGAAAAATCATATGATCATATCAATAGATGCATAAAAGGTGTCTGACAAAATGCAATATCAATTTATGATAAAAATGATCAGGAAACTAAGAAAAGAGAGAAACTTCCTCAACTTGATAAAGAATATATAGAAAAAACTTATAGCTAACATAATAGGGAGAAACTAGAATCTTTTGTACTAAGATTGTGAACAAGAAAAAGAGTCCCTCCACCCACCACTTTTTTCCCCACATTTTACTGAGCAAGAAAAAAAGCATACTTATTTGATGGAAGAAAAAAAAAAACTGCCTTTGTTTACAGTGATGTGATTATCTATGAATAAAATCTAAAAGAATCAATAAGAACATCCTAAAACTAATAAGCTATTATAACAAGGTTGCGGGATACAAGGTTAATAATACACAATCAATTTTGTACATGCCAGCAATGAACATGTGGAATTTGAAATTAAAAACACAATACCATTTATATTAGCATCACCCCCAAAAGAAATTTCTAGGTATAAATCTAACTATCTATATCTATATCTATCTATCTATCTATATCTATATCTATATATATAGAGTTAGATCTATCTATATATATATATAGAGAGAGAGAGAGAGATAGAGTTATATATATATATATAGTTTTACATATATATATAAATATAGAATCTATTTGAGGAAAATTACAAAACTCTGCTGAAAATATCAAAGTTGAACTAAACAAATAAAGAGATATTCTATGTTCATGGATAGAAAGACACAATGGTATCAATCTGTTTATTCCTTGCAACTTGAATTATGGATTCAATGCAATCACAATGAACATCCCAGCACATAGTTTTAGAGATATTGGCAAACTGATTCTGAAGTTTATATAGAGTCAAAAGGTACAACAGCCAACACAAACTTGAAGAAGAGAAAAGTTGGAGGACTGAATCTACTAACTTCAATACTTACTTTAAAGCTATAGTAATCAAGACACTGTGGTACTGGCAAAACAATATGGCTGGGCGTGTTGGCTCCCACCTGTAATCCCAGCACTTCAGGAGGCCAAGGCAGATGGTCACCTGAGGTCAGGAGTTCAAGACCAGCCTGGTCAACATGGCAAAACCCCACCTCTACTGAAAATATAAAAATTAGCCTGGTGTGTTGGTGCACACCTATAATCCCAGCTACTTGGGAGGCTAAGGCAGGAGAACTGTTTGAACCTGGGAGGTGGAGGTTGCAGTGAGATGAGATCATGCTATTACACTCCAGCCTGGGAAACAAGAGTAAAACTCTGTCTCAAAAAAAAAAAAAAGAAAAGAAAAAAAAAAAAGATAGCTGATTTATCAGGGGGACAGAAAAGAAGAAGCCCAGAAATAGACCCACATAAATACAGTCAACTAATCTTTGACAAAAGAGCAAAGAAAATACAATATAGAAAAGGTAATCTTTTCAACAAATCGTGCTGGGACAACTGGACACCCACATACAAAAAAAATGACATATCTTTCAAATTTATTAACAAATATTAATTCAAAATGCACTACAAACAAAAATATAAAATGAAAACTATAATACTCATAGAATATAACATAGGCGGAAATCTAGATGACCTTGAATTTAGTGACAGCTTTCTAATTATAACTTAAAAGGAATGATCCATGAAAGAAATAGATTGTACTTCTTTAAAATGAATAAGTTCTGCTCTGTGAAAGACATTGTCAAGAAAATAAAAACATAACAGACTGAAGAACATGTTTTTAAAAGATATATCTGATAAAGGATTAGTATCCAAAATCTACAAATAAGTCTTAAAGCTCAAAGCTCAACAGCAATAAAATAAGCAATCCAATTTTAAAAATGGTCTAAAGCCCTTCACTAAGGCTTTGCCATAAGAGATATATAGGTGGAAATTAAACACGTAAAAACATGCTCAATATTATAGTTCATTGGATAGATGCAAATTAAAACAATGCTAAAATATTGTAACTCTTAGAATGTCCAAAATTCAGAATACTGACAACACCAAATGCTGGCAAGTATGTGGAGAAATACTCATTTATTGCTGGTAGAAATACAAAACGATATAATCACTTTGTTCAAGATTGTTTGGCAGTTTCTTATACAACTAAACATTCCTGCCATATGATCCAGTAGTTGTGATTTGGTATTTACCCAAAAGACTTGTAAATGTATATCTATATAAAAACTTACACACAGATATTTATAGCAGCTTTATTTATAATTGCTAAATCTTGGAAGCCATCAAAATGTCCTTCAGAAAGTAAATGGATAAGTAAACAGTTATATTAAGACAATGGAGGCTGGGCACAGTGGCTCACACCCATTATCCCAACACTTTGGGAGGCCAAGGCGGGGGGATCAGGAGTTCAAGACCAGCCTGGACAACATAGTGAAACCCTGTCTCTACTAAAACTACAAAAAAATTAGCTGGACATGGTGGCAAGCACCTGTAATCCCAGCTACTCGGGAGGCTGAGGCTGAAGAATCACTTGAACCCAGGAGGCAGGAGTTGCAGTGAGCTGAGATTATGCCATTGCTCTCCAGCCTGGGCAACAAGAGCAAACTCTGCCTGGGTGGGGGGGGGGGGGGGGGAAGTTATCAAGCCAGGAAAAGGCATAAAGGAATAAAGGGAACTTAAATGCCTTTTACTAAAAAGGAATAAAGGGAACTTAAATGCCTTTTACTAAAAAGGAATAAAGGAAATTTAATGCCTTTTACTAAATGAAAAAAGGCTATATATGATATGATTTAATTATATGACATTCTGGCAAAGGCAAAGCTATGGAGATAGTAAAAGATCAGTGATTGTCAGGGGTTACGGAAAAATGGAGAGTGAAAAAGCAAATCATAGAAGGTTTTCAGGGTAGTGGAAATAGTCTATATGACATTATAATGATAGATTCATGCCATTATACATTTGTCCAAACCCATAGAAGGTATAACACCAAAAATAAACCCTAATGTTAAACTATGGACTTTGGGTGAAAATGATTTGTCAGTGTAGTTATTCAATTGTAGCAAATGCACCACTCTGATGGAGTATACTGATAAAGTGGGAGATTTTCATATGTACAAGGAAGAAGGAAGGGACAGATGGGGACATCTCTGCACCTTCCTCTCAATTTTGCTGTGGATCTAAAATTTCTCTCAAAAAGCAAAGTCTTTTAAAAGTAAGTAAAAATACTGAGCTTTTAGAAATTATATAAAACAATGTATTAATACCTATAAATACACACATATATATCATGTTGATGAAAACCTCTTGTTCAAAGCCTTCCAGTGATTTCCTACCATACTAACAGTAAATCCTAAATTCATGTACTCTAAGCCCCAGTCCATCATTTTTACCATCGTCTATATTTCCTTTCAGAGGTGCTGTAATATAAATTCCAGAGATGATATGTGTTTTTTTGGTCTTCTATTTCTACATCCTAGACAACTATCTGGCATCTTGATAGGCAATAAGCAAACATTTGTTGAATAAAGAATGTTGAAAAAAAGAATTCTGTTTTACAGATGTTCTATTGGAATCTTATTTTGTCAGCATTTCTAGAACTCACTACCTGTATCCCAGTTAACCTCCTGATGAAATATTTTCATTAATTATTGTTCTGTACATTATTTTCATCACTTCTATGCAACTCTTTGACACTGCCCTAATTCATCTAGGCTGCATATAGTTTTTGCATTCATATGTATGGTGCTCTGGATACAAGAATGGAAATTGATCATATAAAAATAGTTTTAAAAAATAGTCATAACTGCTATAGAGAAAAATGGGTGTTCATTTTCAGGTGATAGAATATATTATAAAATGCTTATACTATTAATTATGAGTACTTTTCATGTGTTCTTCATTCAATATTTTTAAAGAAGAAACAAAAAGCAAAAGCTTACATGAAAACAAATAGAATTAACCACCTCTGTATTAGGTATCATTGCCTTGTAACAAATTACCCCTCCACAATTAGTGGCTCCAAACAACATATACTGTCTCAAGTCTTCCTAGAGTAAGAAATTGGGAGTGGCTTGGGTAGTTCTAGTTCAGGCTCTCTCATGAGGTTGCTGTTGAGTTGTCTGCTAGGCCTGCCACTGTCTCAAGGCTCAATGGGGGCCTGGAGGTGCACTTTGTAGATCACTCAACTGGTGGTTGGTGGGATTTTAGTTTCTTGGTGGCTGTAGCCCAAAGGCTACAGGACTGTCTCCATAGGGCTGCTCATAACATAGTATCTGGCTTTCCAGAGTGAATAATCCAAGAGAGAAAGAAAGAATAAGAGTGGCTGAGTGTGGTGGCTCCTGCCTTTAATCCCAGCACTTTGGGAGGCCAAGGTGGGTGGATCATGAGGTCAAGAGATCAAGACCATACTGGCCAACATGGTGAAACCCCGTCTCTCCAAAAAATACAAAAATTAGCTGGTTGTGGAGGCACACGCCTGTAGTCCCAGCTACTCAGGAGGCTGAGGCAGAGGTTGCAGTGAGCCAAGGTCAAGCCACTGCACTCCAGCCTAGCACTTGACAATGGAGAGAGACTCTGTCTCAAAAAACAAACAAACAAACAAACAAAAAACAAAAAAGAGCAAGAATTTATCATGGAAAACCTCTTGTATACACTCCTCTAAGGACTGAAGCTCTCAAATGCTAAGATTTTGAAACAAAGGATTATACATAGGATGAGACTATATGAGAAGCCCTATTATTATAATCACAGTTACCGTGATTATGAACTAAAACTGAATTGTTGAAAAAAATGACAAAATTCTTTCAATTATTATTGAACTTTTGTGAAAGGAAAACATTAATGCCAGGTATAAGAAAAAAAATGCCTCCCTGATCTTTGAAAAAGTGATCCTAAAATTATATGTAATATTGTGGAATGACTAAGTTCAGCAGAAACTGAGAGAGAATATATGAAAGAAAGTGAAATTCAATTAGATTTGCTTAAAAATCACCAGAATCCACAATGTTTGAGCTCAATATTACTGTGTGACATTATTCTATAAGAACCGATTGGTAACATTTTTAATTTTGGTTATTCTATTTTTAAAATTATCTAAAAACTTAGAGACAGAGATAATTAAGAAATAATTTTTTAAAATGATATCCTATAAAGAAAGATGAAAAGAAAAATAGAATGAGTTCCTAAAAAGAAAGATGAAAAGATCCAAAAAAGAAAGATGAAAAGAGGAAAGGAAAAAAGGAATAATCATTTAATAGAAATGAAGCGCAATCTGTCTCATCAGTGAGAGTTGAACAATGAGAACGCGTGGACACAGGAAGGGGAACTTCAGGCACCGGGACCTGTTGCAGAGTGGGAGTCTAAGGGAGGAATAGGATTAGGAGAAATACCAATGTAGATGACAGGTTGATGGGTGCAGCAAACCACCATGGCACGTGTGTACCTATGTAACAAACCTACATGTCCTGCCCATATACCCCAGAACTTAAAGTAGAATTTAAAAAAAGAAGACATGAAAAGCAATTTAGGTTGTACAAAAGTAAAGGGGTTTTCTCCTGATTTTAAGCCAAAAATCATCCAGATGGGGCATTCTCAGTGGGTTCTGGACTTTTTCTGCTTGAAGATATTCATAAAGAGACTAAGAAAATATTTTTACAAAGTATTTCAGATGTTTACCTGCCTAAAGGCAGGCAGCTTGAACAGAAAATTTCTCAAGGCCCTTATATATGTTTTATCTTATAATTCTATAATTTCATGGTAATTCAAAGCACTTTTTACTGTCAATATTCTCTATTTATGTTAACATACATAAACTCCTGTATCTTATTTCATTTATAATACAAGAGCTTGAAAAGCACCTTCAGATAGCAATTTGTACATGATCCGATATATTTTTATGGTTTTGTAAGCATGAAAGATTTAAAAGAACTGTACCAAGGATTGCATTATTTATAAAGGGAAAGTATGAAACAGGGTGTCATAAAAGAAGTTAAAACAGAAAAGCAGCAGAATGCTAGTAAAAGTCTCCATTTTTACTGTATTTTCAGATAAACACAAATCTAAACTTGAAGGATGGTGATGAAGGATCATATGAACTTCTAGCAACCACTAAGAAAATTCCTTTGTTACTATAATGAATAAGAGTACATGATGTAGCCAAAAAACTTTGCTTCATTTTCATGTAGGGACATACTGAGGCCTTGGCAAAGTAAACAACAATTGGTTGGTTTATTATGGCCTACCCTTTTCCTTATGCTTCCTGTTAACAACAGACTGAGAAACAAATATTTGAGAAACAAATTGAGCAGCAAAAAGAACTTTAACATTTACTAAAATACTAACCTATGCATGTCTCCATTTCCTTATCTGTAAAGTAGGGAATAATAATGAAACTTACTGTATGAAGTTGTTGAGAGAATTAAATGACTTGATCCATTTGAAGGCTCATAAGTGCTTATTTATGTTAATTATTATTATAGCAAAGACTTTCTTAACCAACCAGTTATTATAGTCATCAAATTAACCAATGCTCTCCACATCCCATGTAAGACATACTGATTAATACTATGACTAGATTAAACCAATTTAATGAACCAAAGCAAACTAAAATGTATGTAGATAGAAAGCTTCCATTATACTCATTAGCAAAATCAAGTAGACTTCTTATTCTGTTTGATATTGAAAAAAGCTTGGACATTGTACACAGTGCTTTTGATTGTAGTTCATGCCAGACAGAAGACACAGAATGTCAATTCCCCAATCATGAGATTCATCTGATACATTAACATTGGACAAATTAATATGCATTATATGTTTTAAGATTATAATGTTTAGGATATGTGTATATATGCTTTTCCATAAGTTTTTAATTTAACTTTTTGCATTAGCTAACTGATTGTATACTGATGAAGATTATCCAATATGGAGGAAAACATTAATAACAAAGAAGGCAGAGAATAACCAAGAAAAAAAATATTTGGCTAAGTTAGTGTGATTAGGTTGCAGAATAAAAGTGAAAACTTTGTAATGCATATAATACACTCACAAATACATAATTTGAATGCCCAACAAATAAATTAATATTATGAATAAAGATAATGTTATTCACTTGGAAATTTTGCCGAATACCTTTGAAATCTTTATAAAAAGGAATGATGAGACTAAAATATTGCCACTGTATCAATTGTGGGTTAAACCAGATAATACATTTAGATGATTTAGATGAAAAAAAAATCTTTAAAAATAAAGATGCTTTCTGCTTTTAGATCACATTGAAAATTTAACTTTCTATTCTAGTTGATTTTTTAAAAAAGCTTGGAAGTTGTACACACTACTTCTGATTGTAGTTCAAGCCAGAAAGAAGACACAGAATGTCAATTTCCCAATCGTGGGCCTCATCTGATACATTAACATCTGACAAATCAATACGCTTTAAGATTATAATGTTTAAGATATATGTACATATAATTTTCTATAATTTTTAAATTTAACTTTTTCATTAGCTAACTAATTACTAATTTCAATTCTGTTAGGAGGCTTACAAAGTTTTATTTCTTAAATTGGAGTACAAAACATATGAATATCTTTAAATCATTATTTTCTCTTGTATTCATATATTTGACTATTTCATAATATATATGCATGAACAAGAGAAGGGAATGGAGACAGTGTCAAAGAAGAGGATTTTTTTTTTTCGTTGGAGGGTTTGGAAGCAAAAAGTTTAATAGACAAAAAAGAAGAAAGAGAGAAAGGCTTCCTCATGCTGAGAAAGTGGGTCACCCAAGAGAGGGTCTCCAAAGAAGAAGATTCTGTGAAGTTAGCTGAGGGTTCGCAATTACAAAGAGGGATTTGGGGGTTGTTATGGCTGTAGATCAGATGACTCAGAGTGCTCAAAGTTTGTATGCTGATGTACATTATCTAGTATGGAAGAAGATATTACCGAATACGCATTTTGTAATATATAAAACAAAGATATAACAAATGAGCGAGAGTAAGGAAAAAAATATTTGGCTAAGTTAGTGTGATTGGGTTGCAGAACAAAAATGGATTGTGTATATGACTTTCATAGAAGAAGGATACTCTTTGCTTTAACAAGAAATGTAAAAACAAAATTCTCAGAAATCTATCTATCTGCCTCTCTGTCTACACACACACACGTTATTTATAAACAACACTTTTTTTGTTTCTATCTCCAGCTCCATCTCTGGTTCTAACTTCTTTGAAAACAATTAAAATCTGCAACTGGAATAAATTTGAATTCCTATAAGACTCCAAGTAGATATGGTTTTCATAGTTCTACATTTTGGAGTGCCTTTGTCAAAGTTACATATGAATGAACAATTAGAGGTAGAGATAAGATTTGACACTCATATTATCAGACACTAAAGATAGCTGAACTAATCAGACTTTCTCATTGTAAGTGATTAAATGGTTAATGTATGTAAAAGCAACTCAGTAGAAACAATAGAATCCTCTTGCTTCCTTTCTACCTATGATTGGCCCAAGCCCTTTCAATTTTTTCTTCTAAATATCTCTAAATCTGCATTTACTGATCTAACTGCACTAGCATTGTTTAGTTCAAGCTCTCATAATATCTCACTTGGGAGATTGGTATGGTTTTCTTACTGTGTTCTTGTTTCTAGTGTCTCCACTAGTGTGATTTTCTGAAAACATAAATATGATGGTATCATTTGCCTGCATAAAACCATTCTGTGACTCTGTGACATGGAGGCCTCACAGGACAAAACCCATGCCCCCAATATGGCATATATGGCTAACCATAATATAGGTCTTACCCAGGACAAGCTATATAATTTTCCCAGAGCAATAAGAATTATATCTGAAAATGTGGGGGCCATTATTAATAAATTCAGAATCTCAAGGTGGTGACAGAAAAGCATTCAACCTAGCATGAGGTTTTCCAAGCACAAAGCCCTGTGTTATTGCACAGGTAGCATAACCATGAAGCTGGTCTTGATCTCACCACTTACCACATAATCTTTTAAAATTTCCTGACAAGTAGCCTCTGGTTTAGAAATGGCTAACAATTCTAAATATTTTGAAGTTCTGAGCCATTTATGAAAACATGTATCACTTTCACATGTGTTTCTATTGCTTATGAAAGTTCTAAGTCTCATAACTTAGTATGATTTTTAGATCAAATTATGTTTGTTTGGGTTACAAATGTTGAAAGAATTTGAAAGTTACTTTGTTTTTGAAGATATTTGGAATGGTCAAAATGGTGTTATTAAAATGCTCTATTATATAGATAACATGTAGTGTGAAACTCAGTTTGAAACCCACTCTCATTAAATTGAGAGATTAAAAAAAATTCCTGCCTCTAACAAGGGATAATGAACCTAGATATGTATATTTCTATTGATACTTTCATCTCCATCATCTCTGTCATAATTTATGCTTATATTAGCAGTTTTTCAGATATTACATGGATAAACAATTACTGTAAAGCATTAAATCAAGTCTAATCAGAAATAATAATTTTGAACTTCAAATGCTTAAACAATGAGAGATATTGTAGGCCCTTTTATAGAAGGATATGTTATAGGAATTGGAAGCACTCGTGACATCAAAGAAAATTTATCAACATGGTGATGATAATGATTTAAGAGTTATAGTAGCATTAACTTTAAAACAGACTAATTTAGAATCATAAGTAAGTTTGAATTCATGAAACAATACTTTTTTGGGGTGGTATATTAGGTAGAAATTCTTCTTGCTCACATATGGTATGAAGGGCATAGCAAATAAATTTTGCTTTGTGCACAAGTCTAACATAAGAAAAACTGTTTTGTTTCATAGTTTTGAAAAGCACAGGCAAACTGTTTTTGTTTCAATTTTATACTTCTAATAAGCCAAAGACTGTTATTTTATTTTAATATCTCTAGTTAGGATTTACACATCAGAAATCATTTTACTTAAAAAGCCTTGGCCCTTTAACAGTTGTTGTTATGGAAGATATTTTTATATCCTTTTATGATGACTTTAATAAAGGAAACTGAAAAACAGAAGAAAAATTTGGTTGTCTAAAATGTATGTAAAAATTAATTCATAACTAAATTAGTAGGAAGTTGATATGCAGAAAAAAATGGTTAAGGCAATTTGGTAGACTGTTACAGTAATTTCAGATAAACTACTTAAAAACATCAATAATCCATGCTGAAATCTCCAGCTTCTTACAAGCTGGTATCTTTAATAATTGACTAGACTGTCTTTGAGGTTCCTAGGAATGCTGGTCCAGGAATGCTTCCATTTTCCAAAGCCTGGAATAATTCCATTATAATACAAGGAGTTTTTCACAGTCTTATCCTACAAAAAAAATTGGTAAAAATAATTAATCCTATCATCCTAAAACCTTAAGGCTTATAATAGCATTGTTAGCTTGAATTCTAACAATTCAAGCTAACAATAGAAAAAAAGACAGAAACAAAAATTGGTAGAACTTCTAAGGATAGAATTTTCACCTTTGCAAAATACATAGAAAATATAATGTCTACATAATTTTTATTTAAGAAACTATTTAAGTGTTCACATCTATACATTCTTTCTGTAGGAGGCTAATTATTAAGTTTTATCAACAAATATATGGGGGGGAATGAATATAATTTTGCATTTATACAGCATGCTTTTTTATGGAAATCCTTAAACTCTACATGTGGTATTTAGTTATCTTCCTGTTATTGATATTAAACAGATAGCAAATTATTTGCCTTATTTTTATATTTTGCCAAAATCATAAATTCTTACAATTACTGGACTAGCTTGTATAATTAATTAAATGTTTGATGCTTTCTTTTTGGGACCACCATATGGGTACATCTCTATGGTGCACTTACATAGAAGAGGCTTAGACTCCTCTATAACATTGATGCCAAGTGTAAGTTTGTAACTTTCTTTGGTCAATGCAGTGAGAGGAGACATGAAGTGTGCCATTTATATGAAGCAGCCATCAAGTCTTTCCTGCACTCTGTCTCTTCTCCCCATTCATGTAATACTCTGCACACAAGCATGATGCAGTCACCGGTATTGGACAAGTGAATAAGAAGTGAATCTTTGTTGTTGAAAGTAACTGAGGATTTGGGAATCATTTGTACTATTGCAAAATTTAGCTTAATATGAAGAATTACATTAATATTTTAAAAACTTATCTTGTTCCATACTTGATTTTATTCATATTTACTTTATGTATAAAAACAGATAGTAAAATAAAAGCCATAGGGAGTAAACTCATTTATAAATAAGCAAAATAAATGAATTTGTATGGATCGCCTACTGTCTCATTTAACTCTCATAACCACCTTGAAAGTGGGAAGTGTCTGACTAATTTTTAGATGAGGACACTAAGGCAAGTTTTTAATAAAAAAATTCTAGCTGACTTTCAGGATGATGTGAATAATTACCTTACAATGTCGTGCAAATATATGTATATATAATTAATACATATGTAATATATATCTCATATATATATATAATTACATTTTAACTTTTGGAATAGAACTATTTTGCAATGAATGCCCCATCAACAACTATTAAATCAATTATATTTATATTAATATAAATTTAATTGAGAGATAATAGAGTTAAGCTGAAACTACATCAGGCCTTGAATAATGAATATGTTACCTATTATTAGAGCATAATTTTGTGTTTGTTATTGTTTCTAGTTCAGTAAGCTTACACTGCTGTATATAGTATGTTAATTTACTTATTATACCACAGTTGTCCTTTTGAAGGATTCATAAACTATTTTTTTGTACTTAACATTCTACCGTTACAATGTTTTTCCATCAATTGGTCCAAAGGAGAAAGTTACATATGAAATTTTTTAACTTTTTCCTTATAAAACTTGAGTAATTAAAACAGTACTATTTAAAAACAGAGCTAATGACTGTCTGTAGTAAGTAGACACTTAAATGAAAACTGTGTTAAGTAGCCTGTGGAGTCATACAGCTCAACAGTGTTCTAAAGCCCAGATCTGAATCTGATTCGTTCTTCTTTTCAAGTTACCATAAAATTAAATGCCCTAAAGAGAGCATGAACTTATTTAAGTAAATAGCTCAAAAAACCCACAAAATTTATGATCTGATAATCATCAATGAAAACTAAACAGGAAGTACTGTGCTGATCAAAAGGACAGCAGAATGTCAGGTAACTATATCAATATAGAGACCATAAAGCATGGATTCAGAAGCAGACACCAACAGAAGTAACAGGTTTTCTTGGAGAATTAATGTCACATTCATTTATATTTACTTATCTTTTACGTATATTGCTATACTTGCAAAAATGATTGGTGACAATATACAGTAACAGATACAATAAAAATAAGAAAGACCAGTAAAGCCAGGTAAAAGGACAGAAGAAAAATCACAATAAAATAAGAACTCTAGTTTGATAGAAGTTACTGTACTTTAGCACAAAACCTAATTCTGACATCACAGTCAGTTAAATTAAAATATTTTGTAAATTTTATGGCTCTCATTTCTTAATAAAATTAATCTATTTATTATAGTTAAGACACCACTAATGACAAGGTATAGAGAGCATAATAGCAGTGTTTCAGAGAAAGTAAACTCATTCAGGGGTTCCAGAACTTACCCTACTATTGAGTATAAAAAGGTAACATTAATTTTTCTCAATTAAATTTAATCTACTCCTGTAGATTAAAAAATATTCACTCTCTGGACTTACAGGAAATTGAATTTAGTCACTCTTGTATATCACTAATATTCTATTCACAACAGTGTCAATGAGCCGAATGCAATTTAAGCTTTTGAGGAGGAACACCTGGTCTCTCAGCATGGTCAATGAAGTGCTCTCCTTTGAGCCCACTCATCTCTAAGCCTGGGTGGCCATCCCTCATAAGATGCCATTGTTTGGGGTCCATTCTCTCCAGTGTACAACACAGTAATTTTCTCAGAACTGTGCTACTTCAGTAGATACTATGAAGGAGCTGGCACAGGGCTTCTTTCTTGTGGAACATATAAGATCTCAATTCCTCTTGAAATTCTGTGAGAAGTTCCTGAGATAACCTTCTTTTCCTTCATCTTCCACCCAACCACGTATACACTTCCCTATGTCTTCTCCTTATCTGAATTGATTGTAAATATTCTCCCACTAAAGTCCCATTGTAAAAACAGTGCTCTTGGGAGTTGGAAAATTGGATGTGGCATTCCGTTTATTCTTTTTATCCTTACTAATTTGTCAGATACACTTTTTTATAAAAAAAAAAAAAGGTTAAGTCTTAAGGATAGTCAGAGTTAAGTTTTATTGGTTTGTTGCTGGTGTTGGAAATATAGCATTTTATTACTAATTCTGTTTACATCAGTAAGTTTTAATTATTGGAGACAGAGAAAAAATTAAAATAAAATTACTCTTCTCCCAAAAATAGGGTATTAGAAAATGGTCTGAAACATATTAACTTCTCTAACGCCACCATCTATTCCTTTTCTTTCTCTCAATGTACTAAACTATACATAACATAAAACTTACCATTTTCATTCTTTTTTAAGTGTGCAGTTCAGTGGCATCAACACAATTGGATACCCGTCACCACAATATCTTCAAACTTGTCATAGTTCCAATTTGAAACTCTGTATCTACTAAATAATAATTCCTCATTCCACTCTCCCCCCAATCACAGGTAACCACCATTTTTCCTCCTGTCTCCGAAAATATGAGAAAGATTTGACTCTTCCAAGTACTTCATATAAGTGGAATCTCTATGTATCTGTCCTTTTTTTCTTCTGACTTACTTCACTTAGCATAATGTCTTGATGGTTGATCCATGTTAGAGCTTGTATCAGAACATCATTCGCTCTCAATTGTATTCAGTATCTTTCTTTAGCTGGACAGTATGACCGTTTTTATTTGGCAACAAAGTTGAAAAAGGAATTGGAATTAATGAGCTTAACAAACACCAAATTAAAGCATATCTTTTGAGAGAGAGAGAGAAAAAAAAGAAATGGCCTGGGGAGCAGACAGGGAAACTGCAGAAGCTGATTATAGCACTTGTATATTTTTCCATTGTACTGGAAAATTAATTTGAACACTTTTCAGCACTTCTTCATTTGTGGTTTACATTGGACACAGTGCTTTTTAGATTTATTCCTTGGTTTGAAAATGGACAAAAACTTTATAACAGCCTCCCTATCTATCCTCTCCTTTCTAAATCTTATGAAAACTGTCAGGTTTTTCTATTAAAAACCTAGTCATGCGAATCCTGTAAAAAGATGTCATTGTTATAAAACAATGCAGTGAGCAGTGAGGACAACGACTGCCAAGTTAAACACAAAGGGCAAAAAATCAGTCCACATGATCCCACACCCTTAGGCCTTTATTTCAGTGTAAATTGCCTGTGAGTTTCTGATGACAAAACTTGGCCCACCAGGCAATTCATCCTCAAAGGGCTCAGCTCTCTCCAGAAACTGCATTCATACTTCCCAGATGATTGTGGCTTTTATCAAAAGCAGCAGTTGAAGAACAGGAAAGCTCCGCATCAGAAAAGTAGTCCAGCCCTGAGTAGGAGTTTCACCTTTGGGCCAGTAATGGTAAGGGCTAGACAGCAAGGCAGTCCTTGGGTTTGGGTGCTCAAAAATGGTAAAAGCCAGTTCTTATCAGATGGCAAATGACTTTCTTATTCTGGAAATAAACAACGTATTTGGAATCTTAGTTTTTGTTTTTTGTCTTTGAAATATATCAGGCAGATGTGTCAATAAATAAATGCATAGTACTCAGGACAAAAGTAAAACACTCCAAATGTGTGCATAATATTGTTATAACTATAGATATACCTCTACCTATATGCCCATAAAAATATATATTTTCAAATAGTTATTTGTGAATCCTTCTTATAGCTTTCTTACATATATAGATAAACTTACTTTAAAGCTTATTGGAAACTTAAAGATTACCCAGCAGAATTAGCCTCCTGCTGCAATGACCGGTCCACGCAACCCTAACTCTGGAAAGTAGCACTTGTCAACCTTGTGACTTTTATTGGCTACACAGGTATCTCATCCCACCATGAAGATGAGATTAGAAAGCCTTTTTGTTGTTGAGGAGGCAACCCTGTGGTTGCTATTTTATAAACCCACCTACCTCTTCTGATACTTAAGAAATGACATTGAGTCTCATGTACCAAACATTGTTGCCACTGTTTGCTTGGGGTGTACATGTTGACTTCTAAATTACAGGTTGTACTTGTCAAAAGATTTCATTTGTGGCCTGGCTTAGCCTTTGCCATGCTGAATCATACTATATAAAACCATTTGTCATTTTTTCCTTCATACTTACATCAGACTTGGTTTTCTAAATTCAAAATATTCAACCAGACAAGCAACAAACCCTAGAGCACTGTCTTTAAGGACAAGGACTTTAAACTTTTTCTTCCACTGGGGCTTAATATCCTAGCTTCTCTCCTCAACATTTGTGGTAATGACGCACTCTCCATTTCATATGAAGACTTTCTAGCTGTCACTGATTAAGCTGTTCTTCCTCAGCGCCTTGATTTGTATACCTGAATTTTTCATCCTCCTACCAATGATAAATGGAAACTAGCCCTTTGCATGTAATGAATACATTTGGCCTATGGACAATGTAGACAGATGTACTATATCATTAAACACTGTGTTAAATAACTTGAATTACAGCTGAATTGAGAAAATACATCCTTATATTAGTAACCATGGGAGTTGTTTGGGGTTTTACAATGAAGGAAGAATCACAGAACTATGTATATTGAAGATAAGACATGACTGTTTATAATGCACAGCATTAACATTCAAGTCTCTTTTCCAAACAGAAAAATAAGGGAATTACAAATGCTTCCTGTAGAATGCAGTTCCTTGAATTATATAATGTTACTACTCTACAAGTTCCACATCATATATTAACATCTAAAAAATGTCTAAGCTCTGAAAGAAAAAGCCACACAATATAAACATCCGCATGTAAGAGGTGTTGTAGTATAAACAAGAAGAAATAAAGCTAGAAAAATACCTCATAGTTTGCTCTTAGTAAGCATATCTGAAATTTAGTATCGAATTGAAAGTGGTAAATGTGAACATTTTAAATTACTTTCTATGGGTAGAGCTTATACGCCCAACTATCCCTACAAATAATTTAGTGGGCCTGATATATATGTCCACTGCCACACATGAAAGAAAATAGGAGAAAAAAGGATTGTCAAAGGTATTAAACAAGTGGAATAAAAAAATAAGTTATCTTAAAATAGCCATGGACTATAGGTTATTCCTAAGATAGTAAAGGAAATTCAGATAATTCAAAGGAAAAAAGATTAGATGAGCTCATTATTCTGCCTCATATTCCTAGTGTGTTTCCTTTACAGCACATCTCGCAATGCTATATATATACTTATTTGAGGATATATAATATTTGTAATTTTTATATTTCCCATTAGACAGACCCTGAAAATCTATAACAACAGGACTGTTTCATTTTTGTTTACTGCTGATTACTTAGACACAGAGTAGTGCTCAACAAATATCGGTAAATTATATGAAAGTTTTTCTTCTTTTTTACATTTCAGGAAATAATGACTCATCTGTTTTTCAATAAATTTTAATGTGTATATTTGAGGTTTAACAACATGATGCTATGAAATACATATAGATAATAAAATGGTTACTATAGGGAAGCAAATTAAAATATCCACTATCTCACATAGTTACTTTTATTTTTGTGACAAGAGCAGCTAAAGTGTACTTATTTAACAAAAATCTCAAGTGGCTCTCCATTTTACTGTCTATAGCCCTCGTGTTATACATTAGATCTCTAGACTTGTTCATTCTACGTATCTGCTACTTTGTGTTGTTGGCCAAATCTCTCTATTACATCCCTAGCTCCAGCCACGTACTTTCTATTTTCTAGGTATTTTGAATTATCCAAAGATTATTCATTTTCATTATTTAACTCATGGCTTCTGAAGGCCTACAGATGTATCATCTCTGTTTTTTATACTGTACATTCCTCTATGACCAAGATGCCTTATCTTCAAGGAGCCTAAGTTCCTAATGTTCAGAGGAAGTAACAAACAGAAGGACAAGTTCGACCCTGAGACAATGTTCACAAAAAGAAGAGAGAAATGAAAAAACACACAAAAACAAAAAAAAACAAAGCATCAATTATCCATTTAAAAGCTATAAAGCTTAGGAAATTAATGATGAATATTTCTTTTCATAATAATTTCAATATGAAGAAGCAAATATAAATTTTATGATAAAAAGATCAACCAACAGCATAATTAGCAAAACAAAATTTTCACTTTAGAGTAATATATTCCATTTCAGTCATGAAGACTAACCTAAGGCATCAGGTCAATTAATGCAATAACTTGGTACATAGAGACTTAGGCATAACAAGTGAAATTTAATTTAGTGGTCTCATGCTAATCATTGAGGGTCCAGAAGAAAGCAACAACATAATTAAAGAAAAGGAAAATAAAATTTATGAGGTTAACTGAAAGAACTAGAGCAATATAGCCCAGAAAGAGAAGACTAAAAAATGTTTAATTTCATTTTTTTCTAACACTTGAAAGGATGTAGGAGAGGTATGATATTAGGGCCAAAGAACTCGTATGAATGTTAATACAAATGTGCCAATAATAAAAAAATATATGTGCAACTCGGGCATTTGGGTATTTTATATTGATTAACATTTTTTTCCATAATATTATGTGAGTTTTGCTCTGGAGTTATGGGCAAGAAATAACTTACCAGAGGCTATAACATAAGTGAGTGGAGAGTGTTTTGTTTTGCTTTCTCTGTGGTTATTTTGTTTTTATTTATTTATATATTTTTACAGAGATGGAGTCACATTCTGTCACCTATGCTGGAATGCAGTGGCATGATCATAGCTAACTACAGCCTTTAATTCTGGTCAAGCTATCCTACTGTTTAAGCCTCCCAAGGTGATAGGACTCCAGTGTTCTTTACCACACCTGGTTCTGTGGGTATTTTTGTGGGGTTGAGTTGTGCTTGTGTAGCACAGTTTGGAGATGTGCAATAAATTGTGACCATGCTGTTTCTTCTTGAAAAGAAGTATCAATATTGATTAAAATAAGCCTAATAAACTGCAACAGATACCATGAATCCTTTAGTATGTCCACTAAAAATTAGACTACCGATTTTTCCCACTGGACCCTTGTTCCTAAATTCATAAAACCATTTAATGCATGAGAAATTTATAGCTAAGTACCAGAGCTGAGTCCCTGATTTGTACTTTTATTTTTGCAACCTATTGAATATTTACATTAAACATTTCTGAATGCAGTTTGTAAGTTAACATGGAGTGATTACTTCAGATATTTTGAAAAGTAATTTCATGCTCTTTTTTTTCTAGTGGTTTTATAAGATTTAATTTTTTAATCCTAAAATGGATTTATTCTCTGACTCACAATTCTACTCTGATTCATACTACTTTAATATTTCATTCAAAGATTAGATTAACAAACATACCTAAAAAACTTATTCTGAATACTAATGAGTCAAATACATAGATGTTACTGTTACCATCCTGTCCATTTTTAGTTCAAACTGTTGAAATGACTCAAATATTTTAAAGTTGTGAAACCAAAACCTGATAAAAGCATTAAAATAATGTTATTTTTCAAACTATTTTTTTTCCAGTTCTATAGTCAAGTTAATGTTTTGTCATTATTAGGTTTCCCTGTGTGTTCAGGGCTATTTGATTTTCTATGGTCTCTATACGCAAGTACCTTAAAATATATTTTAAAAGATAATGGGAGGCACATATATAAAACATTAGGCAGTATTAGTTCAATACATAACCAAGTGCCTAATTGTAAATCACAGACTATATGAGTTAACTAAGGACTATTAGTGGGAGTGAGGGTCAATCACAGGATGTTTTATAAAATATGGTAGATGTTGTAGCTTGAAGGAAGATTGGGATAGGTTGAAGGAAGACTGGAATTGGTTAAGGGGAGTCAAGGAAAATACAAATAAGAGTGTCAAAATAGAATTTGTGCTGGAAGAGTAGGAAAACTAAACTCAATAGGGTGGTCAGAAAGGCAAAGCCTTCAGAAGGAAAATTAATCACAAAAAACTGAATGGTTGATTGAAGAGTTCAAACTTGCTCAGAAGAGCAAAAGGGTTGATTAGAGACAAGAATGCAGGGACATCGAATGGGAAGACTTCTTGGTATATACTGTCTAAATGAAAAAATAAACAAGAAGCATGGGCATCAAATACTGTTCATTAGAAAAGTTAATTTAGGAGAACCAGCAAGAAAATATAGAAAGATTATATGGTAAATCCAGGAAATGTTTTGGTTGTTTTTTAGCAATACAGATACTGTTGTTAGCAATACTGTTATCATTATTGTTAGCAATAATTTTTTTTTTCCAAATGTCTACCTTTTATTTAATCTACCGCAGTAGGCTAAGTGGTTGCCCCACCTCTCCTAACTCCACCCCTACCCTAAGTGCATAATCTTACAGGAAGCAGTGGTGTGTTGCAGTGGGATTGCAGTATCATTATGGTTGACTCTGTGGATCTTTTACCAACTGCATGTAAGTGGTTTTAATGGAATTAGTTACAACACAAAAATTAGAAAATGCTATAAATCAAGAGTTTTGGGGAAGAAGAGGGAAACAGTTTTTTAAACATTAACACACCAATGTGCACAACTATGTATTTTACCATATTGTTTTCAATTAATTTTTTCTTAGTTAGAATTTCAGTTCTCAGTTTCTTAGCTTTTATAGATCAATCGGAAAAAAATATCTATAGACTATTTATACTGCTTAAGGTTACTAGGCTAGAAAAAATGAACATGAAAGCTCATGATCTCTTCTTGCTAGTGCAATGTAATGTCCACCAACTATGAAATCTGATGTAGTTACTCTCATAAAATTTTGTTCTAAGTGCCTAGTTTTTCCAATATTCCCTGATGGACACACTAAAGGAAGAAAATAAATCAAAGTTTACTTCCATGATAAATCCATGGTGCTAGAACAGATATCTTGCGAGAAGAAGTCATCAGATAGCAGGTAACAAGACATCTTTAAAAAGAATTACTGTTTCAGGTACATTTATACAGTGGGAAAATCATCCAGATTTTAGGACTTGAGATAAAAGCAAAAATCTTCAGACAAATCTCTGCAAATTGCTATTTATAAATTGTATTCACATAACTTTAATAAATATGATGTATCCAGCTAGAAGCTCCCTGAATCATTTTCTCAACATATGATGACACTGATCGACAGCAGAGTATCACTGAAGAAACAACAGCTTGAATAAAGGGAGAAACTTGAGCTCCCAGACTTTCCAGGGAACTTACTTACATATAGATTGGGGGTGACAGCAACAAAGTTATTGCCAATTTTTTTCTGTACCACTTCAGAAGTAATAGCATCTACAGATGATAGGAATGCCATTCATTCATTCATTCAACATAAAAATCAATTAAGTTCTTATTACATGGCAGGCAATGTGCCTGTTACTATCTGTCACCTATTGAAATTACAGTCTATTAGTGATCATGACAATTAGCAGTTACAAAGGTGTTTTAGACAAAGAGAGAGAGAGAATGCCCTTTTAGGGAACTGAAAGGAATTCAGTATGGTAGGCGATGTTGTTAGGGGCAAAATTAATTACCAAACTGCATGTAATTTAAAAAAGGAAACTTGTACCTTTTCTTAAGGAAAATAGGAAAGTATTAAAATGTTTTATTTATTTGATATGACATACAGGGGTAAAGAAATGACATTTTATTTTAGAAGGAACTAGGATGTAAACGGAACAATTGGTATATATTTCAACAACAGACTTGGGCTTCATATTTTAGTAAATTAATACATTTGGAAAAATGCAGATCCCTGATGGGAAATAAACAGGTCCCCTTGACTGACAATAATATGTGCAAATTCATAAGAAGTAGCTTACCAAGAACAGAAAATTAGAAATTTATCAAGGCAAGAGCAAACTGCCATTCTGCCAAAGATTGCATCATCATTGCAGATGGTTATGTCAGGTGGTGTTTTAACATGGGGATTCATTCAACTTTTTGTTTCGTTGTTTGCCCCTTAACAGAAACAAATATTTGGAAAGTTTTTCTGCCGCACCTCTTCTTACTAAGTCGGCGAGTGTCCCTACCCTATTCTGCACACCCACCACACCAAGGGAGGAAGGGGCTTAAAGCCACATTGAAGTTGTGCAGCACTGATCTATGATGTTCCAGGCCAGAGCCCAAGATGGAGCTGTTTGAAAAACGATTATCCTTCTGTTTATCTGAGGAGTCCACTGGAGTATATTTGTTTAAAGGAATGCCCTATTTAAAATCTCTGCCTGCCATTTAAAATTTCTATTGATGGTGTGCTCTCTCATAGCATTTTAATCTACTGTGTTAGCCAAACAAATAAAAGAGAAGCTGCTACTTTAAAAGACAATACATTATCTTAGCTCTTTATGTTGTATTCCTTTTGTATTTTCTACTACTTGAGAGACTGTATGTCTCAGCTGCTTCACAATCTCCAAGTTATTTTTATTTTGTTTCTCAATACATTTAAAGATGCACTTAATGGAGATCTTTGAAGAGTTTCACCCACTGTCTGTACCTTACAGAAAGTATTGGATGAGTGATAGTGAAGACATGAGACATACTGACAATGGTGATGATGATTCTGGCAGTCAAGTTTTCAAAGTGCCAAAAATTTGGAATAATCCCATAGCAGCATTAAAATCATCACAGTCATTAGGTTTTTTTTTTTCCCTTTGACCTACATATTACAAAATAGTTTATTATTCTCACTTGCCAACTGCATTCTATATAGCACCAAAATAAAGCACTATAAAGTTGTGAAGAGCTCATTATAGTTTGAACTGGGAAAACCTGAGTCAGATTACTGGCAGTTTTATTAACTATTTGTGTTACTCAGACAAGTTCCTTAATTTCTCCAGTCCTTAGCAGACTCTTACATAAAATAAGAAAAGCAACAATTACAGTTAAAGGTGTTAAATGAGACAACATATATAAACTGCTTAGCATATTGTAGGTACTTGATTCATTTTCTTCCCTCTAAATTTGGAGGAAAAAAAATAGACTTATACAAGGTTATTTTACATGCTCTTTAGAGATATAAAGGACTAAAAGATATGTTTTCACTAGAAATATTTTCTTTAACATTCCTTCATTACAAAAGTTTCATTTCCATTAATATTTATATTTTCTGAAGTTATCACTAATTTAATATATTCTGCTATATGGAAAGAATAATTATCCTATTTATTTTGTTGGTATATATTATAATACCTTGAAATCTTTCCATTCTTTCTGTTGTTCCTTTTTCAAAAATTCATTTTTGACATCCTCCTACAAAGGAACACAAGATTAGACTGAAAAAAATGAGCCCTTTTCCCAGTTATTTAGTATTTTATACCATGGTTTCTGCCACTAAATTTATAATCAAAGCAAACCTTGACATGTTTAACTGTGGGCTGTTGGAAAATAATAGCAGAGGCTTTGAATAGGCAAATGGTAAAAAGAAATAGGATAACTTATTTGAACAATCCCAAAATGTAAAGAATAAAGTGAGACTTTAAAAAAAAAAACAGAATGAAAGAATAGTTGTATTGATATTTATACTAACAAATCACCATATATAAACAATTTAGCTGTGTTTTTAAAAAGCAAGAGACACCCATACCCTCCCCACTCCAAATACATAGACTTCTCAGGCATTATTGCATCTAAATAACACTGTCATTTTATAAAACAGAAACAAGTGAAAAAGAGAGGTTTGGGAATTTTTAAGTTTCATTCCCAGATTTAAAATTAAAGACTTGACCAACATGATCTCTAAACCACTATGTGACACTAAAATCATTCTTTTGTGTATATCATCCTTTTTGTTTCACTGTTTTTAGATCCAAATTGCAAACATGAGTGAATATAAATCTACACATAAATTGAGTAAATGTTTATATAATATGTATATAAAATTAAAAATCCACAACTTTCTTACCAATAATCTCACAAAGAGCTTTAGTTAACAAATATAAAAGAGCATTTTTACATTTTAGAAGGATGTGATTATGCTTCTACTACATTTTACATATTTTAGAAGGACTTGATTAAATATATTAATATAAAAACAGATTTCTTAAGCAGAAAAAGGAGTGCACTACTTAACATCCCAACTATTCATATAAAAACCTGTAACAGTACCTTATGGCCTATTAATGATTAAAATAATTCAAATGATAGTGAATCTGGTTTCATACACTGTGATATATAATACACATATAAAAGGCATATAATGTACAACAGCTTATTTCTCTTCTGGAATATGGTCCATCACTTAACATAGTAAGTTTCAGCTCAATATGACAATAACTTGTCATAGTTAATTGTAAAGAATCAAATAAGCCTATTAATAGAGGGTAAGCGACATGAATTATTCATTTCAAGAAAATATCAATGAACTCAAACAGCACTAAGCATAATTTAAACATTAATTCTACAGACACATAAGTATCTTCCTCTGTTCATAACTTACATATGATTTTTAATGTTCAAAAAATATCAGTTTACAATGATTACTGTATAATAAATATTGTATGAAATTACTTCTGTTTTTTCTTGGAGACTCATCATAGTTGGGCATTTTCTTTTAAAATCATGTCTATTATAATTCTCAATGTAAAGGAAACTTTAGGATTAATTATAGTGGATTTAACTTTTCTGACACTATTATTCCTCATACAAGGATAATTTACTGGATAGCTTCACATTGTAGAATAACTAATGCTCCCATCTCTTTTTGGCACTCCGAATTAAAAATCTTTCAATGAAAACAAAAAACAGATGTTCAACATTAGCAGATGTCCATGGTGACACACTAAACATATTCAGGGAGTGGAAATCCTAGCTCCACTCACATGTGTGAGAAATGCTGACCAGTACATGGAGAATTTCCAAGTACCATCACTTGGTTTTGTAAGAGTCAAATTTCATTCATGTATTAAATAATGATATCCTCCAACATTCCAACATCAATACCATGCAAAATCTTTTTTGTTGTTAATAAAGTGTAATGATCTACTAAACATTTTAAACCATAGTTTTCTTATTTTTGTTATTTCTACAAAAATAAAAACAAAATAAGCAAAGAACTACAATATGCAAAAATAACTTACTTGCACTATTAAAATAAATTCTTAAATGTATCTATTTTTCTTAATTTCCAAGTGGCTTCCAGAATAATTCACTTTGAGCCTACTCAAATGCCATCTTCTCAAGGTAGACTTCACTTCTTCAATCCAGACAGAATATCAGAATTAAAGTATCTATTTTTCTCCCCACTAGAAGCTTTGTATCAGTGACTTTTTGCCCTGCCTAAGACATATTTTCCCATACCAAATTCATAAATATATTCACCTATGTTTTATTCTAGGATCTTTATGTTTCTGGGATTTATGCTTAAATGTTTGACCTGCCTTGAATTTTTCTTCTTTTTTTGTATAGAGTTTTAAGTCTATTTATATTTTGTTATCAAGATTATATTTTTCTCTTTCAATTGACTGGAGTCTTGTAAAAAGTCTTTCAACAACACATACAAGTCTATTGCTGATCTATATTTGTTTCATTTTTCTATTTGTCTCTGTATGTCAATATGAAATTTTGTTGATCATTGCAACTTTATTGTTAAGTCTTGAAATAAAGGGTGAGTTTTCTTCTTTCAAAATATTTATTTGACTTTTATGCATCTTTAGTTTTTTCACTTGAATTTTAGACAGCTTGATGGTTTCTTCAAAAAAGAAAACATTGATAGGGATTCATTTGTGTTTATAAATAAACTTGGAAGAATGAAAGAATGACCATCTTAAAAACATTCAGTCTGTTTTTCGAAACCAATGAGAACAAAGATACGATGTAGTAGAATCTCTGGGACATAGCTAAAGAAGTGTTTAGAGGGAAATTTATAGCACTAAATGCCCACAAGAGAAAGAGGGAAGATCTAAAACTGACACCCTAACATTACAATTAAACTAACTAGAAAAGCAAGAGCAAACAAATTCGAAAGCTAGCAGAAGGCAAGAAATAACTAAGATCAGAGCAGAACTGAAGGAGCTAGAGACATGAAAAACCCTTCAAAAAGTCAGTGAATCTAAGAGCTGGTATTCTGAAATGATTAAAGAAATAGACCACTAGGCAGACTAATAAAGATAAAAAAAAGATAAAAATCAAATAGACACAATAAAAAATTATAAATGGGATATCACCACTGATCCCATAGAAATACAAACTATCATCAGAGAATATATAAACACCTCTATGGAAATAAACTAGAAAATCTGGAAGAAATGGATAAATTCCTGGACATATACACCCTCACAAAACTAAACCAGGAAGAAGTCAAATCCCTGAATAGACCAATAACAAATTCTGAAATTGAGGCAGTAATTAATAGCCTACCAACCAAAAAAAAGCCCAGGACCAGATGTATTCACAGCCAAATTTTACCAGAAGTACAAAGAGGAGCTGGTACCATTCCTTCTGAAGCTATTCCAAACGAGAGAAAAAGATGGACTCCTCCCTAACTCAACTTATGAGGCCAGCATCATCCTGATACTAAAACCTGGCGCGCACACACACACACACACACACACACACACACACACAGAAAAATTTCAGGCCAATATTCTTGATGAACATTGATGTGAAAATCCCCAATAAAATACTAGCAAAATGAATCCAGCAGTACATCAAAAAGCTTATCCACCACAATGAAGTCAGCTTCATCCTTGGGAAGCAAGGCTGGTTCAACATATGCAAATCAATAAACATAATCTATCACATAAATGGAACCAATGACAAAACCACATGATTATCTCAATAGATTCAGAGAAGGCCTTTTATAAAATTCAACATCTCTTCATGCTAAAATGTCTTAATAAACTAGGTATTGATGGAAAGTATCTCAAAATAATAAGAGTTATTTATGACAAACCCGCAGCCAGTATCATACTGAATGGGCAAAAGCTGGAAGCATTCCCCTTGAAAAATGGCACAAGACAAGGATGCCCTCTCTCACTACACCTATTCAATATGGTATTGGAAGGTCTGACCAGGGCAATAAGGTGAGAGAAAGAAATAAAGTGTATTCAAATAGGAAGAGAGGAAGTCAAATTGTCTCTGTTTGCAGATGACATGATTGTATATTTAGAAAACCCCATTGTCAAAGCCCAAAATCTCTTTAAGCTGATAAGCAACTTCAACAAAATCTCAGGATATCAAATCAATGAGCAAAAATCACAAGCATTCCTATATACCAGTAATAGACAGAGAGCCAAATCATGAGTGAACTCCCATTCACAATTACTACAACAAGAATAAAATACCTAGGAATACAACTTACAAGGACTTCTTCAAGGAGAACTATAAACCACTGCTTAAGGAAATAAGAGAGGACAAAAACAAATGGGAAAACATTCCATGCTCATGGACAGACAGAATTAATATCTGAAAATGGTCATACTGCCCAAAGTAATTTATAGATTCAGTGCTATCCCCATCAAGCTACCATTGACTTTCTTCACAGAAATAGAAAAACTATTTTAAGTTTCGTATGGAACCAAAAAAGAGCCCGTATAGCCAAGACAATCCTAAGAAAAAGAACAAAGCTGGAAGCATCACACTACCTGACTTCAAACTATGCTACAAGGCTACAGCATCCAAAACAGCATAGTACCGGTACCAAAACAGAGATATAGAGCCATGGAACAGAACAGAGGCCTCAGAAATAATGCCACACATCTACAACCATCTGAACTGTGACAACCCTGACAAAAACAAGCAATGGGGAAAAGATTCCCTGTTTGATATATGGTGCTGGGAAAACTGACTAGCCATATCCAGAAAACTGAAACAGATCCCTTTCTTACAAATAGATTACTCTGTTGTTCTATAGGTTAAAAGTTCAACACAAGACTCATTGAGCTAACATCAAGGTGTGGGCAAGGCTGCATTTCTTTTCAGAGGCTAGAAGGAAGAATTATTTTCCCTGATTTTTTCCCATTTTTTTAGGGGTCACTCACATTCATTAGCTCTTGCTCCCTTTATCCATCTTCAAAGCCAGATCTTTATCCCATAGATGCATCTCTTTTAACCACAGCCTGAAAATGTTCTCTACTTTTAGGGACCCATATGAGCCCACCTGGATACCTTCCCATATCAAAGTCCATAACCTTAATCATGTCTGTAAAGTTCCTTTTACCATATTAGATAACAAATTTACAGATTCTGGGGATCAAGGCATAAACATCTTTGGGGATCATTATTCTCCTGATTACATATATCTTTTAGGCTATATTTTTCTATACAATTTTTCAATTTATTTTTTAATGGATTATTTGTCAACATGGTTTAAAAACTAAAATTTATTATGAGGTAATCAACAAAAATCTCCTCTGTCTTTCAACTCTAGAATGAATTTATAGCCCATTTATATATCTCCAAGTTAACTGCTATTCTTCTCTTGCTGAACTTACAGAATTTCTTTTAAAAATTTCTTTATGCATGCATATACAAATACAAATATACATTATTCTCAACAGTGTCATTCCACTAACAATTGTATATTATATGTAGTGTTTTGCTTCTTGACTTTTCACTTTACAATAATATCTAGGTAATCTCCCCATATCAATACTTGAATGTAGATATCATAGCTTAATCAGACTTTGTTGATGGACATTTGGACAGTTAAAATCTTCTACTCATACAAACGATGCTGCATTGAAAAACATGTAACATACACTATTTCATATGTGTTCCAGTGTGTGGGTAAATTCCCAAAAATGAAGATTCCAAAATTTGGAAATGTGCCAACAGATGCTTCTGTTTAATTTTCATAAATATTGCCAAAATGCCTTCCACAGGTTTAAGAAGCTGTGTTTTAAAATATCAAATTTATGCATTTTTCTGCTGACTCACCTTACAATAGATTAGAAATTTAAGATCTTTTTTTTTTAATTGCATTTTAGGTTTGGGGGTACATGTGAAGAACATGCAAGATTGTTGCCAAGGTACACACATGGTATTGTGGTTTGCTGCCTTCCGTCCCCTCACCTGTATCTGTCATTTCTCTCCATGCTACCTCTTCCCACCTCCCCACCTTCCCGTCCCTCCCCCATTTCCCCCCAACAGACCGCAGCGTGTAGTGCTCCCCTCCCTGTGTCCATGTGTTCTCATTGTTCAACACCCGCCTATGAGTGAGAACATGCGGTGTTTGATTTTCTGCTCTTGTGTCAGTTTGCTGAGAATGATGGCTTCCAGGTTCATCCATGTCCCTACAAAGGACGCAAACTCATCGTTTTTGATGGCTGTGTAATATTCCACGGTGTATATGTACCACATTTTCCCTATCCAGTCTATCATCGTTGGGCATTTGGGTTGGTTCCAGGTCTTTGCTATTGTAAACAGTGCTGCAATGAACATTCATGTGCATGTGTCCTTATAGTAGAAATTTAAGATCTTTTACAAATTCCCCACTTCTCCTTTGCTACCCACGTCACTGTTCTCATATTATTAACATTAATTCTTCTATTGGTTAATTTCTTAACTTTATATTGTATATCTACTAAAACTTCTAGGTATTTTTTTTTCTTTGCAATTATCTCAAATTCATAGAAGAGATGTGCTAACAGAACATTTTTTCTTCTTGAAACATTTGAGAGTAAGTTTCTCACATGATACCTCATCATTCCCAAATGCTTTCATATTTCCGACAAATGACATTGTCCTACATACACTCAGCACAACTGTCAAAATCACAAAATTGACTGATATCATTTAATCCTTAGATCTCAATTAAATTTTGCCAATTTTCCCAATATATTCATGTATAAGTAAAAGATCTGATTCAGAATTAAGTGCTACATCTTGTTCTCATGTCTCTTTAATTCCTTTAATCTGAAACTGTTCTATACAGTCCTTCCTTGACTTTCATGACTCTGATGTTTTTGAAAATTATAGCACAGTTATTTTGTATATTTTTTAATTTAGGATAGATATTTCCAATCATCAGACTTGGGTTACACATCTTTGGCAGAACTGTAACTGAAGTAATTTGATTCTGAGTTCTCACTGCACAGAATCAAGAGTTTTGGAATTTCTATTTATCCATTCTTAGTGATTCTAGCTTTGATAAATTGGTAAAGAAGGTTTCTGCCAGGCTTCTTCACTGTAATGCTACTTTCATCTCCTTGAAAAGAGTACATAGTTCATGGGGAGTTCCTTTGAAATTATGTAAATATCCCATTCCTCTTCAAATGTTCCATTTAATCCTTTATTTATTTATGAGTTTGGAATGATGTGTTTTAATTTTATCCAAAGGATTATAATCCAAAATTATTTATTTAGGTACTCAGCTAAAGATGACTGGAATAAAACCTTCTAGCTGGTTTCTGTGTCCCATTGATATATTCCCATCATTTGTTGAGTACTTCCTTACTTTTGGAACATGAAAATACTTCATGTTTTATTTTCCCTGCCCTGGAACTTGAATCAGCCATTACTATAGGAATCCCCGATACTTCACAGTAGAAAACGTTATTTAGAATCCAAGAGGTGGCTTACTAGGTGTGCTCACTGCTCTGGATAGCCACTGACTCCCAAGCCCTCTCAATGAATAGAAAGAGTATACAACATGTCCACACATGCCCACTAATACTGACAATTCCAAAGCAATACTACAGGGTTCATTCTGGCTTTCTTTTTCTTCCTTATATCTCTCTGAAAGAAAGCCAATCATGAAAAAAAAAAAAAATCAACTGAGACTTTATAACAGAGCTATTTACATTCCACATCTTACATTATGGCATTTATCTAATAATTCCAATTCCTTTGCTAATACATATAAACAGTTTAAATGGGATTGACTTAGAGAAAAAAAATTGTTTATATTTGTGATGGCTACATATTATTTCGATGACTCACTTATTTTATTATTTCTTATATTTTGTTTCCAGCAGAGAAAATGTTTTTGTTTTATAAATATAAAATAAGACAAATTTTGATAGATGTAAAGATATATACTAAATCATTAAGAAAGCTTGGAGATAGTTAGTTGTTTGCCAACTCAATAATGAAGCACATTTTACCCCTCAAAACTTGAAGAAAAGGTCTGTTTTCCATCTACTGCAATCTTACACAATTTAGAAGGAATTATGTCATATCTGCTCAACATGACACTCTGTTCTGCTAGGAACTTATCTGAGATAAAACGTAATTGTTTATGTTTCTACACATTTGAAATTAATCATTATATTTAATAGTTATAATAAATATAAAAAACATAAATTTAGAAAGTTTTTTTTTAAATAGAATTCCTAAATTTCTCTATTTCTCTGCTTCTTCTTTTTAAATTCCTCCTGTGTTCATTTCACTCTCTCCCTCTTTCACTCTTCTCACAATTCCTTTCTCTTCTATTCTTTTCTTAATTTATACATCAATAAAATATATAAAGCCTAGTGTCAAATTATTTGCAATAACTATAATGGGAATTCAAATTTAAGAACTAAATCTTTCTTAAAATTTCATATAATATGGAAATTATTAAGTATTATGTGACTAGTTTTGTACATATTACCCACTAGTAGAGTGACCAGGCATGATTCCTGTTGCCATCTCTCCAGCCTACAGAGCATGTTGCCTTCTATAACTAATACAATGAGATAAATTTTTGTGATTATTCTTTTACCATCACTTTCTTGTTGCCTATTTTAAATGTAGTTGAGCCCGAGAAGTTTCTGAGGGTTGATAATCCACTGCTTTCTTGCATCTGTCTGCTACTTTTAATTGTCATTTGATTGGTTCTTGGGTTTTAGTAACGGTACTTAATAATTTAATTAAAGGAATTATTTATTTTTCATTATGTGTCAGATACCAAAAAAAGATAAAAAGATGTGCTTTTTTATCTATGAGAAATTCTCAGGTGAGTGAACAACAAATATCTTGTTTAAAAGCAGATCAGTTACACTAAAAGTAGGTATTTCATGTTTTAATGTTGAATACTGATGATGTTTTCTCATACAGTTCAGTAAAAACAATGCATTATTTGACTCCTGTTAGAAATAATGGGCTAAGATCTGTAAAGCAAAACAAACTCCAGAAAGGTTTATGTCTTGCTAATGTCAGACCACTGTAGATTGGCAGAGATAGTCCTGCTTTGAATAGTTATTTAAGGACCCCTGTTTTTAATAGGCATTCATGGATGCAAGCTCTTTTTGTCTAATAACTTCTTTATTTCAGATGCCTACTCCAGATACTCTGCTTCCAGGCTTAAACAAAGGAAGAAGCAGAATGAATGATCATAAGTAAGGAATCTGGGAACTGCAAGAAAATTCAGAAAATGAAATTAGCAGTTTGTCCAGAAGAATGTAAAAGGATTTTGATGAGCAAGTAGCTAGTTTGGGTCATAGTGTTATTTCCAGGTCTTTGTCAACTCCAATAATAATTTATGATTGATCATATAAAAGAAAAGTGGAGAGAAATAAATTTTTGCAAAGTTCATGATAAACAATGGGTTGTTTTTACAAAACAGAAACATAATTAAAAACAACCATAAAAAAATGGAGAAATTCTAATCAACATTGATATTTTAAAGTAGCAACTGTCTTTTTTAAGCAGATGACATACTGTAATAGCTTTCTTCAAATTTTGTTTTATGAAGTTCTTTACATGAGGCATTTTCATACAATATGCTTTTCCTCCAATTCTTAAATAGCCCTTTAAAAACATCTAATTTTAGTACAGTTATAAATAGAGGACCTATGAAATAATCTGTAGCTGAAGATATCGATGATTCTACTCTTAGGTAGCAAATGTTAGTTAAATAATTTAATTACTTTCTACTTAAAGTGGTCCAATTATCACCTATGATTTCGATTCTATCACAACATATTATCTCTGAAAAACATGAGGCACCTGGAGGAAAAATAAATAAAATAGTAATTGCATATACAATTTGAAAATGTGTATTTGGTTAGTAAAATATGACAATAGAAGGATACGGTCTGATCATCTAAACATAGTATTCATGTTCCAACAAAGCTGTTTCATTTTCTGACAGTTTAAAAAGTCATAAATAATAATAAAATTGTATTGTACTATTTCCTTGATTTTGTAAAGAATCTCATTTAGAGTATAATTAATGAATAATACAGACTGGCAAAGAGAGACACAAAGAGACAAAGAGAGAAGTTACTTAATAAAATACAGTAGAATCTTTTGTTTAGCAAAAGCAAAACACCAGCTAGCCTTTAAAATAATTACTCTAACCCGAAACAGATACATGACTTTTGACCCTGGTATTTGTATAGAAGAAAAATTTAGGAAAATAGAATATTTGAAACCAAATCTTAGATATAACTTACTCTAACACTCAGTAGTTGAATTCCCTCTATAATAGTCCTAACATATGGCATTCCAGTGACAGCTTGAACACTTACAAACGATAGGGTGTTACTACTTCACAGGTGAGCATGGTCCAGTGCTGGATATGTAGGTTCTATAAAATGCTGTCTATATTTACTTGAAATCAAACATCACATGACTTTTAACCATTGGCCTGTATTCTGTGGCCTAGGAAATGAATACATTGATAGCTTCTGCATAAAAGATTTTAAAATACAGATGATAGATATAATGTCATCCATCTTATTTTCTCTATTTTGGGCATATTTCTTTGTTTCAATCAATACTCTAATATTTCCAGTTAAATTATTGGTTCCACCCTCTAAACTTCCTGTGCTATTTAACCAGAAAAATACATGTGGAATGAGAAACTATGTACTTGGCATTCATGATATCATGTCAAAATGAAAAAGGCAGAAAACCACACTGCCATGTGAGTACCTATGCAACAATCTTGCATGTTATTCACATGTACCCCAAAACCTAAAATGCAATAAATATATATATATATATATATACATATATATATATATATATATAAATGAAATAATGTAGTAAAAACAACATACCACAATATTGAAACCTGTGAACTTCAGATCTCTCATAGAATTCTGAATAAACATATCTTTTGTTCATATTAATTACATAGATTTATTCTTTTGAAATGATGATGACATTGTTACCTCATGGAATTTGGTAACCTAAATTTTTCAGGATTATATACATATAGACATATATATGGTATACAGTTATTAGGATGTGGATTCCCATACATTTTATGTGCAGTAAGTTATTTTAAACTTCTTCTTTTTTTTTTTTTTTTTTTTTTTTACAATAAAGATAGTGAATGTAATAGAAAAAAATTCTCTAAGTTACCTGATCCAAGAACTTTGCTTCTCTGGAAACTGTACCTACTTATCATTTGATAATGTGGAAGAAACTTTGGAAAATATCCTTGCAATTTCCAAAAAAATATACCATTTCAAGTATATCATTGTGTTTATTTCCAAGAGCTAGTATTTAATTATATTAGTATTCAAACTAACATATTTAATGAATATTTTGCTGCTGTGAATAAAAAGATTGATTTGCTTATTTATATTAGAAACTCTGAATGAAAACTGGAAAAGTGAGTACCCCTGAATAACGAAGAAAAGATTAGATGTCAATATTTGCCATTTAAACACAGAATGATACACCTACTTACTCTTAAAGAAATGCCAAGTGTGCCTTTCCACTCAGAACCATATCCAGAGGAAAACTTGCTTAAGTATATAACTGTTCCTCCTCCAACAAAAGCCAAAATAGACAAATGGGACCTAATCAAACTCCACAGCTTCTGCACGGCAAAAGAAACAGTCAGTAGAGTGAATCGGCAACCAACAGAATGGGAAAAAATTTTTGCAGCCTACCCATCTGACAAGGGGCTGATATCCAGAATTTACAAAGAACTAAAGCAGATCTACAAGAAAAAAACAAACAAGCCCATTCAAAAATGGGCGAAGGATATGAACAGATACTTTACAAAAGAAGACATACAGGAGGCCAACAAACATATGAAAAAATGCTCATCATCACTGGTCATCAGAGAAATGCAAATCAAAACCACATTGAGATACCATCTCACACCAGTTAGAATGGCGATCATTAAAAAATCCAGAAACAACAGATGCTGGAGAGGATGTGGAGAAATAGGAACACTTTTACACTGTTGGTGGGAATGTAAATTAATTCAACCATTGTGGAAGACAGTGTGGCGATTCCTCAAGGACCTAAAAATAGAAATCCCATTTGACCCAGCAATCCCATTACTGGGTATATATCCAAAGGATTATAAATCATTCTACTACAAGGACACGTGCACAGGAATGTTCATTGCAGCACTGTTTACAATAGCAAAGACCTGGAACCAACCCAAATGCCCAACGATGATAGACTGGATAGGGAAAATGTGGTACATATACACCATGGAATATTACGCAGCCATCAAAAACGATGAGTTCACGTCCTTTGTAGGGACATGGATGAACCTGGAAACCATTATTCTCAGCAAACTGACACAAGAGCAGAAAATCAAACACCGTATATTCTCACTCATAGGCGGGTGTTGAACAATGAAAACACATGGACACAGGGAGGGGAGCACTACACACTGGGGTCCGTTGGGGGGAAATGGGGGAGGGGCGGTGGGTGGGGAGGTGGGAAGAGATAGCATGGGGAGAAATGACAGATACAGGTGAGGGGACGGAAGGCAGCAAACCACACTGCCATGTGTGTACCTATGCAACAATCTTGCATGTTCATCACATGTACCCCAAAACCTAAAATGCAATAAAAAAAATAAAAAATAAAAAATAACTGTTCCTCCTCAATTAGTCCTTGACAACTATTGTTCATGAACCCCAAGCTGCAGAGTGTACATAATTCCTAGGTGGGGAAATATGCATTGAGATACCTCCAATTTGACATGGCTAGTAGGATACAAGTTTTGACTACTAGCCCACACTCCTATTTCACTGAAATGGAAGAAAAATGTGCTAACCTAAAATCAAGAGGATAGCATGTTGGAAAGGAGAGGAGATCGGTAAGATGTTATATAAGACAGAACACACATGGAATCTGATAAAGATAATAATTTTATATTGTAATGTTAGATATGAAAAAAATAGTACTTTAGAAGAAAGATTTGCTTAGGAGATCAGTCAGTTAATGAATTTATTAGGTGGCATCTGCAAATATTTCTTCATTCTCAGAGTGCTGACTTCAGTATGGATCTTCAGAATAAAGTTAAGTCATTCTCCAATTAGAATGATAAATGAGCTTTAATTCAGAATAAGCCCAGAATAGGCTTTGTGTCAAAGACACAGAGTAGCATATCAACTTAAACCACCATGTCACCACCGCTCTGCATATATGTCCCCTAGAACTCTCAAGAACCAGGCTCTATGGCAAAGATAAACTCTGCAACCTCCCCCTGCCACCCACATTTTACACATGGCAGCAGGGGTAAGACTCCCATAAGCAGGATTGGCATTTCTTGATTTTCTACAAAGTTAACACCTGAGTTAAAAAAAAGCACTTCAGCTACCAAGCTAGAGCCTTATCTACAATTATGGATATAAATTCAGGAACCAAAAAAATCATGAGCATTATAGATATATTTGATATATTATTCTTAGATATTAAAATCATAACTACATATTCAATGTTACACACCGGATTATTAGTAAAATGTATATTATTGATGATTCACCCTGGTAAACTGTAAGACTGAAGTTTTACCTCAACACATTAAAAAGTACAAAGAAAACAAAATGAAAAAAATGAGAGTAAAGTTAGAAATGTGAAGAGTAAATCAAGGATTTTCAAGATTCATTTCACACATGCCAAACAGAGATAAAAGAGAGATTAGAGCCGTTAAAATATGATGACTCAGTGTTCACATGCCCTGCTACCTTTCTGAATTGATCTACCATTTTCATCTGTGCTTATTCTATGCCAGCCACACTGGCTTGTTCTATTCTTTAGACTTGTTTACCAGGTTCTCATGTCACATAAAAGGTGAATCTTTGCATATGGCTGTTCCCTCTTTCTGAAACAGTTTTCCCTAAAATGATTGGCTCATTCACTCAATTCCTTCAGGATTCTGCTCAATTATCAGCATATCCATAAGGCCTTCCCCATCTACCTTTTATAAACTAATACCCTCCAGTGCTATGCACTCCATTCTTGGTCTCTGCTATATTTATCCCCACAATGGTAGATGCATAAATAATCAAAACCATTTAGTTAAGTTTTTATTGTCATTCTCCTTCACCAGACTGCAGGCATGTCCTCTGTTTTTCTACCTACTATGTTCTCTCCACTGAGCATAGACTGGAACACAGTAGGTACTTAATAAATACTTGTTAAATAAATGAATGAAGGATAGGCACCAAAGAAATGTTCTTAACCCTTGAATCTTAGGATGGAATTGTGTAACTATGGATGTGGCACATTTCTTAGTGATCAGAAAAAGCAGCTCACTTTTATCACTGAAGAACCCAGAATGCTTGACCAACATGGAGAAACCCTATTTCTACTAAAAATACAAGAAAATTAGCCAGGCGTGGTGGGGCATGCCTGTAATCCCAGCTACTCAGGAGGCTGAAGCAGGAGAATCACTTGAACCCAAGAGGCGGAGGTTGCGGTAAGCCAAGATCGCACTATTGCACTCCAGCCTGGGCAACAAGAGCAAAACTCTGTCTCATTTCTCACTATATATAAATTCTTGTTTTTTGTCTATTTTCTGTCCTTTCAAAATTACTCCAACAATAAAGAACAGAAAATAGGCAAATAAAATACAAGAAATAAAATTAGTTTGCTTTCAGACCATTTATCTGTTACAATGAGCAATAAAACATTAATATAATACTGAAGGCTATTTACTCAACTTACCTGGCATTATAAGCTGAATTATTGAATTATTTATTCATAATAAATAATTATCAATCATCATTGGAAATATGGCTTTGAAACATTTAAATTAAGAAATTATTGATAAAAGAGAGTCAAGATTGAAGAAGCTACTAGTACTCCTGTACTAATTTTCCAGATGACCTAAAAAGAACCATAGGCAAAATGGTAGGCAAAACTGTAGAATAATGTATTTTATTCAGATAATGTCTGTTAATATTTTCAAATTAATTGTGAATGTAGAAAAAGAAACATGTCTGAATCACTGAACAATGTGTTTATTGTGATTTCTGTACATGGATGTTTCTAGTAGAAATGTTTTACTTTATTTTGTGTTGGAGGTGAAAATATTAGAGAGCCAGGAGGCCCTTAGGTTTTAATTCAGCTGTGCCTGTATATTTTATCCTTGAAGCATGTAAGTAATGATTTTGGAAAAAGTAACTGTATCTCTAGACAAAAGTATTAAAGACAATCTATAAATAAAACTTTTTGAATCCCAAATTGGGTCAAAACTTATTTTCCATAATAAAATATTTTCTAAAAGACTCAATTTGTAAACAACTGTTGAACCATGTTCAGTCAGATATACTATTTATTTTCTATCTTTACCCAAAATAGTAAGTGTATATTATTGTAAGGTTTTAAAAAATATAGAAACATATGAAATAAAAATAAGAATTTCTATCCTCTAACACCTTCCAGTCCCACTTCCCACTTTGCAAGGACCAGTTGACAGACATTGACAAGTTCTAGGAACATGCAACTTGAAAGTTTGATAATAAAAATATAGGTTTCTAAAGACATACTGTCAAATGAATTTCTCATAAGGACACCAAAAGGATACTGTGAGTGGATTATGTGATTTTCTTGTTCAAGACAGGAAACCAAACCAATTCTATACTAATTGTTCTGAGAACATGTATTCTCACCTTGTGTATTTTTTATTTTTTTAATGAATAACTAATACATAAATGCATTACTAGAAGATATGTCCTGGTTTGTACTTTGATAATTCTAAATAAAATCAACTTAGTTTTCATGCTAACAGTCTCAAATTTATAGTAATTATCTCTATTTACAAAATATGACAGGTGTACCACGTTGACTTTTACACTTACCTCATGCTTACACATTAGTAGAAGCTAGAAATATAAAGAGGAAGAAGCATTTTCTGTACTTAAGCAGCTTATTGTTTTTTAATCTTAAAATATTTTATTGATGCATAATTGCTCATATTTATGGGGTACAGGTAGTATTTTAATACATGCATACAATGTGTAATGATCCAATCAGAGCAATTGGGACATCCATCAACCTCAAACAGTTATAATTTCTTTGTGTTGAAACATTCTAAATCTTCTCTCCTACTTATTTTTAAATACACAATAAATTATTCTTATTGTCACCCTACTGGGCTATCAAAGACTAGAACTTATTCCTTCTATCTAACTGTATTTATATACCCATTAACCAACCTCGCTTCATTCCCCCTGCACCCTTCCCAGCCTTTGGTAATCACTATTCTACTTTCTACCTCCATGAGCTCAGCTATTTTAGCTCCCACACAAGAATAAAAATATGAAATATTTGTGTTTTTATGCCAGGCTTCTTTCACTTAACCTAATGACCTCCAGTTCCTTCTATATAGCTGCAAATGACAAGGTTTCATTAATTTTTGTCTGAGTAATATTCTGTTGTATGTTATTCAGACATAAAAAAGAATACAATAAAATTATATGACATATATTTATATGTGTGTGTATATACACATGTGTGTGTATATATATGTGTGTGTGTGTGTGTGTGTATAAACATTTTCTTCATTCATCCACTAATGGACACTTAGTTTGCTTCTATATCACGCTATTGTAAATATTGTTACAATAAACATGGCAGTCCAAGTCCTCTTTGAAATACTGAGTCCCTTTCCTTTGATTATACACCCAGTAATGAGATTGCTGGATCATATAGTGGATCTATTTTTATTTTTATTTTTGGAAAAAGTAGGGCAACCCCTATGGAAAAACACTGTTTCCATAGTGATTGTACTAATTTATAGTTCCATCAACAGTATATTAGTAGTCCCCTTTTTCTGCATTATCTCCAACGCTACTTGTTATTTTTTGACTTTTTTTTTTAAGTTAAGAAATGAGGTCTCATGTAAGCCTAGCTAAACTCTTGGGCTCACATCATCCTCCTACCTCAGCTTCTTAAGTCCTGGGGCTACAGTTGTGTGCCACTGTGCTCAGTCTTCTTTGGCTTTTTGAAAAAGGACAGCCTACCAAATAGAAGATGATGCCTCATTGTGATTTTGATTTGTATTTCCCCCTGATGGTGAGAAATTTTCATGTACTTGTTAGCCATTCGTATGTCTTATTTTGTGAAATATCCATTCAGATCATCTGCTCATTTGTTAATTATTTGGGGGTTCTTGGCCATGGAATTGAGTTCCTTATATATTCTAATAATTTATTTCCTGTTCAATAGTTTGCTAATATTTTCTGCCATATTATAGGTTGTCTCCTCACTCTGTTGAGTATTTTTTTTGTTGTTGTTGCCCATAATCTTTTTAGTTTGAAGTAATCCTACTGGTCTATTTTTGCTTTTGTTGCCTGTGATTTGGAGGTCTTGCCTAAAAATTCATTGCCCAACCAACGTCTTGAAACATTTCTCCAAGCAGCTTACATTTTAATAGAAAGAAATGGTTACATACAACTGACACAGAAATTTAAATTATATGTCAGGGACTAAAACAGAATACAACAGGTAAGGGAGAGAAGAACCTTCACAGCAAGTGGGTGTCATGGAGAAAAGGGTGATGAGGGCATTGGAAAAGAAAGACTTCAGAGAGAAAGTTTCACCTAGGCAGAATTTCAAAGATGAACTTCTAGGCTGACGAGAGAATGCAAAATAGGCAAGGCACAGAGGCATGAAATAAGATAGTGTATTTAGGAAATTTCAAGCAGTTTGGCATGAGTAGAGCATTGATATGGTCTGGATCTCTGTCTCCAACCAAATCCCATCTTGAATTGCAATCGATGGTAATCCCCATGTGTTGGGAGAGGGACCTTGTGGTAGGCAATTGGATCATGGGGGCACTTCCCCCATGCTGCTGTCATGATAGTGAGCAAGTTCTCATGAGCTCTGATGGTTTTATAAAGGGTTCTTCCCCCTTTGCCCTGTACTTCTCTCTCCTGCTGCTTCATGAAGAACGTATTTGCTTCCTCCTCTGCAATAATTGTATGTTTCCTGAGGCCTCCCCAGACATGTGGAACCGTGAGTCAGTTAAAGCTCTTTCCTTTAAAAATTACCCAGTCTCAAACATTTCTTTATAGCAGTGTGAAAACAGATGAATACAAGAATAAAGAAAAATAAATAGTAGGAGAAAATGCTGGAGAAGTTGGCAGGGGCTTTTAGTAACTAAGTCGCTTGGACTTTCAAATAAGCTATGGATATGAATGAATGGGTTTTAGAACTGATAGGAATTTAATAACAGGCAATCTACATAAGACTTTCTAAATCATCTACAATCATTTATTGAATATACTCTGTAAGCAATATGAGCTGTTTTTATATATCTCACTATCTGTAACCCAGACCCACAGGTAATAGTTTTTTCATCTATAAAGAAAATCATTAATTTATTCATTTAAAAACATTTACTATGTATTCTATTACGTGTCATATACAAGAATAACAGAACTAAACATGTAAAACCATGCTCTCATAAAGCTTATAGTCTGTGACTATAGAGGAAAATTATACAAATTAAAATATCCCAATAAATCTTTACATTATATGATATAGAAGCAAATTGAGAAGGAGGTCAGTGGTCAGCAACTTCAGGGTCAGCAAAGTCTCACTAATGCAAGTGACACTGGAGCTTATTCTGAAGGATAAGTCTATATGTCACAGTTATGAAATGAACAAAGGATATTCATGGCCAAGGGCAGTGGCTCATACCTGTAATCCCAGCACTCTGAGAGCCTGAGGTGGGTGGATTGCTTGAGCCCAAGAGTTTAAAACTAGCTTGGGCAAGGTGATGAAACCCCATCTTTATAAAAAATACAAAAAATATTTAGCAGGGCCTGGGGGTATACAACTTTCATCCTAACTACTTGGGAGGCTCAGGTGGCAAATCGTTTGATCCTGGGAAGTGGAGGCTAGAGTGAGCAGAGATCATGCCACTGCACTCCAACCTGGGTGACAGAGTGAGACTTTTTTTCCAAAAATAAATAAATTAAAAATAAATTTTAAAAAAAGAGGAAAAATAAAAAAAGATATTGAAGGCAGAACAAGCACAATAAGTAAAAACATGGATACACAAGTCAGCACACTGACAACTAAAAGGAATTCAGTGTAGTAGGTTAAGTGGGTTTTAAAACACTCAGTGAAGAGAGATAAGGGACAAGGGAAATGGGCAGAAGCTTATCTGTTTTTATACCATGTTTAAAAAATTAGTTTTGATTTTATAAGCAAAGAACGGTCACTGGAAAAAGGTAAAACATATAAGGTGTTATAATCAGAGAGTTTTTTTTAAGACAGTTTTCTCTGGAAACAGTACAGAGAATGAATTTGTAAAGGTTAAAAGCACTGTGTCTAAAATCAGATAGACGAGCATGGCTTTAGGTGTCATTTCCAGCCCTGTGAGCTGTGCAGATTTGGATAAATCCTTGATCTTTCTGAGTCTCAGTTTCATCATCCTCAAAATGGAAATTGTAATTCTGTTTCATAGCAGTATCATAAAGTTTAAATAAAATAATAGATGTGAATGGTGTAGTAAAATTACCAGCAGTTTTGTGGATGATCAAGAACATTACTCCCACAGGCGAGAAAACAAATTATACATCAGTGTGGCCCAAATTTTACCTCTACTCATTCCTTTAAAGTATTATATAACTTCATCCTCAGATAGATTATGAAAACCACTAAAGAGATGGAATTTTCTTATTTATTTTTAATTCTCTTATTTCTGAGAATTTAAGAAAAGCTTTTCTAAATGTAAGTGTTCTATAAAAGTCTGTTGAAGGCTACAGATAAAATCTTAGACACATAAGTGGTTACTTTTGACATTTTAATCTAACATTTATGAACAAGTAAATTGGTTTTGCTTGATATTCATCTTTTCTAAACTATAACCATTTAAAAATATCCTTTTATTATATTTTATTACATTTAGAATAATTAAATCTCATAAGTATCATAGTTTATTTTTGTAACAAGTTATTTTTGTAATTCAGTAAAGTAGTTTTGCTATATGGTGAGAATTAAATGAATCCATAAATTCAGATTTGCTTTCTTGTATTTTTAGAATTATAAGAGTATTATGCATAAAACATCATTTTGATTCATAGAATAATGTTAAATTTTATTATTTTTCAGCTTGATATACAATGTTATCTATAAATATGTATTATCACACAGGCTTTAGTACATACGTGTCTATCTGGAAATACAAAGCATCATGTTTAATCTTGAGGTGTGGAAAGTAGCCCTTTAGGAACATGCTATATATCTATATCTACATATGTATCTATCTATGTCTATTAAATATAACTAGTCTCATTTACCTAATATTCTATTGCCAAATATACAGCAACTATTTCTCAGATCTCCTTTCCTCCAACTTCAGTAATTTTAGAACTAGATAAACCCTTTCTGAGTCTAGACAGGAAAAAAAATAGAGGAAATCCTCCAAGCAGGTTATACACACACTCAGGTGAGTTCATGGTAGTTTTTGTGGTTCTGCAATTTTATTCTATTATTATGTATAGCTCTGCTGTTTTTTCTCACGAGCTATGTATTATCTTTGTTTAAAAGTCGTAATTCCAAAGGAAGGGCTACGGGTCTACTTTATTCTGCTTTCCACAGGGGGTTGTTGAATGGTTTCTAGCTTGGCCTAAATTGTCCTGATTATTTTGTGGTTGGCGTTAGTGTTGAGCAATAAACATAATGTATCAGAATTCTGCATTAGAAAGTAGGAAACTGGATAATATGCTTGTACTTTTGGCTGCAAAATTTAAGCAGGCTGTCACACTTCATGCAATCTACAACCTTCACATGGCCTTTGTGCACACTGACTAGGCTGCATTGAGATAGTCCAGATGTGACAGATGCATGAATCCCACTGAGCTGATCTTTATTCTGGAGGAAATCCCAGAATATTCTGGCCAGATAAAGGTGAAACAAAGAGCTTAGAGTTACATCATTTACAACTTTTTGTCCGGAAGTAATAATGAATTGCTTGCTTTGTTTATTTATATTTGATATTTATAAGACAACACCCATTGTGAAATGCCACAGGGCATATGTATTATGAAAAATAAACAAAATGTTAAAAGCCAAAAGTCATTTTTAATTAACATATCAATTGTGAAAAGTTCAACAGAACAGATGTCTCTTGTTTTGTGCCCAGAAGTTCAATGAACTGGAGTTCTGTCAGGTCAAGAGAAAAATAAAATAGTGCAACTTACTAAAGGCCTTGAGATTCTAAACAGAAGGACTCTTGTTGATTTTACCCTCTGTGGCTGTACATAGATATAGATATCTCTCTAAAAATATCAAAGTCTCATGCCATATGGAGGTTTATAGAGTATATTAAAATTCTATTACTGAAGAGTTACATTTATGTTATATCATTTCAATATACAAGTTCTAAAGCCACTGAACTAAGCATACCTGGCATAAGTTACCAGCATCAAACCCTTCCTATACTCATAATACCAATCTATTTTCATGAGTTATTTATGTGAAACATGGATTATATAAATTCCTATTTTAAAATCCCAATGGCATCCTAGTGATGATGAGAGGAGATTCTGATGAATAAAAATCAAGCCTCTTGCAAAATGTGACACCAGATTACTTCCCAGCCTCATGTCTCATATAAATCTATCATATTCTCTGCATTTCAACCTTGTGTTTTCATTTCTAAGTTAATGCTTCAATGTGATGCTCCAAATATAGATTACCACCCCACTTCCTACCATCACCATATAAAATGTTCTGCTCATTCTTCTATACTTAGATAACATACTACATTTTTCATGTAGATTCACTCCATATACACTTCTTTATAATTTTTTTTTTACCAGCGAAACTAGTTGTTCCTTCCTCCTAGCCCCCTGTTATGGGTAAGAATTCATTCAAGCCTTATACTTTCATGGCTTAAAGAAATCCAAGGCTGACTGGATTAATGCATATGAAACCTGTATGTAGCTGGACCAATTCACCAACATAGTAAGGAAAGTGAGCTCCTGCTGTCTTTTTGGTACAACGTCTCTTTTTGTGCTACATGGTCACAATATGGTCACAGCCTGTGTTCTAGCTGGAAGAATGGGAAGAGCCAAAAACCTTTTGCTACTGAGATATTGTCTGCTTCTGTAAATGTCAAGCCCTTTACAGAGAAGACCTTTAAATATTTCATTGGTTGGAACTAGGCCACATGGTCACCAGCAATAGAGTCTGAGAAGATAAATATTTTTAAATTTCACAATCTGGAGAAAAAATTGGAAACAAGAGGATGTAAGGAACTTCAAACTGTCTCCCAAACTGCCATAAAAGTGACCAAGTTTGCTATTAGCTCACAGGTGTGTTAGAGTCTGTCTAATTTTGAGTCCCTTGAAGAAAAGGACTGTTACTTTAATACTTTTATCCCTGATGTCGAGAACATTTTCAAACTCTGTTTAACAAATTGATAGTGCCAACAAGGAGAAGATATCCTTGTTAAAACCCTGGCTTTGAATGAGACACTGGAGGGCTATACACTAGAATAGGGCAATCTGAAAATAAACTAGTCTTGATTAAATCAAGGTAATCTTCCCATCACTTTTTTCCAGCAAAAAAAAAAAAAAAAAAAAAAAAGTAAAAATTAAAAAATAAAGATTATATTCTCTCTGAAACAAAATAACATCATTCAGAGGTTTTGTAAGTATTTTATATACAAAGTCCAACATTAATCTAAAAGAACCTGTATTAATTTTCTATTATTGCTATAGCAAATAACCACTAACTTATTGGTAAATTATTCTCTTAAAATAAATTTCATCCGACTGAAATCAAGTTGTCAGCAGTGATGCACTCTCTCCATAGGCTCTTGGAGAGCATCCATGTACTTACCATTTCCAGATTCTGGAAGCTCTACTATTTCCTTAATTTGTGGCCCCACATCATATTGCCTTTTCTCCCTCTGATTACATTACCACATCATTTTTATTTCCTTTTCTGTCTTCAAATCTCCCTTTATCTCCTTATAAGAAAATATGACATTAATAGGTAAAAATATAATATGCCAGAAAAATGGAATTATAAAAATAATATCAAAGAAATAAATATATAAATTTAAAAGAAAATTAGAAAAAGTAAAGTACAGATTAGTAAACTGGAAGATGTATCAACAGAAAACATCTAAGTTGCTGCAGATAGAAACTCGAGGATAAAAAATATAGAAAAGAGATATACATTATAGAAACATATTAAATAGGCCTAATGTACTTGACATCAAAGTCCCAGAAATAGAAAAGAAAAATATGAAAGCAGAAGAAGTATTTGAAGAATTATTGATAGAGAATTTCCAAAACTAACAACAATATTAAGTTATGGGTTAAAAAATCTCTCTGATCTCAATGAAGATCTATCTATAGATAGATACATATGTGGATAAATAAAAACAAATTATAGATATAAAGATAGATAGATGGATAGATAGATATACATATAGATCCATCTGGATACATAATAGAATGAAAACCTAAGACAAAAATTTATTAAAATGGAACCAGAAAGAAATATAAAATCTGAATGGAAAAATGATGAGAACCATGACTGGAGTAATAAGAAGTCTCTCATCAAAGAACAGCCCAGGACTTGATGGCTTTACTGCTGAATTTTACCAAACATTTAAGGAAGAAATAACACCAATTCTATGCAAACTATACCAAAAAATTTAAAAGGTGGAAATTCTTCCTAACTTATACTGCTAGTATAGCATTACACTGATGCCAAAATCAGATAAGGACATTTAAAAACAGAATACTGCTAGCTGAAATCCTTACCGAACATAGATGCAAAAATCCTCAATAAAATACTAGAAGACTGAATTCAACAACACATTAAAAACATCATTCACCATGATCAAGTGGATTTATCCTGGGATGTAAAGATGATTTAATATGCAAATTAATAAACAAGATATGTCTCATCAATAACCATGTGATCATTGTAATAGATGCTGAAAAAGAATTGAACAAAATTCAACTTTCCTTAATGACAAAAACTCTTAAAAAATTGAGTATAGAAGGAATATACCTCAACACAATAAAGAGAATATGTGACAAACCCTCAGCTAATATCATACTGAATGGGGAAAAAAATGAAAGCCTTTCCACTGAGGTCTGGAACAAGGTAAGAACATCCACTTTCACTACTTTTTTTTTTATTCAACATAGTACTGGAACCCTAACCAGAGCAATTAGGCATGAGAAGGAAAAAAACAAAACAAAAAAACAGGGTTTCCAAATTGGAAAGGAAGAAGTCAAATTATTCTTGTTTGCAGGTGACATGATTTTATATTTTGAAAAACCTAGTTACTTCACAGAAAACTGTTAAAACTAATAAATTAATTTTAAAAATACAAAATAAACATACAAAAATCAGTAGTGTTATACACACTAACAGCTGTCAATCTGAAAAAAAGTCAAAAAACAATGCCATTTACCACAGCTACAAAAAAAAAAAAAAAAAAAAAAAAAAAAAAAAAAAAAAAAAACCCACCTAGAAACAGATTTAACCAAATAACTGAAAGACCTCTACAAGAAAAACAATAAAACAGTAATTAAAGAAATTAAAGAGGACACAAAGTAATGGACAAATATCCCATGCTCATGGATTGGAATAATTAGTATTGTCAAAATGTCTATAAAGTGAGATTCAATGCAATTCCTAACAAAATACAAATAACAATCTTCACAAAGACAGAAAAAAACAATCCATAAATCCGTATGGAACTACAGATGACCCCAAATAGCTAAAGCAACCTTGAGCAAAAAGAGCAAAGCTAAAGGCATCATATTACCTGATTTCAAATCATACTACAAAGCTTTTATAACCAAAACAGCATAATACTGGCATTAAAAACAGATACATAGATCAATGGAACAGAATAAATAACTGCCATGGCAGGAGAATTGCTTGAGTCCAGGAGTTAGAGGCTAGCCTGGGAAATATAGCAAGACCCTCATCTCCACAAAAATAAAATTAGCCGGTCATAGTGGTACATACTAGCAGTCCTAACAACTCAGGATGCTGAGGCAGAAGAATTGCTTGAGCCCAGAAGTTTGAGGCTATAGTGAACTATAATTACACCATTGTACTTTAGCCTGGGTGACAGTGAGACCTTTTTTCTAAAAATAAAAATTTTTTAAATTTAAAGAAAGAATTACAGGGCTATCACTCTTATTTAGATCCCAAAATTTTAAATAAGGAATTACTATATCCAACTGAGTATTATAACAAAATAATACCAAATTGATTTTATTACATAAGACAGTGTTACTTTAACATGTGAAAAGACAACACTATCTTATTTTAAAAGAACAAAGACAAATTTTATTATTCTTTCAAGAATAATAAATGCAAAGCAGTTTGTATAATTTAACATTTGTTCAATAAAAGCCATCAGAGAATTCTCAAAAATTTAGAGAATTCTCTTGATCTGACAGGATACATATATACAAACATGTAGCAAACATGGCCAAATATTGAAACTGTTTTATCATTACTTCTCTCATTCATCGCTGGTTTGTCTGGATGTATAAACCAGTGTAATGTAATAAATGTAATGTAATAAATATAAAAATGTAATGTAATAAATACATTTTAAAATATAAGAAATAAAAAGAATGAATAAATGTAATTGTCCACAGAAGGCATCACTGTATTCACCAACACAAATACACAAACACATGTACACAAACACATACACATATATACCCATATACATATATTTTATTTTGGATATGTGTAGTTAAATTTATATATTATAGTAACATTTATTCTTTATTTTATATATTTGTAATATATAGATCTTATTTCCATCCTGTTGAGAATGATGACATTTTTGTTTAAATAGGCAATAGCCTGGTTAGATTTAGGTTGCAAGTTCCAGTGTGCTCTGTGTGGGCTGTGGTTCACTGTCTGTTCAGTTTTCAAAGTCTTTGAAGTGCTCCTTGATGTGTGGCAATCCAGGGGCCAGCAAGGGTGGTGGTCTATCTGCTGGCTGAGTTTCAGGGTTTTTTTTAATGTCTATGAAGAACAGATCTGTGCATATGTGGCTCTAGTGTGAGTTTAGGAGTTCTTAAATTTATGGGGTCACTTTCATGAGTGCTTTCATTTATCTCTCTGGTATTTTCCAGTTCCCTGTGGTTTTTCTTCCCATGTCTTTGGCCAGAAAGCATGGGCATTAGTTACCTCATTCTGCTTTGTACTTCTGAGGCTGTGCCCACCTACTGGGCCGAGCAACATGAGTAACAAAGGAGAAAAATGGTAAGCTCGTGCCAGTTGTTATAATTTTGAATTCTGATCTTCTTCCCCAATCTATCTGCCATTATTTACTTTTCAGAATGGTCAATAGTTAAGACATGCTTTCTGCTCAGACTCTATAACTGCATTTATTAAGAGAGTCAGTGAAGAGTCTAGGTAGTTATTTCCTAGAACTAGGATTCAGAGCAGTATTCTTAAGAACTAAAAACTTAAAAAAAACAAACTGCTTATAAAGGATGGAATCAATTGTATATATTCATACCATGAAACAGTAGCATATTTACATCATGGATTATCATTTGTCAATGTAAAAATATCAATGACTACTATACACATCAGTGTTGACTGATGATAGATAACACAGACATAGCATTAGTAGGGCAAAGCCAGTGACAAAATAATACACAGTACGTAGTTCCATTTGTATAAAGTTCAAGAACAGGTAAAACCAACCTTATCAGAAAATTAGACTAATTGTTACCTTTGGGGACAATCAATGATTGGGAGTAGAAATGAAGGAGGTCTTTTGAGTGCCAACAATGTTCTATATTATGAACTTTGACGTCGTTGAATTACTTTGAAGTAGTTATATGAGTGCTGCCACTTAATACAAATTTATTGCCCGCTACACTTAAGAACTGTACAATTGTATTATATGCACATTATAATTTAATGTGAAAGTCTACAAGTATATTTTAAGAATTGAATTCCACAAACAATGGTCATATCACATTGGTATTTTGATCTTTATGTGTACAAACTTCAAGGAATACTGTAATTGCTATTCAATGTGTATTGTTTTTATAAGTTCAAATTTGCAAATTTCTATGTCTACCAGCCCATCTCTCAAACTCTCTTTACTTCCTGTGTTTTCCACTCTCTCCTTTTTCCTCTCTTGTATACATATACATAGAGTTCTTATGCAATTAAATTTAGAAACACTTTAAAGACAGATCTAAAAATAGTAAAATATTTATCATTATGTGAAAGTATGTGGAAGAAAACATGAATAGATGACTTTGGATTTTTAGTAAGCTCTCTAAATATGAAGAGCACTAATCTTCTACTATGTGAAAAACATAATCCAATTCTGAAGTAGGAAATTATATTTTTCCTTAGAATTGCAGCCTCTGGTCCTGGGAATAAATACGTGGCCATTAGAAAGTCTCTACATATGCAGAAGTGATAAGCCCTGAATTAAGTCAATGTGGCTAACAGCAGAACCTGTCCTATATTAGACTGTCAAATGTGTCTATGGAATAAAAAATAAGTAGTTCACATGGTTACTTGAATTTCCTACTAAATAGAGCTTAAACAATTGTGGAGGAAACTTTTGGGTCATTAGCTCTCTGGGGATTGTCAACACAGGTAAGTAGTACAGCTTTGATAAACTCCTCTGTCATTTTGTTCAATACAAATTTTATTGTTTGTATGTGATTTACTTAAGAGTACAATAAGAAAAGCCTAACAACATTAATTGTACATCAAATAACAGGCATAAATTCCCCACTTTGTGTTAACTATCAGTAGTTTGTTAATGTCATGAGCAATAATATATTATATCCTACATATACAAATAAATGACAAGAATGATACTTTCATTGTAAATTCAAAAGCATGGCTTCCTTGTTTTTTTCAAAACTAAAATTTCTACTGAAACAATGGAGAATCACAAATACTCTTTGTTTTTAAATTATTTATTAAAAAGTAATTGGTCCAGTAAGTGAAATGTCCTGAAAACCTGTTTTTAAAAGCATAAATTATTGCAACATTCTGGAAATTTGCTTTATATTATTTTCTCTTCTGGAAAATTATAGTTAAAAAGTAATTTCTCACAATAATTATACATGAAAAGAATATTAAATCATGAATACTTTTAAAAGACATTTGTTCAAATTAGAATCGCAGTACTTTTCAAATTGTGACCTAATATGTGTTTTTCACTTCTTAAACTTTATAATCATAATTGATTTGGTAGAAATATAAAATAACATAGTCACACTAAATTTTGGAAAATTCCTCTGTTTCTAGCTTTTATCTGTATTTCTCTTGGAGAAAATTTCAGTTTGCAATCATAATATTTATGACTAGACAAGTAATAGAACAAATTGACTATATTAAAAAATTAAATTTTGGTCTATTGAGTTTATTTCATAGATATCTAAAGACAACAGTCTATTTTATCTACTTAATTGAAATATTTTCTGAATTATATTAATAGAATAATTTCCTCAGTCCATTCCCCTTTACTATGTTATTAATTTATTAAGTAAATGTACAAAACAAATTATGTTTCTAAAATTATCTAGCAATAACCTTGATTATTTTTATAGTTATCATATAAACCATAAATTAAATATACTAGTAATAAAAATAATATCACAAAATTATGTCATCTTGGTTATATTGATAAAAATTAAAATGATTTAAATTAGATGGTTGGCACTAGGTAATAAATCTGGATTCAGTTTATTGTTTGTATTAAAAGATGTATCTTAAAAAGAGTTTATTATATATATATATATATATATATATGTATATACACATATGTGTGTATGTGTGTGTGTGTGTGTATATATCAGAGTACTTTTCAAATTGTGACCTAATAGGTGTTTTTCACTTCTTAAACTTTATATTCATAATTGATTTAATAGAAATACAAAATAACATAGTCACACTAAACTTTCAGAAAATTTCAAAAATTGTATATATATATACACACACACATATATATATATACATACACACATACATATGTATATATATAAATTCAAAATAAAATAAATGCTGAATAAATATATTGGGACAGAGGGAAAATGAGGATAGGAAAATGAGCTCATGTCAGAAGTGAGATTAGTACACAGAGAACATGACAAGTATTCCTATACATCTAATGAAGATGGGTCATAAATTTAGGCCAAAGCTTTCTAGTAGGACTGATCTAGAAGGATCAGTGATTCATTTAATGGGTCATAGTATCCTTGAAATAAAAACAAAGTAGTCATTCAGGAGAAAACCTATGCCTGGAAATGTAACCAGAAAAACATGTCCCATATGTCTTAATAAAAAGAATACTGGAAATTTTATCTGCACCTATATCTTTATAGTGCAGCCAGAAGAGCTATGACATTTCTGGTAATAACGTCCTCACATTAGGCTGTGCTATCACACAGAACACAATTCAGCAAAAGCCAAAGCAATCTAATGTGGATGGACGAGGACACAGCTATCAGATAACATGGCTACACCCAGCAATACACTGTGTCTGCATATTTTCACATCGTCTTAAAGGCTGTCCTGTCTGCATGCATGTGTGCTCATGTGGTGATACGGACACCTTGAGAAAAAGAGATCCCATATCGCTTTCAACAAAAATTTAGTCATTTCTTATATTCAGCTTTATTTTTGTATATTTTGCATAATACGTACATTTTAAAATGGTTTTTTAAAGGAGAGTCTTAAAAGTTTCAGATCTAAGCAAAAGGCTAAACAGTATGTTTTCAAACATTTTCAATCACTGATTCTTAACTGAGTGAAAATAAGTGACAGTTATTTCTGGGTTATCCTTTCTGACTTTTTCTAATATTACTGTTTTATTTTTTTCTAATCCAGTACAAAACCAACTATTTTCAGAGGTCGTGGAACTAAAACAGGATTATTCCCATCTTTTGAAAGGTAACGGCTATGATAAGAAACGTGTATAGACTTAAACAGGCAACCTAGATTTGGCTGAGTCTTAAAAATTATTTCGGCTTTTATTTCAGGACCAAACAACAAGAATTTATTATTTTTTTTAAGTTTAGAATGGATGCCAGGAAAATGTTGCCAAGTTTGAAAGGAGTTTCAGCATAATCTCTTACAAAACTTTTAAAAATGTGTCTGACATCCATTTGAAATATCCTGGGTTAGAAACTTTAATGGGTCATGAGGGAACAAACACAACCTCAGAAAGCTCCAGAGGCGAGCCTGTCATGTATTCCATGTTTAGACTCATGTATTTGTTTTGAATAAGTTGAATAGGAAAACATATAAGAAAACAAAAGTAATTTCTTTATTTTGAAAGTTCAGGCTGCTCTGTAACTTGTCACCCATCAAGTGCCAAAAAAGAAGCTGGAAAAGATACACATACCACATACATTGTGGGGTGAAGAAACATTACGCCTACAGGCTTCTTCCGTTTTGCTATCCCATTTTCTTTTCTGTATTTAAATGTCAACAACTCAAGTAAGTAGGAAATGCCAAGAGCACAGTCTCCAGGCTGCATGTGTTCTCCTAGCTGTGTGTTGCCTTCTTCACTATTGCTGCGCTCCTGATTTCTGTCATGCGAAAGTGGGAAAAGCTGGTACAATCATTATAAGGAGACTTTTTCAAAGAGGACTTAATCATTCCATTTTTGTATGCAGCACATATGTTTTAATGGAGATTTTCAGAAAATTTTAGCAAGCAACGTATTCACTGGCAGATGAACCTCAGGACTAGGGAAGGCTCAAAGAAGAAGAAACTTCTTAATTTTCCATCTGCCTTCCCATTTACTACATATCGCTTAAATCACTAGAGTAAAGTTTTTGATACTTATCTTTAAAATTAAATCCAATTGTTCTGCACTGTTACAAATCTGATTTAGTTCAAGAGTAATCACAGAATGGCTTTTCACCAGCTACAAAGTGTCCCAACTATTTTTTCACACTTTTAAAATGACTGTTCTTCCAATATGTTTCTTTCTATGCCTAGGGTAAAATTTATTATCATTTTGGTAGATTATTATATTAAACTTGACTTACAATGTTTTAAATGCTTTTTTCTTACTCACTCTGATTCTTTTTCAACTTAGTGAGTCATCCCCAATTCAAAGTCTGGTCTTTAATCTCTCTATATCTAAAACATTTTTTTGTACATTCTGTCAACAATTACGTATATATCTATAATACTTCTGTTGCTTTCCCTGAGCCTCTTTATTTAACAAATCATGGACACCAAATACCTTCCAGGAAATAACTCAATTCATTCTACCAAGTATCAATTGAGAGAAAAAGGTTTTGCTACTTTATGCCTCTGGCAAAAATCTTAGAATATGTAAGTTTAAAAGACAAGATAGTTCAACTAATTGTTTTACATTAACTTATTCCCATGGTGAAAGACCTGTGGGTGCAAAGGAGACTCTATTTCAATGTTTCAGATACTGGTGGGTTGATAGGAGTCTTGGATTATTTTGTGGGAAAAATAATGTCAACAATTTTCTTAAAAATGTTCTTTGAATTAGGCATATCTTTCAGATAGAAATTCCTAATAAAATGGTAGGACCAAAGAGAATATTAAAACTAACCTAGGTAACAGGTTTCATTTGATCCTTTTCAGCAAAATATATTCAGAATTTCTGCTTCTGTATAGAGTGGTTAGTTTGTGATAGACCATGGCTCCTGTAGAGCACAATTAGAAGGCCTGAGGTAAAAATTATGCCTTTAACGTCTTCAGAGATCTGCTAATTGCATGAAGTCATAAAGATCTGGTAATCAAGAGAAGTTTAACTGTCAGCGTGGAACTGACTTTTCTGCTTTGGAGTCTGTTGCTGATACTGCCCAAGGAATTTGCCTAGGAAGAGGTACATTGTTAGAGAGCAGAGAAACCAGCTGAACTTTGGGTAGTCTTTTGTATCTACAATGACAAAATTAGAGACTTTAAGGGGACTCAAACACATGATCAATTGTTCCCTCAAGATGTCTGTGCAGGGCAAGAGGCTCAAAAGCTAAGCCAAAAGCTGTTGGAAGAATGCTGAGATTTCATCAGTCTTCCCTAAAGAATCAAAATTAGAGTTTAGGAACTGTCAGGGGTGAGGCCCAAGTGATATTTTCTAATCCATTAAAAATCCTGAAGAGTAACAGGGATTAAGAAGTAGAGTGAAGCTTGCCACACTTGTGATGTGAGCTCAGTTTTCTCTGATTCCTTAAAGTGCTCAATCCCCCATTCCAACTGCCTACAAAAGAAGTTAAGAATCCTATCATGAAGCAGTTATTATTTGAATCTGTACAATTTTTATACATAATATCCAGCATTCAATTGTAAATTACCAAGTATAAGAAAAGCAAGAATATGTGACAGTGAACTAGGAAAAAAGGACAATTCGATATCTCAATGCACTGAAGATTCAGATATTAAAGTTAGTAAACAAGAAATTTAAAATAACTTTGATTAATATGTTCAATAGATAGTAGAAAAGTTGGACTAAAAGGATAAAAAATATAGAATATCACCTGATAACTGGGATCTATATAATTGGAAATAACTCCATAGATGGATTAACCCCAAGTTAAAAACAGCACCAAACAGAATTAGTATTGCAAGGAAGAATAATTAAAATATGAGAAGTGAAATAGAGATTACAAGATTAGGAAATACCCAAAAAGTATGTAGGAGGAAAGACACATACAGGGAAAATTTCTCATGTATGTTTAAATGGAGCTTCAAAGGAAAGAAAAAAGAATGAGGCAGATAATTATTTGATAAAATTCTGGCTGAAAATTTTCTAAAACCTTAAAATTCCAGTAGGTTATTTTTGTGGACATTGACAAGTCAATTTGATTCCAAATTTTAAACGTAAATTTAAAGGAGACGTAAATTGATAAGATAGCCATGAGAAAGAACAAAGTAGGAAGATTTTCTCCACTAATTATATCAAAATTTATATAACCCCCCCAAATTAAATAATTGTGGCATTGAGGTGAAGATAGACAAATGCAACTATTTTGTAAAATACAGAATATATTAACTTATATATACATAGTCACCTAATTTATAACAATGGTCACAGTGCAATTTAGTGAGGATAATGGTCTTTTTTTTACACATGGTACTGGAAAAACTGAATATTCATATGGAAAATAAAACCTTCCACCTTAAATTGAGTCTATAGATAATAGTCAATTTTGGGTTGATTGCAGATTAATTGTAAAATGTAAATAATGACGTTTTTAGAAGTAAACACAGGAGTTTTAAATATAGGTGAGCAGCAGTGAGGTCCTATTGTTGAAGGCTCTCTTTGTGGCACCATACATAAACATTTGGCTTTGTTTAATTATCCAATCATTATTCAAGTAAAACTGAGCTATGTCTGAACCTCCCCATTTAATAAATTAGTCAAAATAATTCTGTGTATATTAGTCCGTTTTCATGCTGCTGATAAAGACATACCCAATACTGGGCAATATACAGAACAAAGAGATTTTTTAGACTCACAGTTCCATGTGGCTGGAGAGGCCAAGCAATCATGGCAGAAGATGAATGGCATGTCTCACATGGTGGCAGACAAGAGAAAAGAGCTAGTGCAGGAGGAAAACTCCTTTTTTTTAAATTACATCAGCTCTTGTGAGACTTATTCACTATCACAAGAACAGCAAGAGACAGACCTACCCCCATGGTAATTGAATAATTACCTCCCACCAGGTCCCTCCCACAACATGTGAGAATTGAAGATGAGATTTGGGTGGGGACACAGTCAAACCATATCACCATGTTTGTGGAAAAACACAAATCAGCACGAAGCAAGTGCATAACATATGCAGGTGGGTGCTTTATAGAGATATATAATCTACTCAATTTAATTTTGACCCTGCTGGAAGTAGTTAAAATAATGCTAGTTTGTGCAAAGTACTGAAACAGATGCCCCTGCTGGAAAAAAGTAAAATTCAAATCAACCTGAGAACTGTCACAAAACAACATAGTGACAAATATGCAATTAAAATTGAACACTTGATCATTAACATATTGACAGAATAAAGTATTTTTCCTTTTATTTTTCCTGTGCTACATGGTTTAACACAGATGTGTCTGGCTTGATACATGGCATCTGTTCTTGCCGCCACCAAAATTTGAGTTAGCATATTTTTCTACTCAGAATTTAAAAATAAATCTATTTACAACAAAATCATTAGTGAGCAATTGAAGACTTCGTAGGAAGACAGAAGGTTTACTGCAAAACTGACACTGGAAACTGCTTAAAAGAACTTAATTAGAAATGTCTGTTTTCTTCTAGATATCTCTAGACACACTTCCAACCTAGGATTTCCTCTTTGCTTCATTTTGCTTTTTCCACTGCCTTTCAAATGTCTGCTATCCTGATATATCACACTCCTCATTATGCCTAGACCCTTGGAAGGCATAATTCAGTTTTCTTAGGAGGGTGGCAGTTCTAGGCAGTTAGTCAGTCCTTTTCAGCATTTTCTATTCCCACCAATCCTGGTGAGTAACACCTGTCACTGCTAGATTTCCCATAGAAAAACATCTGTTTTTCTCTACTTTCTTCCCCTCCAGGTAAAACAAAAATCTGAAGGGGAAGACTACATCCAAGACTTACCTGTAATACCCAGGGCTCCATTAACTCCTACCTTAAGCTCCTTTCCCAACTAAGAAATTGAGAAAACTCTTTTCTACATCCTTTTTTTGGAGTATTGTTTCCTATCCCAGTCTGATGGTTCAGCTGTAAACAAAGTATCTTCCCTCAACTTCAAACTTGTCCCTCTCAGTTGATTCAGGCAAAGTTCCACTTGTATCATCAGAGTCAGTAATTAGAGCTTAAATTCAGGGAATAGGCAATTTTTTATTGGTACAAACTAGCAAATGCTCATCTCATAATATCCCTCTTCTATGAGGTCACACAATAACTACCATCATGATTTGTGTCATTTGGTAACCATGGCAAGGAAACACTCCTTGCACTCTCATCAAGATGATTTAATCCAAAATACAACTGAAAGCTGGATCCTAATTCACAAATCCCAGATGAGCTCTCAAATTACAACCCTTGATGTTGTATCCTTGGAGGAACTACAGTTCTTACTACACTTTAGTCAAAAAGGAAGACTCAGCATGTGTTCAAATTCAACCATAAGGAAACACTGAAAACATCAGAATGAGTTAGATGGAGTTCACTAAGGATTTTGTTAGGAGACAGGGACATTTAGCACCAGAGACCTTTAGCACCACACTATAAACAATTTCATCTTTTAAAAACTCCTTTAGGTATTTCTGTTTCTCCCAAATCCAACCTGGGTAAACTGCCAATCCATTTCCTTCTCCTTTTGACTTTTTTTTAACATCCTCATACCACACATCACAGTCTGCCACCTTTTACAGACTGTGTGAGACACCCAATCCATCTACATGGCCTGTGAGAGTTGAGGGCATTTGGGTTTTGCACTCTTTTCATGAAGAGCAATACCATCAGGCCATCTGGGCTTCTCCAGACTCCTATGAAACTATTGACTTGAATGCTGTTCATATTCCTTATATTATAAACTCATTCAAAGTTTTAATCACATTTCTTGTGTAAGTTATTAAATATTCTAGCATGAACTAATGCATAGTGGTTCTTTATGCATTCTGTGGGCATATTTTAAATATGAATTTTATAGAGATTGACATGAGATACATTTGTTCAAACTACAAGTAATATTTTATTCATATAAAATGGACATGCTGGAACTAAAAAAATAAAAAACTGACCCTTGGCCTTTGAAATATCTGTTTAAATGTTTATATTCACCTTGTATTTCTCTTTAAAAATGTAAAACTCTTTGAATTAAGGCTTATTACAAGAATAATTTTGTTGAGACAGACTATGCAAGTTTTGGTAGGATGTTATAAATACCTATTTTTACCAGACCGTACCATAGACTAAAATTAAAACATATAAGTAGGTGAATGGATCATTATAAGAACTTTTACAAAGCTCTTATGTAATTATTTTCTAGAGCAGATAACATTACAATTATCTTAATAGGAAGGCTACTAGACATTAAAAGACAACAAATGTTTGCATTTAATTACTATGAAGAGTGATACTTATTAGAACTTGAACATTTTACTTACATCTGTCAGATGGCTAAAAGTTGGTTTCGCTGTTTGGAGCATAAGTTGCTTGGTCACTGGGTCTAATTCTAGATGGAAACAAAAGAAAACACTTAGAATATCATCAAAAATAATTTTTATAAATAAAAAGAGCAGTTGCTAATCCTATTTTTATCAATATTTCAAAATTGTAGACAAAATTAACTTTCCCCTAATAATTGATTCATTAGTACTTCTAGGTTCACATTCACAGACAACCAAATCATCCCAGAAAATTTTAGCATCAGTAATTTAGACTAATTTGCACAATGCCCAACTTTGTATTCAGAAATTGGAAATTGTTTAGTACCTAACATGTGGCAGACATTATTGTTTATCTACCTCAAAGCCATTCATTTATCCCCTGGCAGAATCACTTTCCATGACAGAAGCTGAAACACTACATATTTGTTTTTGTTTGTTGGTTGGCTGTTTTTTTTTTGTTTTGTTTTGTTTTGTTTTGTTTTGTTTTGATCTCATGCTCCTAATATATAGGCATGTTACCCACAACAAGAGCAGGTAGATAATTTATCATTTAAGTTTGGGCATATTTGAGAATAAAAAGGAAGCATTCATAATTCTGCTTGGACAATACAGCATATCAGGCTACCCTATCCAAACCAAAAAAAAAAAAAAAAAAAAGGATTTCGGAGGAAACATGCTGGGGGGCTTTGGGGAAGGTCTGTGATCCAGGAAATAAAAACAGCTTAGGATAGCCAATTGCCCTTTATATTTCTAACAAGTTAGTGTTGAATTATAAAGCATGCAGCAGTATCTTGAATACACACAAAAAAAAACAAGACCAAGGACTACAGCCAACACACTGAAGAAAGACCAGCGAAAATACAGAAAGAGCCAAAGTCTTTGCTGACATCATTGAATAGTTTGATAGTTTGTTTATTCTTACATGAAATAAAAAATAACCTTATTCTTTAACTACTTCATTTCTTACTTGTGAGCTTGTGAGGAAAACATTTTAAATTATATATATAAACACACACACACACACACACAAATATTAATATGTAATACAATTTAGGATCATGGTATTTTGTGCACAGTTCATTCAATTATTGGGCAAACTGTTTTGATCACTTTTCTCCCCTGGGCTTATGTAATCTTTATATTACAATTTTTTCTTCAATATTAAAAACATGGATAAAAGCACTAATACTTTTAAGGTAAAGATGTCTGTTTTAAGCTATCCTACATATCAGTAAACCTATTAACCAAGATTATATAGTCTACTTAATAATCAATATTCTTAAACAGCCATGGTGCAACTTAATATTTGAAAACTAATACATGCTACTATAAATGACAGAATTTTAAAAGCAGTGGAAGAATTCTATAGCCCAAACTCATTTGATTGGAATGAGTAGAACACATTCAAGCCAGCTAACATACAAAATATGTTATGTTCCAGAGGATATACAAGACAATGTAGTAGATAATCAGGGGTATGACCTATTGGGAACCGAATCTGGTGCCAGATACATCAGGAATGAAGGGTGCTAGGTCTTTACAGAGAAAACTATGCGGTCTTTGGCATGCTGCTGACCTTGTGTTTCCTTCTATTATCTGCTCAATTCTTCCATAATGTCATCTTGTATAATACCTGGTAAATGTGGGAGCCCCAAAGCCCAAGTTTACATGATTTTATCATTCAAGAAACTAGCAGTTGGCTCCATTATTTGACAAAGTTTATATTATTTATTGAGAAAGAATGATTGGTTTATCCACACCTATAAATTGGTTTATATAAGGTTAAAGGTATATCCCTTGTCAAATTAAATCAATTAAGGAACTGTACCTTCTGGGTCTGTCAGTGGGATACATAAATAAAATATTTTGGTACAAGAAGTGAGCCAAGGAAACTCAGATTTGATTATTCATACTAAGTGTTAGTTGCCACCTCACAGAATTTGCAATTGCATGTTATTTTATGCAGTCTTCACAGAAATTTCTACCAGATAGGTAGGCTTGCCAAAATTTTACAAATGAGAAATTGATGTCTCAGAAAAATTAAGCAATTGACATTGCCAGGATTTTAGCTAAGGTCTGTCTAGATTGATTTAAAAAAGTAAAAATGGATAATTACCTCATTATAAGTTTCTGCTATTATTTTTAAGTCACAAGGCAAAACTCAGAATTGTGCAAAATCTCTCTCAATTTTCTAGTTGTGAAACTAGAGGTACATCATTTTGTCATAATAAATGCATTATTATTCAAGTTTTTATACCAACCTTACATTACCTAGAACATGATGTTGCATTTAGCAAATCAAGCAAACGATTTATAGCAGGGAAAATAAAAAATAATACGTAGCTAAAACAAAATTAGGAATCAGTTCTGCCTAAAGCATTATTATAACATTATATTTAAATAGCAAAAATATAATAGCAGTATGTAAGAGAGTGGTCATTAAGTAGGCAGACTTTATTTGAAATGCAGTTTTCTCTCTCTATGTCAAATAACTGTAAGAGACAGGAATCCAAAGTGGGAAGACGTCATCTCTGAACTGCAGCAGACTTTGACATGTAATAAAACTTTTCTGTTTTTATTTCCAACATTTCAACAAAGAGGCATACTTTTGTACAGAGGGTGCAGAAATACCGTGTGATTACATTTCAGTAATTGTGATAGCCATAAAAGAATTATTGTTTCCTTTTCTTTGTACCTTCAGAGAGACCTCAGAAGGGACAGCTGAAAAAGTAATGTCAAATTGATCTACAGGATGTAATTTAAAAGGTCCTGCTGTTATCAGGTTTTTCTAAAGAAGAATGCCCTCAAGAGTTGACATATTTTCGTTATAGTATTTACATAAAGCTTCGAAACCTCAAGGATAGTGATAGAAATAACACTGTGTCTGGGTTCATTGAGCAAAGACATTTAAAGCTAAGGTCTCAAAAGGGATGATCAAATGATATCTATCATTTATTCTGTAAATGTGGTAAAATATATTCATACTTTGTTATTGTTAAATGAGTCTTATATTCTGTAATAAATCAAATGGGCATGATGTATAGTGCTTTCTATATATTTCTGGATTCAATATACTTACATATAGCTATGATATATATTATATATATATATATATAACATATTTATTAAGAAGATTGGCTAGTAATTTCTTATTTTGTAAAGTCCTTATCAGGTTTCAATATAAAGTTTATCATGGGCTAATTAAACAATTTTAGGGCCATTTTCTCTCTTGTTCTTTAGAAGAGTTTGTGTAGGATTGGCATCTCTTCCTTAAATGTTTCATAGAATTCACAGGAATTCATACTTTAAACCAAATGGAATTCATACTTTAAACTAAATTGTGGGAATATTTTGAATTACACATTCAGTTTATTCAATAGACATAAAATTAATCACATAGTCTATTTCATATTGCAAAGACTTCCTGGGATTACTGTATAAATTTCATTACTCTTTTCAGAGCCATCCTGTGATTTTGCTGATGATCTCCACTGTTGGGCTATAAAACACATTCTGAATATTTCCTCTGAAATTTTTTGCAATGAGTTGTGTGGCATAGGATCAGTTTCTATAAATATGTAACAACATTTTGTTCAAATCTTATGCATTCTTATTAAGGTATACATACAATAAAATTCACCCCTTTAAACTGTACAATTTAGTGGCTTTCAGTGTATTCAGACAACTGTGGAATCATATCTAATTCCAGAATACTTTCATATTGAAGACAAATACTGTACCAATTATCATTCACTTTCCATCCCTACTTTTCTTTAGATCTTAGCAAACACTAATTTTTCTATGATTTGCCTATTCTAGACATGTTATATAAATGCAGTTGCATAATATTTAGCTTTTTGTGTGTGACTTTAAGATTCATCTATATTGCCTGTAGCATAAATCAGTACTTCATTTTTTTATGAATATATATATATATATATATATATATATATAATATGGACAGGTTATATTTTCTTTATTCATCAGTTGGTAAAGATTTAGGTTGTTTACACTTTGGCACTGTTATGAATAATGCTGCTATAAACATTCATGTAAAAGTTTTTGTGCAGACATATGTTTCAATTCTTGGTGTATACATAGAAGTGGAATTGCTGGGTCATATAAAAAGTCAATGGTTTGCTTTTTGAAGACTGCCAAAGTATTTTCCAAAACAGCTGCATCATTTTACATTTTCATCAACTACGTACAGGAGTTTCAATTTCTTCACATATTCACAACTTTTATTACTGTCTGTATTTTATATTTTGATATCCTAGTGGATGTAAAATGGTGTCACAATGTTATATGATTTGCTTTTCTCCTAATTTGAAGAAATTTTATTTAAATTGTTGGCCTATTTTTAAATAAGGTATTTTTGTTTTATTGTTGAAGTGTAATCGTTTTAAATATATTCTAGATACTAGATCCTAATCATATATGCAATTTGTGAATATTTTTTCCTATTTTGTAGGTCATCTTTTAATTTTCTTGATGGAGCCCTTTGAAACATGGAAGTTTTTAATTTGTATAAAGTCCAGTTTATGTAGTCTTTCTTTGGTTGCTTGTGCTTTAAGTATCATATCCTGGAAACCACTGCCTAGTGTAACATTATAAACATTTGTATCTATGCTTCCTTCTAAGAGTTTTATAGACTTGTTACATTTAGAGATTTGGAGCATTTAATTTCTATACATGATATAAGGTTGGGCCCCAAATTCATTTTTTTGCATGTGAATATTTATCTCAGGACCATTTGTTGAAATTGTATTGGTATTCTTGTTGAAAATCAATTGATCATAAATGTTTGGGTTTATTTCTGCACTCTCAGTTATATTCTATTAATCCATATGTCTATCCTTATGCCATCACCACACAAGCATGACTAATGCAGATGTATACTCTGAAAGTGTGAATTCTCTTATTTTTATATTATTTTTCAAGATGTTTTTGACTGTTCTGGGTCCTTAATATTTCCATATTGATTTTAAGATAAGTTTATCAATTTCTGCAAAAAAGGAGAGCAGGAATTTTAATACGAATTATGGCAAATCTGTAGATCAATTTACACATAATGTCTTTCTATTTATTTAGGCTTTCTCTAATTTGTTTCAATAATATTCTGTAGTTCTCCATACCCAAGTTACACATTTTTTGTTAAATATATTTCTAAGTATATTGTTATTTTTGAGGCTATCATAAATGAAATTAATTTTATTATTTTACTTAAATTAATTTTATTAATTTCATTTTAGGCTTTTTAGAACATTCTTTGCTAGTGTATAGAAACATAATTGATTATTATATATTTATTATGCATATTGCAATATGGCCAAACTCACTAACTGGCTTTAATTTGCGTGTGTGTGTGTGTGTGTGTGTGTGTGTGTGATTTTTTAAATGATTTTCTATATACACAATTATGTTATCAGCAAAGAGAGGTAATGTTACTTCTCTTCCAATCTGGATATCTTTTCTTTCATTTACTTCCCGAATTTCCCAGGAGGTGATTTTTATCAGGTTGAGGAAACTCTCTTTTGTTTCCAGTTCTTTCAGTGCCTTTTTTCATCAAAGGGATCATGTGGGTGATATGGTTTGGCTGTGTCCTTACCCAAATCTCATCCTGAAATGTAACTCCCACAAACCCCATGTCATGGGAGGGAACTGGTGGAAGCGGGCTTTTCCTGTGCTGTTCTTGTGATAGTGAATAAGTCTCATAAGATCTGATGGTTTTACAAAGGGCAGTTCCCCTGCACATACTGTCTTGCCTGCAGCTATGTAAGATGTCTTTGCTCTTCTTTTGCCTTCCACCATGATTATGAAGCTTCCCCAGTCACGTGGAACTGTAAGACCATTAAACCTCTTTTTCTTTATAAATTACCCAGTCTTGGGTATTTCCTTATTAGCAGCATGAGAGTGGGTTTTTTTCTTTATCCTATCAGTATAGTGTATTACAATGATTCATATTAAAATGAAATAATACTTGATATTGCATTTATATATTACACTGAATTTCAAATGCAAACTGCATTTCTGTTCAAATTCTACTTGGATGCGGTGTATAATCCTTTTTACATGGTACAGAATTAAGTTTGTTGAGAATTTTTACATCTGTAGTCATAAAAATGTTGACCTGTAGTTTTCTTATCTTGTAACATCTTCATTTGTTTTTTTGTAATACTTATAGAATGTATTGGAAAATGTTCCCTTTTTTGACTAGCCTATTATATGCCTCAATTTTTATCCAGAGCCTTCAGGAGGTATCAGTCTTAACAATTGTCTCTAGCTGTTTTCAACAAACACCCCTGGGGACAAAGGCTTTGCACTGGGTGGACTGAGTCATATAACAACAACATTATTTCAAGTTGAGTCTTCCAGAAAATGACCAGACATGTCAAAGAAGGATGCTTGTCCGGGAGTGAAGCGTTGAAGGATCTCCAACCCTGTTCTTGTCTTTCCAGTGACTGCCACACTTCCAGTTCTTTCCATGATTGGAGGCTGTTATTTTTCAAGGCTTCCCCAGAGCTGGAAAGGGAATGTGGTTATAGGACAAGCTAAAATGCTACATAATCCATTGGTCTCATTGACATTCATTTATTTTTCTTGAATAAATGCTCTCCAGATTGCTGCAAGCCTTGTTGAATTTGCAAATAACTGGAAACATTGACTCTTAACACACTTTCATAGAAAATAGAATGTTTGAAAGTTTTTATTTTGTCATTTATTGCTGATGGTAGCTTCCTACTTATTTTTATCTTCTTATTTTATTGATTAAAATTGTGGATTTTTTGTGTTTTCCTCAAATTTTGCTTTATCTGGTTTGAAGATATATTGTTAAAAATATACAAATATGAAATTTTTATATAATTCTGAGAACACTGTTATATTGAGAAAGTGTTCCAACGTATTTATAGTAAAGCTTTTTCCCCCTTGAAATCTATTTGTGTGTGTGTGTGTGTGTGTAGATGTAACATTTTTTGTTACTGTCCATATATTTTTTAAAACTTTTTTTATTTCCAATATTTTTATATCATTTGTTTCTTAAAAGCAATATGTAGTTGAAATTTGTTTGGATTCATATTTGGTTTCTATTTTTCCATTTTAGGTTATATACATTTTATTTTCTCCATTTGTCTCATCTTACATCTTTTTATTATTCTGTTTGATAATTTGTATATATTTTCACAGCTTTTTAAGCAAGAGATTTATCTAAATGACATAGTCCTTTAAGAAAGAAAACAATTCTAATTTCTTGAAGTTTGGACAGGAATCTAGAATGCTCATTAACGCTGTCTTGAAAAGAAGTAAATAGACAAAAAGAAAGCTTAACCAGTGTGTAATTAGATTTCTAGGACAAGTTTCAGCAACAACTAGTCATTCCACATGCCTTGTTCAACACAGAAAGAGTAAACAATACTGTAGTGTTATGGTGACACTCCAAGAATTGCACAGATTCATATCTATGTTCTGAGAGTGCTCCTTGATAGGGATACTTGAAATTTCACCAGTAAATAACATTTCAGGAGGCTAAAACAGACCAATGTATGACAATCTTCAGAAATAACCTATGACCCCAAAGGATTCTGTGAGGCAGTGGTTCTAAAGTGCTCAGGCTAGCAGCAGCAGTACCTAGGATTCTGTTATAATACAAATCCCTGGAACTCAACCTAGACTTACTAAATTAGACGGTCTAAGTATGAGTACCAGTAATTTTTATGCTCTCAGAGTTCCTTTAGTGCTCCTGGAGAGAACAACGACTACAGGGAAAACTAATGCCACGTATTCTAAAGCAGGTGCAGACTGTGGAGAGAGCACTTTTGGGGCTATGCTCAGATCCTTGTGATACAGCAGTGAGTTCTAGCTGTTGCTCACATTTCTTGCCATATGCAGAAATGGCACTGAGCAGGTCCCTCATCATTTTGGCTATCTTGCTGCCAGAAGAAACATATCTGCAGCATCCAGCCACCTATTTCTCTGAGGACGTAGGGGAATAATAGTTCCGGGTCTGACCTATAAGTCATTTGAGGAAATCCTGCCTGTGAAGCTCTGTGTTTATCATAAGATGGATTCTCCATTCAAACAACATACCTCAAGCAGTTTGCAAAATAGGATAAAAAATAATGTGTACAAATTATTTTTAAAAATCCTTTTTAAATAAGAAAACACATTTTTTACTTTATTTTTCAAGTCACACTAGTAATTTTGAAACAAACTAAAGTTATAAAGAAAAATATATAACAATGATAACCAGTAATGTTTGATTAATTAACAATTGTGGCAATAGTATAAAATGATATATTATTATTACATAAAATATATTAAATACGTTGTAGTATTAGCATATGCCAACCAATCCCTGCTTTCTTAACCTTCCAACCACATACAGCCAGTACCTATTAATTTCCAAGTGTGTACACTGCAGATGCATTAAGCTAGAAGAGCAAAAACAAAGCCAAACAAAAAAGAATAATTCTGATCACTTGGCAAATATAATAATATTTTAAGCATTATGCCTTCAGTGGACAAGCTGTTTAGGCTCCCTGATTAAAATTCAAGGGTTTTAACTGAATTATAATATAAAATCTACCAAGGTAAATACTTGAAACAAAATGACACTAGGTGTTAAAAATTGAGCAATCTTTTAAGTGAATGAAGACTTCAATCATTTTAAAACACAGCCATAGAAATTTAAAAGGAGTAACCGTGAAAAAAATAGAATTTTGGGATCCCAAAACTCACTAAGCAAAAGGAAAAGTTAAGCCTGGAAACTGAGTCACGCAATACTACTTTCCTTTTATTCCCATATAGCTGTAATTTGATAACCCTGTGTCATAGCTTCATCCATAAGCCAGGTTCCCACAAGGACATAAGGCCGCATATCTGTCAACATGGTCTCTCTCACAATTGTTCACTAGGAACAATTGAGAGCCACTTGTGAGCCCTTAAAACTTTTAGAATACATACCTTCCCATAAACTAGCCCTATACCTGAGTTCTATTTTATCTCACATGAAGATGTCAATTACTAGCTTATCTTCACAGTTACAGGACAAGGACAGGACCAGAAATCATCCCTTCACCTATCCTGAGTCAAATTCGTAATTGACTTTTTCTCTATTCTTTCTTTTCCCATTTTTACTTTATCTTATGTAAGAACCTTACAAGAAAGTAACCATTTGTGTCACTGCCTAAGCCACTTCTTTTGTCTTCTACTTGGTGTTTTCCCTTTAAACACTGAAGTGCCCTAAATCTTCTTTGGAAAAGCACATGTCACAGATACTCTTGTGACTGTGTTTTTCCTGGATGAATCCTCACACTTTAGCTAAATAAAACTTTCTCAATTGAGACACGTGTCTGAGTCACTTTTTGCTTAACACAAGAAACACAAATGTGCAAAGATAGTTTCCGTTAACATAGTGAAGTTCCTATTTCTCTTGGTTATCTTTCTTGGTGAAGTTTAGCCTCATGTGCACTCAGGAAATAATTATCTGAACAGGGATCATGTGGGTAAGTGTATTTCAAAGCATGAACACATAGGCATGTTTTAATAAAATCACATGTGCATGACAGGCACATTTCTTTTTATCTGATGTTTAAGAAGCAAATCCTGGCCATATTGAGTAAACAGAAGTGATATATTGACATAGTATTACTATTCTGTTTTTGTTAATTTTATATTTTGCTTTGAATACAAATGTCATTTCATCTTAGTTTTAATATTTAGAAGGAACACACATACCAAAACACATGATATATCAAGGATTGGATGTTAGATGATTATGGAGATTATATATATAAATAAATAGCATTTTTCCAATTTTCCCTAAGCAGATAAAATGAAGGAGAAAAGCATCTCAATTTGACATGAAAAACAACAACAAAAACTCAGGTTTCTTATTTTTTTTCTAAACATTTTAGCATTTTAAATCTAGGATACTAAAGTAATTCCTGATTATCATAAAAAGGGTATTTGTGCCCCCAAAGCACTAATGAATGTCAAGGTAATCCCTAGAAAATTTCACTGAGTTGCAATAATCAACTGTACATTTATTAACATATGTCCAAGGAACATCTTATTTGGTTGGATATGAATTAACAACTTTTGGCAATGTTACAATGTTTGTGAGGATAATGTAGAATGCATTTTAAATATATGCGTGAATGAAATATATATATTTAATATATATATATTTATTATATATTTAATATATATAATATATATTTAATTATATATATTTAATATATATAATATATATTTAATTATATATATTTAATATATATAATATATATTTAATTTTATATATATATATATATATATATATATATATATATATATATATATATAAAATACAGCTAGGCTAATCCTGCCTATGAAATGCTTGGGCAAAGCTATAGAAAGGGAAAAAGTGGAATTTTTTAGTGAGTCAAAAGTTAAACATAGGGTAGTAAGAAATTCTGTTGTTTCTTCACTCTGTAAATATGTTTAGCTTCAACTATATGCTAGAAACGAAGACAAGTAAAACATAGCCTGTGATCTTGGATGGCTATACACTCAATTGGTAGAGATAGGTAAATAGAGCAATAATAAAATGAAATATGAAAAATGCAAGGATACTGGTATTTCTGGAGTTATTGCAGGTTTTGTTCCAGATTGTCAAGCATATTAAAGTGAATCACACAAACTTTGGTTTCCCAGAACATAAAAAAGTTATGTTTAAACAATACTGTAGTGTTTAGTCTATTACGTACAATAGCATTATTTCTAAAAATGTACATACATCAATTCAAAAACACTTTCTTCCAAAAAAAAAAAAATGCTAACAATCATCTGAGCTTTCAGTGAGTCATAATCTTTTTGTTGATGGAGGGTCTTTCCTTGATGTGAACAGCTGCAGATTGATCAGGGTGGTAGTAGCTAAAAGTTGAGGTGGCTGTAGTGGTTCCCCAAAATAAGAAATGAAACAATAAAATTTGCTCATCAACTGACTCTTAAGAGTAGCAGCAATGCTGTTTGTTGGCATTTTACCCAAAGTACAACTTCTTTCAAAACTGCAGTCTATGGTTATTAACTGGCCTAATTGGAATAATGTTGGGTCTTAGGAAACAGGGAGGTGTGAGGAGAGGTGAAGGAATAAAAACACAAGCATTTACTGATTAGGTTTGCAGTCTTACATGGATGCAGGTCATTGCAGCCTGAAACAATTACAGTAGTAACATCAAAGATAGCAATCTCAGATCATGATAAAAGATGTAGTGATAATGAGAAGTATGAGCTATTTAGAGAATTACTAAAATGTGACACAGAGACACAAAATTAGCCCATACTATTGGAAAAATTGTGCTGATCAACTTCCTTGAAGTAGGGCTGTCATCAACCTCTAATTTGTTTTTTAAAATGCAACATCTCTGAAGCATGATATGGCGAAGCACAATAAAATGAGGAATGAGTACAGGTATGCCTGCACTATCATAAATATTGAGAGACAAAAAGAGAAAATCAGCCCAGAGTCCTTGAAAAGAATTCATAGACAATTAAATAGAATATCAAGTTTAAATAGTATAAGTTAGAATTCTATTATTTCATTTGTTAGTTTAAAAAATTATATATTAGGGCCGGGCGCGGTGGCTCACTCCTATAATCCCAGCACTTTGGGAGGCCGAGGCAGGTGGATCACAAGGTCAAGAGATCGAGACCATCCTGCTCAACATGGTGAAACCCCGTCTCTACTAAAAATACAAAAAAATTAGCTGGGCATGGTGGCACGTGCCTATAATCCCAGCTACTCAGGAGGCTGAGGCAGGAGAATTGCCTGAACCCAGGAGGCGGAGGTTGCGGTGAGCTGAGATCGCACCATTGCACTCCAGCCCGGGTAACAAGAGCGGAAACTCCGTCTCAAAAAAAAAAAAAAAATTATATATTATATATATACATACATATATGCACGCACATATATATTTAAAACAAAGCAACAGAAATTAAGAACTAGATAGGTGGGATTAACAAAAAGGTTAGACACAATTAATGAAATGGAGATAGCACAGGAGAGCATGCTCAGTTTGAAGGATGCCAAGAAAATAGGTTGAAAAATCCTTAGAAAACAATGCCAAAACAGGTCTGACAAACATAGAATTATAGTCCCATCAAGAAAGGGGACAATGAAGCAGAAGCAATGTTTGAGGAGGTAATTACCAAGAATTCAAACAATAGAAAATAATATTAAGGCAGATGATGGAATTAAAGGGGAAAGATAATCAACAAAGAAGAATATTTAGAAGATAATGCAGAAAGTTATCTTGAAAACTATGGAGTACAGAAATGTCTAAAAGAACAAAAAAGATGCTATTCATAAAACAAAAAGAATTGTAAGTTGGACTGTATGAAAATTAAGAATATCTCATCTAATGACAACACTAAGACAATTAAAAAGCCAACCCAAAAGGGAGAGGATATTTGCTAAATCTAATTCATGTATATAAATAATTTAAAATCTACAAATCAATAAAAAATACAAAGTAGTCATTATTCAAGTGAGTAAATAAATTAAATAGGCACTTCTTCAAGAGTATATCCATATTACAAATACATGTATTTTAAAATGTTTAACCTTATTATTCTGAAAGGTAATACAAATTGAAACTGTGAGATAGGGTTATCTACTTACATAAATTGCTAAAAGAAAAAAAAGAATAGTTGACGAGGATTGAAAGCAACAGGACTTTTTATAGACAGATGGTTGAAGTGAAAATCCATACAAACCACTTTGAAAAATGTTTCTCAGTATTTACTGAAGCTGAACATATATATTAACTATAATTTAGAAATTTCATTCTGAGATACAGGCCCACTTGAAATATATGCAATAAAAGCATTAACTAGAATGCAGGAATGTTCTTCACAGTACTTTTTCATAACAGACCCAAACTAGAAACAATATCGATATCCATCAACAATAAAATCATATAGCATATGAATAAAAAAGGGTATTTTACAATAATTAAGTATTGACTACTGACATGAGCAACATGGATGAATCTTGCAAACACAAAAGTGAACAAAGGCGGCCATATTCTAAATGATACACTATGTTTCTTATATTAATTTTAAAACAAGTAAAACTTATAATATTACCAGTGAGAAAGGTGATGAAGTTTGAAGATACAGATAAGTGTAGTAATTAAGTACCTGAAAGAGTTCAAGGAAGGGCTTCAAGGGTGTTGTCACTTGTTTTATGATTCATATGGTGATTTAAAAAATGGATTCATTTTATAAAAATTCACTTATGATCTGTGTGCTTCTGTATATATGTATGTATGTATGTATGATAGCCTGCAGGTAAAAACAAAGTTTATTATGAGAAAAAAATGTTATTCATTGATTTTATAGTTAAAACTATAAAGGATAACTTCCTCCAGAGTAAATTGCAAAATACTTTGGAATAACAAGACTATCCAAACTCTGCTGATACTCATTTTAAAAGTCTGTTTCATACCTTAGTTCTCAATCTGGGGCTGTGGGCTATGGGAAGCCACGGAGATATTATTTACCAGTGCCATGTGAATTAATGAGTATTAATTATTGAGTATTACCTCTAGTGAAAGAATATATTTAATTAACATGTTATTTTTTAATGCATTGAGGATTCACTGTGATTAATGCAAACTTACTTAAAATGTTTGAATTTATAGTAGCTTTTCTATTAGGTTATTTTGTCAATCAATAGTTACTACTAATAATATCATACTACAGATGTTTATGAACAATTTCCACATTTAAAAAGTTTCCCCATACATTAACAAAGATTGGAATAAGTGGCTTAGATGATACATTTGGGTATAGATCATTAAATTAATGATCTTCTAAATTCCCTCTTGTTTGTATGATTAAGAAAAGATATATTTTAAATGATATAAGCAATCAACATAATGTTTTAGGTTGATAAATCTTTAAAAATAGTCTCTGCTTCAGTATCCACAGAGAACTATATTAAGATGCAAAAGTGAAGGGATTTCAACTTGTAACTGGATGATCAATCTTACTGAATACTATTTAATTATCATATAACAGATGTTTAGTGTTTAGCTGTGCTAAATTTTTAAGTGGTGAATCAGGTATCAATAATTTTGATATTTCTTATGTGCCTCACAATAGAATCTGTGATGGTTTCTGAATCTCTAAAATAGTGACCAGGGTGTATGAGCCACAGAATACTAAATATAGGCTTTCCTTGTGCTATTGGCATTGTTAGTCACATTTCATGCCAAAGAAATGCTCATATCCTAGGGAAAGAATTTTCAAAATTACATAGTATGAATAATGCCTATGATAGCTCTGATACTTTATTCCTTCCATGTGTTAGTCTTGCAGCATCACTCTTACAGTCTTTTACTTATTTGAATACTTCAAAAAATCAAATATTAAGAAAACTGGTAACCCTGTCTTAGGCAATAATAAACCACTCATTAATTATTGCTAAGTCTATGCTGTAAACATGTGTGATCTTTTAACAAAAATCAAAGGATATGCTTGCATTACATAATCTTATAGCAGTGTTTCTCTTAGGAATAGTACTAAGTGGCATTATTTTCTTACTTAATCAAATGTTTGTAAATAATACTAATTATAATAATGCCACTATTTGCCAAACACTTTACATGCACCATTTCTAATCTACAAAATGAAATATTAAAGTTTATCATATTATTGATTAAAAAGTACATAGATTATGTACTGACCTAAAAAAATTACATAACTTCTAAGTTCTTGAGATTGGAAGTGCACTCAAATCTCTCACTCCAAATCTTGCATTTATTTTATTATATCTAATACCTCACCTTTTTGTAACAATGGCTGAGTATGTTAAGTCCTGCAAGTACAACTTTTGACAGAATCATTTATTTTCTTTCCAAATAAATGAAATTGATTTATTTTTTCCTCAACTCAGTACTGATATGTAAGATAGCAGTTTTATGACTCAAAAAAATCTTTCTTGCTGCTTGCCATTTATAACTCAATCAGGTTATAATCAAAGCAATTGCCAAAAGTGAGTTGGTGGAGGCCTAGATACGTACATATAGAGGAATACATATACAGAATCAAAGATGCCATTTTAAAATGTAGCTACATCACATTTCAGAAAGTTTTGCAAAAACACTGTTGCCTACAGAAAAAAATGTTAAATAAGAAGGATGACTGACTAGCAACAGAGGGTCTAGATAGCAAATGAAATGATAGATATTTGCTAATATTCTTACATACCAAAAAGATAACATGAGTATTTCCACTTTCAATCAAATATACAAGTAGCTAAATCCAAATTTCATCACAGATGTTTATATTTCTGGGTACTATTGATCCATTTTTCCAAACAACACATAAATTAACAAAAAGAACCACTTCTATATGCAAGAAATTTAGCACTAATTTGAGCAGCATTAGTTGTGTTAATTAATTCAAAGAATTTGCAGCAAGAAAAATAACTAGTTCCTGCAAATGATTTCAACACCATAATCTTGTTCTGTGAAAACTAGAGGGAAAGTTGGGGGAAAGAAACTCAGTATTAAATTTTGTCAAGAAGAAAAAGGGCAGGATATTGGCTCTTAAGAGTATTTAACAAATTTTTTTTAAAAAATATCAAGCACCAACTGAGGAAACATGGCAATGATGAAAAGTGATCACCAATCACTTGGGAATTGTTACATTTGTTAGATATCACAAAACTAATAATTCAATATTGTATGATCCATAAACAAGCTGTTCCAACTTTTGATTGAACCCTGCTTTCCTGCCCCTGATGCTGTGCACATTGGATCTCTTGTATGTGCTGACATAAAAACTTCCATCTGAGTTGCCTCCCTGCTGTCTCCTTCTTCCCTCTTGATCTAATACCCTCCCTGATGCTGGCCTTTTGTCAGATAGTTCTCTGCTGGATTCCTCACCAGGATGCATGCAGCAAAACACTCCCTAATAGGGCCCTCGGTTGATCTGGACATCTGAAGTGTAAACTAAAAGAAACATCTTACCAATAAATCATGGTTATTTACTGTTGAGAGAGCACGATTTTTAAGTAAATTACATCATGGGGAAGAGTGGCTTTCATAGAGTGGGTCTGGTACCCTGATCATAAATTTTCCTTATGTACATGCATTCAGGGATACAAAAGAATTGTTAAAACACAAATTATTTGCATTGAAGCATATAGGAAACAAATTTTGAAACTGTGGTCAAGATGTTTACTGGTTTGCTTAGAAAATATCTGATCTCTAACTCTTGGTAGTAGTAGTAATTGTTGTAAAGATAATTATAATAATGATCTTTAAAAAAAAAAAAAGCTATGTTCCTTTTATGAGGGCCTACCCAGTGCAAGAACAAGAATTCAGAATATTAGCCACATTTTATATATGAAAAAATCCAGTATGAGAGAAGTAAAGCAACATTCAGAAAATCTCAAAGGAAACCTAAATGTACCTGGTTCATAAACTGTCTTAATTCTTCTATGATGATAATGAAAAAATAGTTAAGGAATGGAGTAGTGGGGGAAAACTGAAACTAGGGAAATTGAAACCAGGATGACTAAGTAATAAGTGGAGGTAACTCTTCTCTCTATTGATCATATTCCATTTTCAGTCAATCTACAGCAAGTGACATATATTTCAGGACAATGCTCTTGCCATTCGCTGTAACACCTGATGCTGTGCCCCGAAACAGATGAAACTGCTGATGCAAACAAAATGTACAGCCCAACCTCATGCTCACCAGAAGTGTTTAATAATGGTTCTCAAATTACATTTTTGAAAGGCACATTGACAAAACATCAGCTGTAATGATTTGTTAAAAAATTAAATATACTTTTTTTTGTTTTCAATTTTTTTTAGATTTTCCATGTTAGTGCTTCTAATTGTACCATTTTTAAGCACCTTTATGAGGAAACCTGAAAAGTCATTTATTCAGAAAGAAATAGATGCAATTTAGCTAGTCGATTTCAATTTCTCCTTAACTGAATTTGATAAAATATATAAATACTTTCCTTTGAGAGACAGCACAATTGGATGATATAAACATTACATTACTAAGTATTCTTGTGTGCTTGTACAATAGCTCCATTATTCAATATTTATTTCCCAAACTACATTGAACTATTGCAATAAGCTTCATTAGATGCTTTTCTTTCATTCTATTTTCTGCTCTCATTTTCACTTTTTGTTCTCCTCCACGTCTGAGTACCAGTCTTTACACGTCACTTCCCTAAAACACTTTAATGGGCACTGGATTTCCAACTGCATGATTAGCAGCTCCTTAACATGGCATAAAAAATCCCCTGAGATTTAGCCCTGGCCCGCTTTTCCAGTTTCATGCACCATAATACAATGTGTATCAGAGGCTATAAGAGGAAATAATGAATAAAGTTTGGACTCCCACACATTTGATATTTGCTTCTGTGCCTTTGATCATGCTTGGTGCTTATGTCCAGTTTAGCCACAGGTAAAAGAAAATTTATCCAAAAATGCCAAGCACAAATTATCTAACCCAAATTATTAATATTTATGCTTTAAATAGAAAATTAATTGGTGTTCGTTAATCCAGAGACAGGGTAGTTTCATAGGTTGATTGCTCATTACTGCTTTTTTGTAAGAGTGAAAAAAAATGCTTCTTGAAATGCTCATGCCTTTCTGATATGGTTTGGCTATGTCCCCACCTAAATCTCATCTTGAATTGTAGCTCCCATAATCCCTACATGTTGTGGGAGGGACCCAATGGGAGGTAACTGAATCATGGAGGTGGGTTTTTCCCATGCTATTCTTGTGATAGTGAAAATGTCTCATGATATCCCATGGTTTGATAAAGGGCAGTTCCCCTGCACATGCTCTCTTGCTTGCCACCATGTAAGATGTGCTTTTGTTCCTCCACCTTCCACCATGATTGTGAGGGCTCCCAAGCCATGTGGAACTGCTAAGTCCTTTATACCTCTTTTTCTTTATTAATTGCCAGGTCTTGGGTGTTTCTTCATAACAGCATGAAAGTGGACTAATACACCTTCTGGAAATTATTTAGTCAGAATTAGGTCACATTTCCTTTCTTCAGCCAATTGTTCACAAGGAAGATAGGACACTTATATCACTCGGTCCTACTTGTTACTCTGTGTTTAATTATCAAATGATATTGGTGTTTCTTAATATGGAAAAGCATAGATATCAGAAACTCAATATTTATTCATAGCATTCTTTACTTGTTTAAATTTTTTAAAAATCCATTCTTTATGAAAATCATTAACATACCAAATAAAACAACTTGAAATTTGCATCTACTTCAAAGGTTAGACAGATATTGTTTTGACATTTCTGTTAAGCATGGATGCAGAGCCTCATGGGCCAGCAACCTCTGACTGAAATATGCATCATTGGTAAAAAGGTCAACAACAACAAAAAATAATGTTTAAAACAAGTAAGAATGGGAAACGATGCATAATGTTCATTTGTACAGAACACATATCTTATTGGATCCAAAGGCATAGTGAAAAGTCTCTCTCAGCACTAAAGCAGGTTCCTTGGTCACCCAACAGAGCAGCTCAACTTCTGGCATCTGTGGTTGACTTTGGTCCATTTTCCTCTGTGGCCCTTGCCTTAGCAATTAAACATCCCAGGTTCTCATCTGTGAGATTTAGATCTATTTATTCCAACATGGTTATCTTAAAAACCTCAACAGGCTTCCAATGTATTTGCTTTGGGTTTATTTGGTTGGCTCCAAATCACATCTAAAGATTATACTTATATGTAGCTTTGGAGTGTAGGAATTTCTGTTGCCTCACAGCAAGCTTTTGCACACTAATCACTCTCTAGTTCACAAAGTGATGGCTTCAAACTGAGATAAATTAAAACCTAGAATATGATTCTGTCCTTTAGCGTGAATCCCAGAGACTTCTTCATTTTTTTTTTTAAAATCATTTATCAAAAATTACCTAGGGATGTTTTTAAGAAACAATGTTTATTCCACTTTCTGAGAGAAATTAATTAAGAACTTCAGGAGCTGGCAACAAAGCATGATTATTCTTTAAAAAGCAATATGCAGCCAATGTTGAAATCACTATATTAACCAGAGGTACTGCAAGAGGTTTAAGAGTTTAGATTCATCTTTTACTTACCTCAGACCGCAGGCGTCCCCAAACTTTTTACACGGCGGGCCAGTTCACTGTCTCTCAGACTGTTGGAGGGCCGCCACATACTATGCTCCTCTCACTGACCACCAATGAAAGAGGTGCCTCTTCCTGAAGTGTGGCAGGGGCTGGATAAATGGCCTCAGGGGGCCGCATGCGACCCCAGGCCGTAGTTTGGGGACGCCTGCCTCAGAGGATAAGTAATCTTTTCCTCCAAGAATTCTTCTATCTTTCCACCTTGAAGTTTCAGATCTTAAATTTGGATTCCAGCATATTTTCCACAATGCAAAAAATCAAATTATCAATCTTGCGGTCAATTTGGATAGCAATGCCAGGGAGAAAAGGCATATAATATTAAAACTAAACTGTCCTTTTGTTAGTTCCTTGTGTCCCAAACTTGGGTCTGTCTTGAAAAATTTTATTGATGGTCATTAGAATTAATCAACACACTGCCACATGCTGATATTTTTCTAACAAGTTTCTTAAGATAGTTCTATTTCAAATGTGGAATGTCATAATTTAACCACATATTGTTTTTTACTTTGCAGATTTTTACCCAGGAATAGTAGTCTTTCAGGAAATCAATTCTACACATTAGGGTGTATCAAATTCCAGCAATCCAGTCCTGGTACCAGATTTTTAAATAATCCTCTCAGTTATAAATCAGAGAAACTGTTAGTTTGGTGCAAAAGTAATTGCCACTAAAAGTAAATGGCTAAAATGTAATTACCTGTGCACCAACCATAAATCTGGTTAACTTAAGTAAAAAAGGATGTTAGTGGATGGGTAATTGGTAGTTCAAAAAATCTATGAGAGTCCTGGGGAGTCACTGTCAGATAACAAAAAAGGCAAGGATCAAGAAGGACCTTGTCCCTGGAACAACCTATGGAATGTGATATTGCTGGTGCCATGACCACTGATTATCTGTGAATTAGGCAACATGTATTTGGAGGGCTCCAATTCTTATTTCCTCTTCCAGTGGACTTGTTTATGTCCCACTTCTTAGCATTTTCTGATATCATTGCTCTTCCTTCTCCTTAGAAAAATAAAATGTGTCTGGAAAAGATCTGACATAAATAATTAATTTCAGTGACAGTTCTAGGTTACTCTAGTTCAGCTGTACCAGTTAAAACATTGACATACTTTGTCACTAGTTGAGTTAAATAATCACTATGCAAGAACCGTAAGTATTGTACCAGCATCTAAGCTGCTCCAGATCCCGTAATGTCCCACTGCTAAATAAGGGATGGATTCCTGGTCAGAGATCCTTTAGGACCGGGTTCTGAAAGGTATTCCTTTCAAAGATCAGAGCTTAGGCTTTACCAAGGTTTGAATATTTTCAATCACACTCCTGCTCTCATTTGATTGAACTTTTGGCATTGGGGGCTTTAGATTAGGTTCATAAATTATCCAGGATAACTCAAGATGTAAGGGCTGACTCAGGATTTGAAACCTAGCAGTTTCATTCCAGAGACAAAGCTCTCAAAAACAAAATTGTTTTGATTTATTTCAGACAAGTCAAGTTTATTGCCAGTTAAGTAAATTTCCTTCACAATGTTCACAAATGAAGAGGTGGGTGGTGCTAGGGATAACAGAAAAGGGACTCAGAAAGGGTCCTTGTGACTCTAAATTAGTCCTATTGTGCATTTGCACAGTACCCAAGGCTGACCCTGCCAAGGCTGGGTATCCTCAGGACAAGCATATATTTGGCAGCTGTCTTTAAAATTCTTATTTATTGAGTTCCATGCTTCATATTTAAACATTAAATAAACAAATTAATAGTAACAAAAATAATCATCAGCTATTGAATCATCTCAGGTTAAACTAGTGGTGTAACTGAAATTAAGACATTAAATAAAACAAATATACTGTTCCATTATAATGAAATCAATAAATGAAATAATAGTTTTCTTTTTGCATCTTTAATCTCTAGGAGTTGAGTGGGGTAGGAGGGGATCTCCTTGATTCAAATAAAGAACTAAGCAGTAAAGAATAACAATCTCTCTGACAAGCAGAAAAAGTGTCCCACTAAAGGGATAATTTTCCTCACAGGAGAATAGGTGGGTCTGAAAGTTGTTTTAGATTTATTGCCTCTCTTGGTCTGAAAAGAATATTAACAATAGAGTTAATGTCCAATAAGTTACAGGAGAAACTTTAAAAATGGCATTTAGAAGTCTAAAGGCAAAATATGTTTACTGCCTAATGTACTGAGCATGGGAGACATGGTGAATTTAAACTTCTAAGACAGAGGAATTATATCCAACCATATAGGCTTCCCTGAGACTTGTGGTGATGAAAGGCATGCATGGAATATAATAAAAGGAAGATGAATCAGGTTTCTTAAAACATGGAAATGTAGGCAACTGAGAGTGAAAATATGCTGAAAAGCATTTGGAAAAATGGAGCGGGATCACCAGAATGTGTATTTTATGCAGGTTAAACATATGTCAGTCAAACAGGCAAAGACAGAAAATATTTATTGCATTTTTGGTACATACCAACAAACTGGTCAACAAATAGTCTCATGTAGAACTACAGAATTTCAATTTTCTCTGGAAGTCCATTCTCTCTAAAAAAGAGGGCCCTCTATTTGGCAACAAATAGGGATAAAATTGGATGGTTCCAGAATTGGAAAAATATCTAATTTTTAAAGTTTACCAAAAATCTATATATGAATGCTTAAATAGCTCCAGAAAATAGAAGTATAAGAAAATATTTTAAATCCATTAACATAACATGATAATCCTTGCAAAAAGGTAAGTATTTGCCAGTAACACAGGTACAATCAGGCCATAATATAAAGATGCTGTTATCTAAAAACTTAGAGAAAAGTGATGATGTATTAGTCCATTTTCACACTGCCGATAAAGATATACCCGAGATGGGCAATTTATAAAAGAAACAGGTTTATTGTACTTATAGTTCATGGCTGGGTAGGCCTCACAACAATGGCAGATGGCAAGGAGGAGCAAGTCACATCTTACGTGGATGGTAGCAGGCAAAGAGAGGGCTTGTGCAGAGAAACTTTCATTTTTTGAAGCTATCAGATCTTATGAGACTCATTCACTATCATGAGAACAGCATGGAAAAGACTCACCCCCATGACTCAGTCATCTCCCACTGAGTTCCTCCCATAACCCAAAGAAATTATGGGAGCTACAGGATGAGATTTGGGTGGGAACACAGAGCCAAACTATATCAGATGATAAAAACTTAATCATCAATATACAAGGACAGCAAAATTAAAGAAATGACCACAATTGCATCTATGTGGTTATTCTATGTTGCCATAAAAGGAAGATAATCTACCTGAATTCTGAACACTGTGAATTAAAAATATATATATTCTACTATATTTCTAGCACTCTTCAGGAAAGATATATCTGTCTCTTGTCATAAACTGTCTGGCATTAGTAGAGGTAAATTTAGTTTTGTGGCAAAGTTACATTTCATCAACATTTCCCAGCAGTTAGGCAAAATGTACTTGAATATCATGTTTTGCACTGATTTCACTTTTACAAAACAAATGATAATTTGGCTTTATTAATATTGCCTTATTAGAGTACTGGCCCAAGGTAATGGATGAAGCACACTAGGAAAGTGGGTATTCTGAACAAGGAATGCAAAGATTTCTAGTCATTGGAGGCTGTTCCTTTCTCCTAATTATATAAATATTATTATCACTTACCTAATTCCAGTGTAAATAAACTTTGCAGCTCTGAAAGAAATTGTGTATAAAAATAACCCCAAATATATGGAAAATTTAAAAAAAGGCAAAAGTGGCTCTAACAAATGCAAAGCTGGTACTGTCAAATGGCAACAGTCAAATTATCAAGAGTCTAGAGATAGACCAAAAATTTTATTTTAAAAACTTGCATCTAAAACCAAAGGTTTTATAATCCATCACTAAGATGGATTTTAAAATACATAATATTTGGGAAATTCGTATACATGATTGTGGAAGGGGGGAGTAATCCATGAGTTATATGAAAAGAAATTCCAGATGATTTAAAAAACTACTTCATAAAAAAGAGACTATAATACATTAGAAACAAAGCCAAGAACCCACAAAAAGGAAAGGGGAATTATAGCTCTAAATCCTTTAAATGAGGAGGTGGTATTTAAGAATATTATAAAAAAGACAATAGATGGACTGAGAAAATTATTTCTATATATGTAAAAGGAAAATTTTTAATACTACTGATACAATGAAATTAATATGAATTGATGAAAAAGGGACAAATAAATGAAAACAGGTAAGAGCTATAATAGGTAATAGTAAAAAGAGAAATGAAAACATCAAATAAATATATGAGGTATTCAACAGTAATAAAGAAATATAAATTAAAATGATATACAAATGCAAATATAAAAGTTAATTCTTCTTATTCCTGGTAAATATCTATGCTGTGGAAGACTTAACAATGGAGTAAGAAACACAGGCTACATAGTATTATAAACAAAACATGTTTAAGGAACCACCAGCAAAAGCAGCTGATTCTAAGTTAGGCATGTACATCGCAGTGAAAAGAGGTAACAGTTGAAGTCAAACAGACATTTGCCAAATGATTTAAGGGAAATTCTACAGTCCTAAATAACAAATGATAAGAAGTTTGGGGAAAAGTTAATTGCTGTAACTGCATAGAGTGTTATATGAAATTACAGACAAACAGCCATAAAGAACTGAAGAAGATTGTTGTATCTCATAAGTCACAATGATCCTAAGGGGTAAGACTGAGGCAAATACATTAAAGGGCTATATTCGAAGTTCCTCAAATATTTCTTCTTCCATACATATTCATTCATTAGACAGTGGTATCTTTATCTATTGTATTAGTCAGTTCTCATGCTCCTTATAAAGACATACCCAAGACTGAGTAATTTATAAAGAAATGAGGTTTAATTGACTCGTAGTTACACAGGGCTGGGAAGCCTCAGGAAACTTACAATTATGGTAGAAGGGGAAGCAAATAAGTCCTTCTTGACATAATGGCAGCATGAAGAGGTGCCCAGTGAAGGAAGGGAAAAGCCCCTTATAAAACCATTAGATCTCATGAGAACTGAGTGACTATCACGAGAATGGCATGAGGGTAACCACCCCTAAGATTAAATTACCTCTCACCATGTCCCTCCCAAGACATGTGGGGATTATGGGAACTGCAATTCAAGATGAGAGTTGGGTGAGGACACAGCCAAACCATATCATGTATTGCATTAACCTCTTTGAACTTCTAAAATGCATGGGAAATATTGTGTTTATTTGCCTATGATACCACCCCTTCTAGTGCTTTTAGAGAGAAAGATCATTAGCCTTCATAATATTCTCAGAAGAGTTAACACAACAGTTTAGTACCACTGTTTTAAATAAAGCAATATGTTTTATATTTTGTATACTTCTATTATACTCAGAACTACTTTATAAAACCTTTATTATAGCATTTTTACATTACTTGGCACATACCAGAAAATGAATACATGTTTATTTTCCTTTTTTCTTTTTTTTTTTTTTTTTTTTGAGGTGGAGTCTCACTCTTGTTACCCAGGTGAAGTGCAGTGGCACCATCTTGGCTCACTGCAACCTCTGCTTCCTGGATTCGAGTGATTCTCCTGTCTCAGCCTCCTGGGTAGCTGGGGTTACAGGCACATACCACCACACCTGGCTAATTTTTGTATTTTTAGTAGAAACAGGGTTTCACCATGTTGGTCAGGCTGGTCTCATACTACTGACCTCGTGATCCGCCCACCTTGGCCTCCCAAAGTGTTGGGATTACAGTCATGAGCCACCATAACTGGGCAAATACATGTTTCTTAAATGAATAAACACTTCAATATGTTATATTACATATGGCATATTCCTCAAATATTATTGCCTTCTATCTTCCCCAGAACTTGTTTTCTAAAATTCAGAGTAGCAGCAAGAATATTATTTTCACTACTGGCAAAAAATATATACTATCTCAATTCCACAAGAATACAGGCAACTATTTATCTGCATAAAATTTCAGTTCAATGACTTGTTTTTGCAATTTAAAAATATATAATGTAAAAGTTGTACTAATGAAAGTAGAGAGTAGAATGATGCTCAACTAAGGTTACTTATCATGTTAGAAACACTCTATAGTCATATTTGCCTAGTTCAAAGCATATGTTTAATTTTACATTATTGTATTTTGAGTAAAACAAAACACTAAACAAAGTGCTTTAGAGCTGTCAATCTATGTTCAGCAGGCAATGTGAGGACACAATGTTAAAACAATATCATTTTGCTCTAATTCAATTAAATAATTTGGTGGTTTAGTGACTTTACTTAATGGAAATACTGTCTCACCTTGCTTTGCTTTATTTTGGTAGTAATGAAAATAACAGGCTTTTCTTTGTCTAGAGTAAAAAAACAGTGTAAAATACACATTTTCTTTTAAAAACCAGCAGAAAAAGAGCCATAAAAAATTCAAAAATTTCTAAAACTTAACCAAACAGATGAGTTTAATTATCTGAAAAAGTATTTTTGTTAATAAGAATTACCTTTTCTTTTTATGTATGAATAGCTGCCCTCTAACTAGAAAAATAAAACATAAGTATTTTACAATCTTAGTTATTTTGAAAACAAAACACACAGCTATGAAGAAGGGTAGATGTTTGTCATCTTGGCATTGACTATACAGATTAAAGCAGATAAAAGAACAGGAATAATTGTGCTAACCTTTCTCACCACTTATTATGTCATATGGGGCAGGGGTGTGTGTAGTATGTTTGAGGAAGACAGAGAATAAAGGGGTGAATGCAAATAGTAAGTGACAAACAAGATAAAAATAGAAAAGTGTCAGGATAAGATGTTTCCTGTCTGGGATTCAAATTTCTGAATTTAAATAGCAGGCAGACCTGAATATAAGTTAAGTTGAACTATTCTGCCTCTTCTTATTTTCCAGTCCCCTCATCTATAGATGTATTAAGATAAGAACTGAAGGCAATTACTTGATATTTAGCAGTGTTTTGTATTGTTAGGAATAATTTTATTTCACTTAACTAGTTTGTAATGCTGTAAGGCAGTTCTGATTTTGAATAGTCCATAGAATAGCATGCTCATAAAATACTCAATGTGGATGATTGTTAAGTACTAGCAACAAATGTCAAAATATACCTTTGATCATGTTCATAAAAATAAAGATGTACCTTATAAATTATTGTTACTATTATTTTTAAACTAAAAGTTCATTGGACTCTCTTCTCCATTCAGACTGGTCATTTACTCAAGTAAGTGTATTACATATTGTGCTCCTGTGATACTGGTTTTGGGATAATATTTTTTATTCACTATTTTCTAAGTAGCCAATTTTCTAAATAGCAATTCAGTCTTTTCACTAATATTTACATTTGTTTTCTTCAATTTTGATTCTCTCTCTCTCTCCCATCAAGGTATCCAAATCATCTCTGTTTTGAAGCCTAGAAAAAGTCTCATTTCATAAACATTATCTGACTGTCCCTGTCCAGGGTGGTTTTCTCTCCCTCTTCTCAGGTGGAGTTCTTAAGATTTTAACCACTCCTCATGACATTTGACTTTTGCTAGTCTATTGCACATCCTATATTGACCCCTTAGTACTTACACATTTCTGTCATTTGGTTGTCACTGACTTTTTTTTTGAAAGCCAGACTTATTATTCTGTCCAAACCACAATTTATCTAGGGAAAGAAACCACGGTTTATCATTTCTTTGCAATTCCCAAAACCTACTCCTGATTATGGAGGAGATGCTATATAAAAAAGTGAACTCGTGTTGAATAAAATACAATGACTAATAATGATTTAGTGCTTATGTCTACTTTCAATTCCTGGTCTTTATTTCTCTATTAAGGAATTAAGATGACTTGGTCACATTTTATGTAATTGATGGCACAGATGTACTGTTTCTGGAGGTTGACTATTACCAAAAGAGCAAGAAACATTGTCTAGTCACAGTGTGACCGATGCTTGAGTCCTGTCAGAGCAAATTATTTCCATCACTTTCTTCTAAACAGAAAACTGTTGTCTCCCTGCTTATTTGAACTTCTACTTGGTAATATTCTAGTCTCTGTAGAGCTAACATGCCTAAAAACAATCTCTTGATTCCATTCACAAAATTAATCCACTTTCAATTTTTTAGGTTCCAGTAAATGACATCCTCATATTTATAATTCCTCTGCCCTAAGTCTTAGGAGTCATCACACAGCCCTAACATCAAAAACCGCTAGATAAATCTTCAAAATGTTAAGTAAAATCACTTGAAATTGTCTTGTAATAAAAAATAAATGTTTTTAAATAGTTAAATGTTATAACTATTTTAAAAATATTTAAAATAGCCATGTCATGGTTTACCTTGATGTATCTAGAATCAGACTTCCCATCACCTTCAATATTCCCAAGCTAGTTCCAGACGTCATCACCTCTTAGAAAAAAAATATTAACTGCTTTATTGGGGTATAATTTATATACCACACAGTTTACCCATTTGGAAGTGCACAATTTTTTTTATGATATCCACAGATTGGTGCAATCCTCACCAGAATCTAATTTGAAATGTTTTTGTCACCCCCAAAAGAAACATACGCTTTAGAGGTCACTCTTCATTCCTCCCCACCCTCTTCCTCACGCCTAGCAACCACTAATCTATTTTCTGGTTCTATAAATTTGACTCTTCTTTGCATTTCATATAAATGAAATCATACAATATGGGATCTTTTGTTTCCAGCTTCTTTCACTTAGCATAAGGTTTTCAAGGTTCATCAGGTTATTTCACGTATCAGGACTTCATTCCTTTTTATTGCTGAATATTCTAGAGTATGCATATACCATTTTTATCTATCTTTTTATTTGTTGAACTTTTTAGCTGTTTCTGCCTTTTGGCTATTATGAATAGTGCTGTTATGAACTTTAATTTATGTATAAGATTTTGCATGGACATATGTTTTCCATTCTCTTGGATAAACACCGAGGGGTAGAAATGCTTGGTAAATAGTGATTATATGTTGAACTTGTGAGAAACTGCCAGGTTGTTTTCCAAAGTGGCTGTACCACTTCACATTTCCACAAACTTTGTATGAAAGCACCCATTTTTTCACATCTTTGATAACACTTGTTATTGTCTATATGTTATATTAGGTATGAAATGTTATCTCACTGCTGTTCTGATTTTCATCTTCCTAATAACTAGTGATAGTGAGTACCTTTTTCTGTGCTTATCAGCCATTCTTCTTTTGAGAAAGGTCTATTCCTGCCCTTCATTAATTTTAAATTACATTATTGTGGTTCTTTTATATTCTGGGTACAAAGTCCTTGTCATAGAAATTATCTGCAATTTTCTCAAATTCTGTGGATTCACGTCACTTTCTTGATAGTGTCATTTGTAGCACAAAAGTTTTTAATTTTTATGAAGGCCAATTTATCTATTTTATTATTTTTTTTTTTCATTTTTGGTTCAGGTTTTGTGTCTGAAAAGGGTTTGCTTCATCCATGGCCACAAAGATTTACTTCTAAATTTTCTTCTCAGAGTTGTACAGTTTTAGTTCTTACATTTAAGTCTATGATCTCTATGACCTATTTAGAGTTAATTTTTGTGCAAAATGTGGATCCAGCTTTAGTCTTCCATTATCCCATGATCCCAGCATCATTTGTTGAAAAGATTTTTCTTTCCCCCATTGAATTATCTCAGCAATCTGACAAAAAAAATCAACTAGCCATAAATATAAGTTTTTATTTCTGGACATTCAATTATATTCCATTGTTACATATGTCTAACTTTTTGCCAATACCATACAGCTTTGTTGTATGTTTTGAAATCGGGAAGTGAAGGTCTGTCAACTTTGTTCTCTTTTGAGATTATTCTGTCAACTCTGAACCTCTTGTGTTTTCATATGAATTTTAGGATTAGTCTGTTGTTTTCTAAAAATAAACAAGCTGGGGTTTTGAATCTGTAGGTCAATTCAGGGAATATACCATCATTATCTTTTGTATGGACTTTTAAATGCCCTCCCAAATGATCTCACTTCAGTCCTTGTCCCCAAAATCTATTTTGCATCTAGAACCCAAGTGATTCTTTGAAAACTTAAGTCAGATCATCTCACTCCTCTGCTTACAAACCCACAATGCCTTTCTATTTCACTCAGAATTAAATCTAAAGTCCTTACCAAGGTTCTATGGTCCCACATTTATTTTTCCCAAATCACTCTGATTTCATACCTTAAATGTCCCCTCTCACTCACTCATTTCAACTATACCTAACTTATCATCAATCACCCCATGCATGATCCACCTCATATATGTTATACTCTTTCTGTTCACTTTACCTCTATTGTCCTATCTATAGACCTTTCACTTCCTTCAGGTCTCAGGTATAATGTCATATTATTAGACCACTGATCTTATACCTGGAGCCATGCCCATTTAATAGTTCTTAGTAAGTAGGAAAAAAAACATATATTTATTTAATACCTACCATGTGTCTGACACAATGTTAGGTGCGCTAAAAGAGTTTGTAGTCTTTCACAACTAAAGAACTAAGGACTTACACAGTTTAATTTTTCTATCATTCCTACATGGAGAAAATACAGAGTCAACATTCTAACTGAGATCTACCTTGATCCCTTAATTTAAAATATCATCTCTCCATCAACTTTAATTTCTGATCTGCTGTTTTTCTTCAGAACACTTATCACTGTCTGACATATAATATCTATCATAAAATATCATCATATATATTTTTAAGTATGATCTCTCAATATAATGTAAGTTTCATGAAAACAATAATTTAGTTATGTTCACTATTTTATTCTCAGTTCTTAGAGCAGTGCCTGTCACATATGGAATATTCAATACATGTCTGGAAAGATGAAGCATGTATTTAAAAAAAATCTAATGGCTACAGATAAATTCTAGCAGGAGTCCATTAGATAATGGTGCATACAAATAATACATAGTTAAAACTTTTCTTGTCCTTTTATGTTCAATATTTTTTATTATTCCATCAGTATGTCTACTATAAAGGACATGTAAAATGATTTTGAAGGCAGACTAACATAACTCATTCTTAATTGAATAAGCCTTTGTAAAATCTTATTTGCAACAAGTCAAAAATACTGATGTCTTATAATCGTGACCAGTCCTGTCAAGCAATAAAATTTAGATAGCCATTATCTAAAATCAGAGAATCCCTGGTATCTTATAAATAGCATTCTAAACTAAAAAGCCAAAAAGAATTTAACTTGTTCACAATTCTATTTTTAACTCTACATGATGTGGAACGTGCTGCTGGACAAGTCATTTATCTTTTCTAACCTTAGGTCACAGTTTCTTAAGACAAAGCTAATACAACTTGTTTCCATGTATAGTTTCTCACGCATTTGGCAATGTTGAGAAATGTGACATAATTCTAAACACAGGTTAATTTTTTACTTGAGAATTGCCACGCCAATGAAAACAATTCCTGTAGTGCAACGCTTTCAATGCTAGTAGAAAGAAACACATTAATAGTGGAAGAATGAAAAATAATAGAACCGCAAATGCATGGGCAGCAGTATGTTAAAGCGGAAAGGCCTAGACAGACCTCAGTTTGAACACTGACGCTGTATTTCCTCCATGTGGGGATGACAGAAAAATTAAACTGCATAAAGCCTTACTTGTTTATCTCTAAAATAGTGACGAGCACTTTTAGAGCACCTAACATTGTGTCAGGCACATGCTTGGTATTGAATAAATGCATGTTTTCTCCCCTTACTAAGGACTATCAAATGGGCATGGCACCAGGTATAAGATTATGGGTCTAATGAAAAGATACACTGGAACCCTATTACACTATGAGGCATTTGTAATAATTTCTGAAATTAGTAGTATTTCCATTTTATTTTTTAAATTAACTGATATTCTTTGTAATATAATCACATTAAGGAAATGAAAACTTTATTACAAAATGGAATATTTTTAAAAAATGAAAAAAGCACAAGGTCTTTGAAAGGTCTCAAGTAAGTTTAGAACCAAGACAGGTATTCAATGTATTTTGCCTTTTAAATATTCTTTATAGATTATTTTTTAATCCCCAAAGGCACATGTGGTCCTCAATCCAAACCCTGAAAAATCGAAAATGACAATCTGATGAGTATATTTCCACCCTTTTGTGCATGGTCATAAAACATTTACATATGACTTTTATTTTTTGTTTACATCTACTTTATATGTATACTGAAACACTGGAAAAATACCTTTGTAACAACAGATATAAATCTAACAATGATAACTATATTTTATTATCCAAACCAGGAAAGACTGCTATTAAAAGCTGTGTTTGGAAGGCAATTTTAAACTGGAACTTCCCTGGGGAAATAAGGATAAGTAGTCACAATAGACCAAACTCATTGCTGGTAGTTTGATAGTATTCAAGAATGCAATTATTCCATTACTTAGTCAATACTTTCTTAATTGATGTTCACTGAGGCTTTTTCTAGTTCTAGAGCACTTCAAAAAGCAAACAAACAAGAAGTTATGTAATAAATATTCATTTTTCAATAATTATTTTCCTGTAGAATAGAAACCTGAAATTACATTGCTGAGTTAAGGGGTTTACATTTTAAAAGAAAAAATAATACTGTCATAGCTTATTCTAGGAAGAATGTAACATTTTACACCCCTCTAATGATATTTGAGAGTGATCATTTGTCCACAAGGAAAATCCTATAATTATATGAATTGATTTGATCCTCTCAACTAGTCAAATTATGTTTTTTGTAGTAATATTATGTTTCTTGCTGATATTTTAATTATTTTTTCTAAAGTGTTGGTATTTATTATTTCATATGAATGAAAATAAATCGTCTTACCTGTTTTCTATCTAACCAGTTAGCTGAAAGTACACAGGAAATGTCGAAATGCTGAACAGAGCTGTATTAAATTCTATGCACATTTTAGAAAAAGTGACATTTGCGGGCCGGGTGCGGTGGCTCAAGCCTGTAATCCCAGCACTTTGGGAGGCCGAGGCGGGTGGATCACGAGGTCGAGAGATCGAGACCATCCTGGTCAACATGGTGAAACCCCGTCTCTACTAAAAATACAAAAAACTAGCTGGGCGTGGTGGTGCGTGCCTGTAATCCCAGCTACTCAGGAGGCTGAGGCAGGAGAATTGCCTGAGCCCAGGAGGTGGAGGTTGCGGTGAGCCGAGATCGCGCCATTGCACTCCAGCCTGGGTAACAAGAGCGAAACTCCGTCTCGAAAAAAAAAAAAAAGAAGAAGAAAAAGTGACATTTTCTTCTACAAATGATAAATTATATTTCTATATTTATTTGTTTTATGTTCTTTAATACAACTTTTACAGTTTTTTTTTAATATAGACTCTGACTCTCTGTGGTTGTCATTTTTCTACTTATTTTTTAAAATGTTATATTATCATGGTAAGAACAATTAACATGAGATATACCCTCAACACAAATTTTTAAGTGTACAATACAATCTTGTTGACTATAGGTAGAATGTTGCACAGCAGATCCATAGAACTTACTCATCGTGTCTAAGTGAAACTTTATGCCCGTAGATTAGGAGGTTCTCATTTCCCATTCCTCTACCTTCATAACCACCATTCTGCTTTTTAATTCTATAAATTTGACCATTTTAGATACTTCATATTAGTGCTCAGGATTTGGCATTCTTTAACAGGTCTATTTCATGTAGCATAATGTCCTCAAGGCTCATCTATGCCATTATACGTTGCAGAATTTCCTTTTTAAGGCTGAATAGCACTCCATTTTAGGCACATATTTTTAATCCATTTATCTGTCAATAGATTTCCCACGTATTGGCTATCATGCATAATGCTGCAATGAACATGGTACTGCTAGTATCTCTTTGAGATTCCAATTTAAATTCTTTTAGAAAATACCCAGAAATGGGCTTGCTAGCTTATATGGTTCTACTTTTAATTGTTTAAGGGACTTTCATATTGTTTTCCACAGTGGCTATACCATTTTGTGCTCCCATTTTTTATCCTATTTTTAAATTGGGTGATTTTTAGCTATTGAATTGTTAGAGTTTCTAATATATTTTGGAGATTAACCCTTTATCAGACGAAAGGTTTGCAAATATTTTCTCCCATAGGTTGCCTTTGCACTGGCAATTTGCTCCTTTGTTGTGCAAACATTGTTTAGTTTGATGTAGTCCCCACTGGTTTATTTTTGTTTATGTTGCTTGTGATGTTGGTGTCATATCCATGAAGTCATTGCCAAGACAAATGTGAAAATATTTTCCCCTATGTATTCTAAGAGTTTTACAGTTACAATTCTTATATTTATGTCTTTAATCCATTTTTAGCTGATTATTAAGTATGGTGTAAGATACGGGTCCAATTTATTTTTAAATGTGGATATCCAATTTTCCCAAGGCTATTTTTGTAGAGCTTAAATTAGTAAAGACATCCCATTTACAACAGCACTAAGAAACAATAAAATACTTAGTATAAAGTTAGCTACGGAGGTAAAACACTTGTTTACTGAAAACTACAAAAAATGATTAAAGAAACTAAAGAAGGCAAAAATAAATGAAAAGACATCTCATGTTCACAGATTGGAAGACAATATTGTTAAAATGTCCCTATTACCCAATTAGATCTACAAATTTAATAAAACTTGTATTAAAATCCTGCTGGTGTTTTGTTTTTTGTTTTGTTTTGTTTTCAGAAATAGACAAAAGATATTTACATTTCATATGGAACCATAAGGGATTACAAATAGCCAAATCATCTGGAGAAAGAAGAATGAAGTTGGCGTCATCACAACACCTGCTTTCAAAATACCTTACAAAACTTCATAATCAAAGCTGTATGGTATCGCATAAAGACAATCATATACAGTAATAGAACACAATGTAAAAAACAGAAATAAATCTATGCGTATATAATCAATTGATATTCAACAAGGGTGCCAAAAATACTCTTATTTTCAACTATTTATTATTATTTCCATTTCTAACTGTATACTATTTAGCTAGAGAAGCTATTAAATTTTGTATTTCTATCTTAACATTTGACATTTTACACTAAAATATTAGCACAAATTAAATTATATTAATCTTTTGGCTAGTAATTGTATAAATACTCTTGTTTGTGTATATAATTATAATAAGCAAACACAGATATTTGGTTCCTTTTTCAATGTTTCTCCCTACTATTTTATGCTGTTGTCTTGCATTATTTAAAACCTCCCAGGTGGTACCAATGGATGATTTCAGACATTTTTGTCCTAATCTAGATGTTACCACTTAGTAGCTATTTCTAATTGGTTTCTGGTAAATCATTTGGTCACATTTAAGTATTTTTTATGTGTTTTCCTTTTACTCAGAATTTTTCTTAGGGTTTGCTACTAAGTTTTAGATAATGCATTTCACCTGTGTTTCCTTAACTCCAATTCAACTTATTTTTTAGAAAATTATTTCATTCTTTATACATAAAACAATCAGATTCACTCAATGTAATCTTACAAATATTATAAATGTGCTTTAAAAAATTTTGCAGATATTCTGATGGTGAAATAATATTTCCTCATTAATTGATAGAGTTTTATGACCATTATATTATTTCCTCATGTTTTTCCTTTTGTTTTTTCATCAAAAACAAATGTAATTCTCTAGTCATCAAGATCTATTCATCATGGATATTTACACATAAATTAAACAAAAAAATCAACACTTAGCATTGTATATGAGCCCGGATAGTTGGGTTCCAAGATGTGCTCTAATAGTGGTTAAATATTTGTCCTGAAATAAATTATTTACTTTTTCTAAGGTTCTGATTTTTAATCGATAATATAAGAAGTCTGAGGAAAAGCATGGGACTCGGACCGAATTGGGTCTGAATTCTGGCTCCAACACTTGCAAATTTCTATGTATTTGTGCAAGTTACTTATGCTTTATAAGCTTTTGTTGCCTTACCTATAAAATAGGTTTAATAAGCTTAACAAAGATTTTCTTTAAGATTAAATGAAATAATGCAGAAAAACACTTTAATATAGTAAATAATTGCTACCTTAGCTATTAAAATTATTAATGTGAAGATTTCTATGAAAGTAGCCAAATATACAACTCTATCACCACATATGTCAAATGCATGCCAGGTATGTTAATATGTGGTTTCACATCTGTCTGAATATTTTTAGAAGATAATTATTTTTAAGCTTGTTTTTACTGTTAAAAATATTAGCATGTGCCATGGGCTAAATGTTTATGTCCCTCAAAAATTCGTAGGTTGAAATCCTAACCTCTAATATGATGCTATTAGGAGGTTTCTTTTGGCAGGTAATTAGGTGCTGAGGGCGGAGCCCTCCCAAATTAGTACTTGTGTAAGAGCTTGCTTTCTTTTCTCAGCCACTTGAGAATACAAGGAGAAGACAGCTATGTTTGCAAACCAAGAATGTATCCTCACCAGACATCAGATCAGCCAGGGACTTGATCTTTTCATTTCTTACCCTCCAAAACTATAAGAAAATAAATGTTTCTTAAATTTTGAACCTGGAAACCATCATTCTCAGCAAACTGACACAAGAACAGAAAATCAAACACCGCATGTTCTGACTTATAGGCGAGTGTTGAACAATGAGAACACATGGACAAAGGGAGGGGAGCATCACACACTGGGGTCTGTTGGGGGGAAATAGGGGAGGGACAGCCGGGGGTGGGGAGTTGGGGAGAGATAGCGTTTGAGAAATGCCAGATATAGGTGAAGGGGAGGAAGGGAGCAAATCATGCTGCCATGTGTGTACCATGCAACAATCTTGCATGTTCTTCACATGTGCCCCAAAACCTAAAATGCAATTTAAAAAAAGAGGAAAAACCAAAGTGGGGACTGTTCTAGGTAGATGAAACAAACATAACAACCAAATACTATTTGTGAAAACTGACTGGATCAACAAAGAAAATCTAAACATAGGCTAGGTCTTCAGATATTAGGGAATTACTGTCCTTTTTTTAAAGTATGTAATTGTATTGTGGTTCTGTAAAAGACTGTCGTGATTTTTATGAGATGCATGCTTAAGTATTTAGAGATGAAATGTCATGTCTGTAAGTTACTTTCCAATGTTTGGTTAAAAAAAATGGTAAAATGTTGGTTTTTAAATCTAGGTGGGTACGCAGTTCATTTTATTATTTTTAAACCTTTCTGTATATTTGAAAACTCATAATAAAAAGTTCTGGAAAATAAGGCCGTTAAATAAATAAATAAGTGTTTCTTGTTTAAGCCAGTCAGCCCATGGTAATGCATTAAAGCAATGTGAACTAGGAACTTACCTATATTTTCCTTACAGTCACAATGTACAGTAAATGATAGAGTATGCTGCCAAATCTTTGAACTAAAAAATTCATCTTTGCTTTTATTTGATGCTATAATCCTTAATATCACATAATTTTTAAATTCACCAATCAACATAATTAAATATTAACCTATTAAGTTTTTATGGCAGAAAGTACAATTCCTCCAGCAAGAGATCTATTTCTCTTTTATCAACATATTCTGAATGGATCTAAGGCCTGAAAAAAGACACACATGGGATCTTGAATATATTTTCCAAAGCATTTTAGGAAGGTATTAGGGAAGGAATTCAGTATTCCTTTGAACTCAAATTTAATTTCTCCTATAAGGTAACTATAAGTAAGTTTGTAGAATTTCATTTGTGCAGACATTTTAAAAATAAGAGATGAAAGTTTGTCTTGCAGGATATAATGAATTTCATTCATTTCTTTAAAGCTTTGGAATAGTTTCTATGCCAATATTCTAATATAATAACCTTGATTCAGTTCCTATGCTATCTTAAGAAAACAGAATCTGTGTGATACTCAAACTTACTATAAAAACTTACAAGGAATGCTTTGCTTTTGGAAAAGATGGCCATTGTAAACTTTCTCAGTAAATGCACCGATAACCCTAGCTACAGATATTTCTAGGCCTTGTTCTGTTAACACTTGTTGGGCATTTATCTAATATAGTCTATGGAGGTTAATTTTAAGTATTTGTTTGTCTAACTTTTTGCTTTCTCTTTCAAATGTGCTAAATTCTACTTACCTCTCTCTGTGTTAATCGACACCACATAGCTTACCCTATGACATTTGTTAAGTTCCTGGAAATCTGTAACTAAACTATCAGCTGTTTTTAAAAACAATGTTGTCAGCGGATTACAAAAGTGCATTAATTAAAAAACTAAGAGCTGAATTTATGTTTCTGCCATCTCTTGTACATATGTTCTTATATTATTCAAAAACATATTTTAACTTAGATACAATAGTGTATACTTTATGCACATATATTTTCATTTCTAAATGTACTGTGTAATTATTTCTCAGTGGAAGATTTCTAAGTGTTAAGGACAAAAGAATAATCACTAAAAGCATACTTATTTTATGTTCTATTTCAGAAATTATTACTTTTTTGAGAACATCTCAGAAAACCTTGCATTTTTGCCAGTTGCATGACTCAGTGTAGCACTTGGTAGTTGCTATAACAAACTAAAATCTAGGTTGCTTAATTCAACAAATGTTTGTCACTTACACAAAGTCCAACACAGATGTTTCTAGCTATGCTATTTTTCTGAGCAATTCCATCCAAGAAAAAAATCCCAAGGTCTAGGTTCTCACCATCATGTGATTCTGCTATTTTGAAGTACTTGACTTCCAGACAGTAAGTAAGATCATGGAAAATCATAGATTTCATGGCCAGGCAATAATATGTTCCCTCTAATCTACTAACCAGAGCCAGTTATAAGGCTCCAAACCTAACCGCAAGAGGGGCTAGGAAATTTAACCTGCGTCTATACCAACAAGGAGAAAAGTGGGGGTTGTTTAGTTTCTAACTAATTTCTTCCATATAAGGCATACAAGTCTAGAACCCTTTTGGGTATGTAAAGATTGGCAGTGAAAATGAAAATCCTCAGTAATATCTGTTATACTAAAGTTGTTCTTATTAGGATCTTGGTTTAAGGAACTACATCCTAAATGCGGTACTTTTTATCATTTGTGCATAACTCTGTATATTTTATCAAATTTCTTAGGAAACATTTTATTTTATTAAAGCCTTCCTAAAAAATTAGTGAAAATCAAAATTTAGCAATCTACCAGGATTTGATACCAGAAATACCCAAGAAAACCACTATTGAACAGTAAAAGACAGATGAGGTGCACAGTAAATATTCACTATGAAGATTGTATTTCAATGGTTATGCTACATTACTGGAAGTAGCTGACATTTACATGTTGATGGAGCAAATTACTGCCTACATTCTGATTTTATTTTTTATGAATTATTTTTTAAGGAATTTTTTAGGGGATTAGTTTTACCAAATAATATAAACAACCAAAAGAGAGAAATGTTTATACTATAAAAGCCTAGTTGGAATTACCAGTAGCTGTAACACTGAATTCATCAGATGGAAACTGTTGTAGTTTCTAATAGTTAAGCAAAGTTTTGCAATACAAATATTAAAATTCATTAGGAAATACAATGTGATAACAAGTTTATAAAATGACATTTGTCCAGGCTTTAAGGTTTACACAGAAACGTGGCCTGAAATTATTTATAAATTTATCCTAAAAATACAGGGTTTTTTTTTTTTTCATATAAGATTTGGTTTTTTTGAACTTAGTATCTGACTAATATTATTTACTAAACCAGTTAGGCTCTCCAGCATGAATTGGTAATTTCCTGTAAGCCAACATTTATTTTAATTTTCTTTCATCTACAGTCAATTAGAATTTTGGAGCATATAAAGTATTTTCTAAGTGAAGACATATAACCTATAACTTTACATAACTGTCATCTAAAGTTCTTGCTGAAAAATAGTTACATTTAAGGCATCATAATTACAAGAGTATAAAATCAAACCTGTGAATGTTAAGAATTACAACTGAACTAATTATTGGTAACAAAATGCTGCATGTTTAGATAAATGAGAAATGTATCAAGGGCTCTCCTTACAATAATGCCTTTAAAAAAAGTCTGCCTAGCATCCCTGCAAATTATGTTACTTGAAGTCAAGATCAACAATATATTTCAGTATTACCTAACTGGTTGGTGGCCTCACCATTAAACTAATACCCCTATAATTCTGGGTCAATAGAAGCAACACTGGTCATTAATAATCATTTTTAGAAAAACCTACTCTTCAATAACATTTGCTATTTTTCTTGAGACAAAAATATGAGCCAATAATTAAACCCATAACTTTCAATTTAAAAATATGTAAACTCTGCCTTTATTTATTACTGGAAGAATTCATCCATCCAAATACTTGATATAGTCATAATTTTTAAAAGTTATAATCTAACTACTAAAATAAACAATATGATATAAGTATGTAATTAAAATTAGTTAATGTAACAAATGTAAGAGGCAGAAAAAGGAAGAAAATAATCACAAGTTTACCTAGGTATACCACAATTATATACAAAGTTGACATTGCTCTTCCTGGAAGCCCACAAAACATGAAAATATCATGGCTTATACCATCTATAAAAAGGAATCATAGTTTATATACAAAAATAAATTTATTCTATACATCTGAAAATTTGCCATATGTGAGGTGATTGAACCTAATTATTAAAAACTTTGCCACATAAAAGTTTAAGAATTTTAATAATTGTTGATAGGTAAGAGCATCAGAAAATAAAAGAGGCCACTTATTTGTGGACAAATAAAGTATCAGGTAACCAAAAAACCATTACTATATTGAATTTCAATGTCATCAATGATTATAACAACATAGATTCTTTTCTACCTATTATAATCTTTTGAGAACTTAATCTTGGAGACTGTGTTTATGGTGACTCTAAAACAGAAAATCAATCCAGAGGTTCTGAAGAAGTTTGGAAATCAGTGGATTGTGAATAAATATTATATTTATTATTTATCTAGTGAGGAACCAGAAATAATAATAGAAAACTAGCATTTGATGGGAAACATCAATGTATACATTTAATAACCTCAGTGAAAACTACAAGAAGGATAAACTAAAAGATATCTGCAACAGGACACGTCATAAATTGTCAAAAATCAAAAATAAAATCTTGAAAGCAGCACTAGGAAAGTAACAAATCATTCACAAATGCTATTCCATGGTATTAACAGGAACTTTTCATTGGAAACCATAGAGGTCAGAAGGAGGAATAACATGTTCAAAGTTCTGACAGAAAGACTGTCAGCCAAGAATTATAAATCTAACAAAACTGATCTTCAAACATAAAAAAGAAATTAAGATGTTTCCAGATAATGACTGAGAGAACTTGTCACTTGCAGAGTTGATCTACAAGAAATAAGATCTTCAGACTGAAAAAGAAGGACAGTATGTGTTAATTCAGTTCCACATGAAAAATAAAGAGCATGAGCAGAGGTAATTATATAAATAAGTATAAAACACAGCATAAATATACATTGTAACTCTTCAATCACAAAAAAAAGAACATAGATGACTCAAACAGAATGTGGGGAATGGTAGAATTGACCTAAGAAACCAAATGTTACACTTGAGTTCAGGGTTTGTTAACTATATCAACGTAGCTAGTCAAAGTCTAGCCAAAATTTAGACAATTATGGTTAAAATATATAGAATAAAATAACTACAAAGGATAATGAATTTTAAAAGATGAAACTTAAGGGGATGTTGGATGATAAACAACAAAGGAGAAAAGCAAGGAACGATTATTGCCAGGCTTCATGAAGAAAATTTTGAGATTACTACACTATGTATTGATGTCACCACTGATGGAAGATATGCTGAGGTGGGACTCACAACTGACTGAGAGTAAGATGCTGAATACAGAGATCTCACTATAAATTCTATGTTTTTAGGTTTTGATGGCACTTTGTTTAACTACTTTAATGGGTATGAAGATTTTAAAAATAAGAAAGCTAGATTTTTGGACATGCTAACAGAAAATACAAGAGGATTATCTTAGAAATTTAAGATACTTCAAGTTTTATGAAAGAATTGTAGACAAACATGGTGATCATGATACTGAGACTTAGGAAGCAATTGCAGAAAATGCAGAAGACTCGGCTAAAATATCAGGAGAGAGGATTTGGGTGGAACTGAAAAAATTCTTTTTGGTAACCATGTAAATCATTTGATTCACCTTATCTATGATCTTGATGTGACTCCTTTATGGGTTTACCTGCTAATGCAAGTTTAGAAGAATTTGACAAAGTCAGTAAAAATGTTGAAGTTTTTTCACCAAAGCCAATGACACTTTTGGCCTCGTTACTCAAAGTACAAGATGATGTCAAAAAATTAGATTTGAGGTTGAAGATCGCAAAAGAAGAATAAAACCTTGGCTTATTTATAGTTAAAAAATAAGAAAGACTTAATTAAAGCACCAGACAGTTCAGAACCATTGAAACCCTATCAAGACTTCATTATAGATTCTACGGAACCTGATACAACTACTTGCGTACGTGAACTACGGAAGTACCAAGGGAATACATCAGTGGTACAATCCTCCATTTCCTTTACGTGGCCGTGCCATCAGAAAAGTGGACATTTCTTCAGGAAAAGAAATTGGGACAACAGTTGGAAGAACAGCAGAAAAAATGTGGTTACCAAAAGGAAAAAGATGAATTTCTGAATTACATAAAGAAGATCTAAATCTGATGGCTACTAAAAAGCAGAGCACTTTTGGTGAGACTAATTTTCTTCCCTCCCTCTTAATGAGGTTTTAGAAATTATACCAGAATAAAAGCCAGTTTAGAGGACCTCTTTAGAATAACAAATGTCTTACTTTGTGAATTATATTTCAAGAACTAAACTGAGATCTGTCTTTCTTGATCTGATTTATATCACTGAAATGTACAGTTCTTTTGGAATAGTTTCAACTGAGAAAAGTATAGTTGGCTATTATCTTAACCTGTTCAGGGTTTAAAAAAAAATTTGTTTTTGCATAAGCTGGTACTAAGATTGATCTTAAAGCGCGGTAATTGTCTTGAAAAAACAAAGTTTATTAATGTTTGCAATCAAAATAATTTGTATTATGGTTGTCTATGATGTGTCAGTTCCTATCTGAATTCCAAAATAAACTTGTGCTTGAAAAGGAAATGATTGACAAGTTTGCATAAAATATGAATATTAAATGTGTCCTCAGTTTCTGGCATTCATACATACAGGATTTGTTCTGGCAAGCTATGCTTTAGTATATAGTTGATATTTTTCTGTCACAATGATTTCTTTATGCATGCAGAGCCCGGGAAAGTCATGGGATTAACTTGAGTGTTACTCTTGACCTTATTATTTTAATAAAACATTGGTATTGGAAGATAAATGTGTTTATGTGGTATCTGACAATGTGTATCAGGTGCCATATACAGTGATAATATGCCTATCTTTACAGTAAAAGTTAATACAGTAAATGTGAACTTACTAATAAAAAAAACTGTTAGTATAGTCATTATAATATGGATCCTGGAGACAGACTATTGGGGTTTGATTCCCAGTTGTACTCCTTAATAGCTCTGTAATATTAAGCAAGTCATGAGAAGGAAAAGAAGGACAGGAGGGAAGCTGAATCTGGCATTTGGAAGCTGGCCTGGCATGTTCAGTTGGCCACATAATTTCCCTATGGCAGATTTGCACAGAATGCAACCCTCTGATATGTTATCAATGAGTGTGATAAAACGAGACAGGCAAGGTCATTTCATAATGTTGTCTAAGCACAGACAAAAGCAAGGCCAGCTTGCCACCTATAACATACCAAATACTCATCTTTTGGCTAAAATAAGCAGCTGCTACTTCTCTCTCTCTCTCCTCTCTCTCTCTCTCTCTCTCTCTCTCTCTCTCTCTGTGTGTGTGTGTGTGTGTGTGTGTGTGTGTGTCTGTCTGTCTGTCTGTCTGTTTCTGTCTCTCTTTCTATCTCTTTCTCTTTTTGAGATAGGTTTCTGTTCTGTCGCCCAGGCTGGAGTGAAGTGTCTCAATCACAGCTTACTGCAGCCTTGAACTCCTGACTCAGAGATCCTCCTGCCTCAACACCCTAAGTAGCTGGGAATACACGACTAAAATACTAGATTTACAGGTATGAGCTACTATACCTGATCTACTTCTTTATTAATTACATATTTATCTTCACTCTAGTCTGCCCTTCTAAAACATAAGGTTTATTAAGATATATTGCTTTTTGGCAGCATTCAATCTAGAACAATTTCTGCTTTCTTAGACTACCTCCCAAATTTCTCAACTAAAACACAAATTCTATAACATATTCTTCTAATGTCCTTTTGCTGAAACAATCTATGGTTCCCCATAGTATATGTTGTCTCTCATCCCAATGAATAATAAACCCAATTCAGTCAAACATAGAAGTGTCCCTCATGGCCTTTGGATAGAGAATATTGATATCACTTAACCTTTCTATACCTTAGTCTCCTGATCTACAAAACAGGGATATTAAATTTACACTATCAATGGGTTGTTGTGAATATTTGATTAGATAAAACATATAAAGTATGTAGAATAATGCCGGGAACACAGTGAATACTCCAAGGGGATTAAAAACTGGGAGAATCAGCTCAGAACCCAAGGCAGTACATCTCATAACAAGGTACCAATTTTTTAAAATAGATGTGGAGAAGCAGAAATCAAGTCCTTCATACACACTGAAGGTATAAAAATGTTGAGAATAGAGATTAATAGAAGATTTTTGAAGCAGATTTCTCTGAGAGCTCTGTTCTAAACCTCACTATCACAGCTGCAAAAGGATGTAAAGAGAACGATCTCTTTATCATCTCAACTGATAAAGGGGAATCTTCAAAAAGCCCACCTGGAGACTTACATAAGTTTTCAGAAGTTAAAAGCCACAGTAGAGTACACTATTGTCTGACAAATCTTAAGACATAAAAAGGTAAGAGACAGACTACTTGACAGCTGATAAACAAGCTACGTAAGTGGCTGCCTAGACAATGGCCTGCCCTCTAAAAGTCTGTCAGAACAAATAATATAGGAGGGTCTTCCTATGCCAACTCTCCTATGTAGGCCAGATATAAACTCACATGTAAAAAGAGGATAAATCCCAATGGTATTATATCAGTGAGAGAGAAGTCTAGGAGTAAAGTACCCTCAGCAGAGGAAATTTTAAGTTATCTCTGGATTCCCAGGGAGGAAAATGTATTACCTTATTGAGGAATTACAGGCAAAAGGTTCTTCCCCAATATTAAGGGATATCTAAAACTCTTTGAAGGTGCTCACTAGAAAGGCTTAGCTTGAAACAATTGTCAAACACATAGTGAAAAAACAGTTTATAACAGTAACAATTAAGAACATTTTCACTTCCTTTCTTGTTTGTTTGCCATCTTCCTCTCTCCAGTACCCCATGCTGCCCCATGGCAGAGAGATCAGAAACATAAATAGAAAGCTTAGGGATGGCAGTGGAAAGCAGAGATACCTGTTGTGCTCTCCTTACCCACTGCTGACCTTCAGCAGTACAATTGCAGAGTTCTAAAGTGGCTCCCATGACCTTCAGCCCATGGAGTTACTCCTGTGATTATGTTATATTACAGGGATTTTGCAGATGTAATTAAGGATACTAACCAGTTACCCTTAAATAGGCAGGTTATCTGGGTGGGCCTAGTGCAATCACATGAATTCTTTAAATGCAGAGTTTCTTCAGCTAGCAGGGAAGAGAAAGTTTAAAAATATGAGAAATAGTCTAGAGAAGGAATTCTTCTTTGCTGAGATGGAGAGGGCCAGGTGGATGGAGCAGCCTCTGATGGCTGAGAGTGACCCTCAGGTGACAACCAGCAAGAAAACAGGAATCTCAGTTCTGCAGCTGTAAGAAAATGAAATCTACCAATTTGAATGGACTTGGAGGTGAACTCTTCTCCAGAGCCCTAAAATTAGATCACAGCTTGGCCAACACTTTGATTTTAGCCATGTGAAAGTCTAAGAATAGAACCCAGTTGAACCAGCCCAGACATCCAACCTACAAAACTGTGAGATGATAAATGAGTATTGTGTAAAGCTGCTAAATTTATGGTAATTTGTTATGTAGCAATAGGAGATTAATACACACATATAGCTGGCCCATCGACCTACCTTGAAGTCTGAATACTTGCTTCTTACTAGGTTAGATTTATTATTATCCCAACTGAGAATATTTGGCAACTAAAAATGACTTATAGGGCATTTTATGACTTAAGAGTTATTATAAAATCATTACATTGAGTTTTCAATGGGCAAGAAAAGAACTCCAACTAAAAAAAATAATAAAGGATATGGGAGACATTATAAAATTCCTTTGTAAATACTTCCTGTGAATTGTAACTGTTCAGCAAACCAGTTATTTATTGGAAATCTAACAACTGCTTCTGATTATATTTTAATAGAGGCATTCACAAATCCAGATTAATATTAATTTAAAAATTTTTCTACAATGGGAAAACAAAGTTATATTTAATTTTTTAACCTAAATATATCAAAATTGTGTTAGATTATTGTTACCAGTAACAAACAAACCTACTTACAAGTGGACCTTATTGTTAGACATGGCATGGCAATGTAAACATAGAATTTTATATTGAATCAATCAATATAAAATTCATAAAGGATCACATTTTACAGTGGAACAAGTAGTTTCAAGTATAGAAAATCTGAAAATGAAAGCATGATATTAAACATTTTACTGTAGCTTTTTTATGGGCTAAAATCAACTCTGCCATCTATAAGTTAAAATGGTTTAACTACACATCTGACAATGGTCTAATATCCAGAATCTGTAAGTAACTTAGACAAATGTACAAGCAAAAAACAAACACCACCATTAAAAACTGAGCAAAAGACATAAACATACACTTTTCAAAAGAAGACATACACACGGCCAACAAGAATATGAAAAAAATCTCCACAATATCACTAATCATTAGAGGAAAGAAAATCAAAACCACAATGACATATCATATTACATATCAGAATAGCCATTCTGACTGAATTACTAAAAAGCAAAAAAATAAAAATAAAAGATGCTGATGAGATTGTGGAGAAATGGAACACTTATACACTGTTGGTGTAGAAAGCAGTAGAAAGCAGTGTGGCAATTCCTGAAAGACCTAAAACAAGAACTACCATTTGACCAAGCAATCTCACCACAGGGTATATACCCAAAAGAATATAAATTGTTCTATCATAAAGACACATGCACAACGATGTTTATTGTAGCACTGTTCATAACAGCAAAGACATGGAATCAACCTAAGTGTCCATCAACAATAGAGTAGATGAAGAAAATGTGGTACACATACCCCATGAAATACTATGTAGCCATAAAAAAGAACGAGACCATGTCCTTTGCAGGAACATGGATGGAACTGGAGGCCATTATCCTTACAAACTAATGCAGGAACAGAAAATCAAATACAGTTCTCACTTACAAGTTGAAGCTAAATGATGAGAACACATGGACACATAAATGGGAACAACACACCCTGTGGCCTATCAGATGTGGAAGGGTGGGAAGAGAGAGGGGATCAGGAAAAATAACTAATGAGTACTAGACTTGATATCCAGGTGACAAAATAATCTGTATACCAAACCCCCAAGTCATGAGTTTACCTATATAACAATCTTGTACATGTACTTCTGAATGCAAAATAAAAGATAAAATATTTTAAAAATAGACTATAAAAAGACAAATCAGATTAAAAAAATAAAAAAGTAAAATAATTTAATACCTTTGTTAGAGAAAAAATTTATCAAAAAGCCAAACTCAAGCAAAAACTTTTTCTTCTTACAAAAGAAACAAAAAACTTTACAAAGTTTATGAGTGGTCAAATCTATATTGTTGGGCTAAAATATCAAGGTCAACATTATTTTCTGAGTAATATTATCTTTTCCACACATTAAGGTGTGTGTGTATATACATATGTATAATATACACATATAAATATATGTGATATACAGTATTTTTTGAGATAAACTTCATATCTCCAAGTAAAAATTACTTTCAAATGTCAGCAAGATGTTCAAAATATTTAGCTAGTTTTCTCATTGACAAAATAGTCTAATATGTTTATAAAATACCTACTGGAATAAAACAATATGTTGAGAAACAGCTTAACAGAAATTTGACCCAGCAAATAGTTGTCAAAGATTTGTCTAAAACTTTTTCATTGTCAAAGATTTGTTTAAAAAAAAAAACTCAAAATTTCACTCAAATTTGTAACTTGCATTTGTAAAATTTATCATGTGTTACTAATGAATAAAACAAATTATAAGAGGAAAAGACACTTTTAAGTATTTTTATCTGACTTAAAAATAAGTGTCCTATCATATTTTTAACTTGGAATTGCATATATCAAATTTTTAAATCACAATGCAAAAACACAAAAGGGGAAAGAGTTGTGTATAGCCTGTGGCAAATATTTCTAGAGCTTAAATCCTTTTGATTTTAACTTTATTAATTTAACAAGGAGAATCTTTGTTATAAATTGTCTCAGCATTAAGGTAACATACTAATATGTTGGGAAGAAGTTTTTGAATATGAACATATTTATTGTCCCAGAAATGCTTAACAAAGATATCTATAGTAAAAAATCTGACCTCCTATGTTTTGTATTAGGCATTACAAGAGATAGTCTCTGGGAATTCTTTCTTTTTAAAAACAAGCAGAAACATTCAGATAGTTTATATCAATAACACCTTGGAATTAAAATTTTCCTTTTGGGTAAGGAAGGTTAAGTACATTAGCTATCCTTATTTTTCAATCATAAATTGTTGAATGAGATATAATTTTAAAAAGCAGTAATTTATTTTATTGATCAAAAGCAATTCTTTCTCATTACAAAAGTAATACAATTATTTTAATGGTGAAATGAGAATTTCAGACATTAGTAAAATTAAAATAGTTATGTTGATTTGCAATTATCTTTATCTTAAATGACTTGAGTAATAAGTTCTGCATCTGGACAAAAATATATTATCTTTATAAAAATAATCAAATAAATTACATCCTCAGCATGTGAAAAACAGAGGAAATTTATATTTGCTTAAGCTTAATAACGCTACTCTCATTCTTATTTAGATGTTCAAGGCAATGTCTGAGAAGTATGCATATAGATTAAAAAAAGATATTTCCTAACTTCCAAAAGTTAACCACCTAAATGAACAAATCACTCCTCAAATCCTTTTAAATATTACAAAACTAATTATTGTATACATCTTTACTGTATTTTATATATAGACAGTTGCATCTGTAATTCCTCAGTAGAGCATTTAACATTTATGAAGTCTTTAATATTCTCTAGATTCTATTCTACCTATCTTGAAGTGTAGGTACAGTGAGCAAATTGCTCTCTTTGGGCATTTATCAGATATTGTTGATTCATTCAAGGGGAACTAGATCTTTACATGATTTATATGTGACCAAATAGAAAGTATGACCAATATTCCTGGAGAAAAATAAGCATTATTTTTTTAGTAATTTTCTTTATAGTTCTAAAAGAATTACTGTATTTAAAAATTCTTGAAAAATTAGAAAGTGAAGGCAACATAACCAACTTATAATTGAAGATTTTATTGGAACATAATGATTTATTTGTTTATTTTTAGTGGACATTCTCAAATTTAAATTATTCCTAACACCTATGTAATATAACAGCTAATAATAACACTTGATAGCAAGATGACATATCATGGAGTTTGCTCATGTTGAGTTTTCTAGCACAGCATTTTCATTTGTCTTCAACTTGATATTTTTAAGACAAACTTTACTTTCTCTTGGGTCCTGCCCTATGTTATTTCATATAGATTGGATCTATATTTTGAATAATAAAGGAAGTGGATGGAGACAGAATATAGCAGATTTAATGCATGTTAATATCATTGTTCTTCATGAGAGAATTATTTCAGCAAAATTAACCATTAATTTTTCATTAGAATTATTTAGTACTTTAAAATATCCTTAAATTCTCTTGGAATATAATATGAAATATTAGAATGTAGAAATAAAATACTTTCTGAAAAAACACAATATTTTATTCCCTTGTACATTGTGAAAAAACAAGAAAAATCTAGTCCTCAAGCACATTTCCATTTAGAGAATGTTTAATAAGGCACACAACATGTCAGTAGCTTTGAAACATCACTTGCAAATGAACAGGCTATGGAATAAATTTAAAATATAAATAGTATATACACAAACATTACGATATCCCATACTATGCCAAGTATTTGAATTGTAGGCTGTCAAATGACAAAGGAGATCGCATTACGTGACTGAAAGAAACACTTTTGTATGTGATCATTAATTTTATTTGCCACTTTGACTGGGCTAAGGTATGCCCATATAGCTGGTAAAACATTTCCAGATGTATCTATGAGGGTTTTATTTTAAAGAGATTGGCATTCAGATCAGTAGATGAAGTAAGGAAAATCCACCAACACCAATGCAGGCAGGTGAACATCTACAGCTAGTGCTTGACTTACGACTACGATTGGTTCCAACAGGCCGGTCATAACACGATTTGGTCGTAAGTTGAGTAGGCTATATGTACAGTACTGTGAAATGATGTTATAAAAATCTTTAAGTCATATTTTATCATAATTTTCTTTCATTATTGTTATATATCATAGTTTTCTTTGTTCATTTTATGCCATTTTTATCATCTCTACACCATTTTGTTTCTTATTTTTACATTCGTCAGGTTTAAGTAAAACACTGCATTACCAGTACAACTGGTTTAATATTTGCAAAACATACACAATTAGAAAATACAGGTGCATACAAAAATACAAAATACAGGTGTAAAAAATACCATAGGAAACATTTTCCCAATTGCAAAACATATCAAAATATATAAACATGTACAGAACACAAATTGCTATACCGAGTCTGGGATAATGGTTGAAATGGTGCAGGCGGAGATGGTAGTGCTGCCAGAAGCTGGTCCACACTGTCATATGCCCAGCTGAGCAACGTTTGCGCTGCCAGACGTGGAGCAGTCGTGGCTAGTGATTGTGGTCGTAAAGTCGAACGGTCGCAAGTTGCATAGGTCGTAAGTCGATCAATACCTATAATCCATTGTGGGCCTCAATAGATTAAAAAGGTCTATGTCTCATATTCTGCATACACTGATGCAAGCGGTGGGTTACCAAGGTCTTGGGAAGCTCCACCCCTGCAGCTTTGCTGGATGCAGTCCATGTGGCTTCTTTCATGGGTTGGTGTTCAATGCCTGTAGCTTTTCCAGGCTCAGGGTACAAGCTGTCCATGGCTCTACCATTCTCGAGTCTGGAGGGTGGCAGTCCACTTCTTACAGCTCAGTAGACAGTGCCCTGATGGGGCTTTGTGTGGTCGCTCCAATCTAAATTTCCTTTTGGCACTTCCTTTGTAGAGGCTCTCTGTGGGGTCTCTGCCCTTGCAGGAGCCTTCTCCCTAGGCACCTAGGCCTTCTGAAACATCCTCAATCTAGGTAGAATCTAGCAAGCTTCCTTCACTCTTGCATTTTGTACACCTGCAGACCCAACTCCATGTGGAAGCCACAAAAACTTACAGCTTACATTCTCTGGACCAGTAGCCCATACTGTATCTGAGGCTCTTTGAGCCCAGGCTGGAGCTGCTCAGATTCTGAGAGCAGCATTTTGAGGTGGCACAGGGCAGCAGTACCTTGTGCCTGGCCCCCTAAACCATTCTTTCCTTCTAGGTATCTGGGTCTGTGATGGGAGGAACTGTCTCCAATATTTCTGAAATGCATCTGAGGACTTTCTCCCATTATCTTGAATATTAGCACTTGTCTCCCTTTTAGTCAAGCTAATCTCTCTAGCAAGCTGTGGCAGAGAAAATTTGAATTTTTCAAATTTTATGCTCTGCTTCCTTTTCAATTATAAGTTCCAACTTTAAGTCATTTTTATGCTCATATATGATTGGAGGTTTTTGGAAGCAGCCACACCACTTCTTGAATGTTTTGCTGCTTAGAAGTTTCTTCTGCCAGATATCCGAGCTCACCACTCTTAAGTTTAACCTTCAACAAATCTTTAAGGCATGGACACAATGCAGCCAAGACTTTTGCTAAGGCATAACAAGAATAACCTTTATTCCATTTTCCAATAGATTACTTGTTTCCGTCTAAGGCCTCATAAGCCTGGCCTTCACTATCCATCTTTCTGTCAGTATTTTGGTCACAACCATTTAGCCAGTCCTAAGAAGTTTCAAACTTTCCCTCATCTGCTGTCTTCTGATACTTTCAAAGTCTTCCAACTTCTGCTTGCTACCCAGTTCCAAAGTGGCTTCCCTTTTTCATGTTTATTTGGCTCACAGTTTTCCAGGGTCAACAAGCATGGCAACAACATCTGCTTGGCTTCTGGTGAGGAATTAGGAAGCTTTTATTCATGGTGGAAGATGGAAGGAGAGCAGGTATGTCACATGGTGAGAGAAGGAGCAAGAGAGAGATGCCAGGCTCTTTTGAACGTCCGGCTCTTTTGAACATCCAGCTCTTTCATGAGCTAATAGAGTGAGAATTCACTCATTACCCAACGAGGACACTAGGCCATTCAGAAGGAATCTGTCCCCTTGACCCAAAACCTCTCATTAGGCTCCACCTCCAACATTAAGGATGACATTTCAACATGAGATTTGGAAAGGACAAACATCCAAATCATGTCAGAGACATAAAAAGTAATTGAAATTCAGGATAACAGTATTCAGTCAGATTATACACAGTTTATCATAAAAATATTTCAGTTGTTTGTTCAAGCATACCTCTCACCCATGGTAATTTCTACAAATGTCTCTTCTTTCATCCTGTATTTCCAGTTTTATTGTATATACTGCAATTTTCTTTAATATCCTACTATGTTACAGCTTATTAGCTTCTATTCATTTCTCCTTCATACTCAATTGCATTTCCTATTTGAGTATTTATAGTATTTGGAGGGCCAAACATAGATGGCTGCATTATTACTCTGTTATTATTACTAGAGCTCTAAATTTTTAGATCAAGTTTTAATTTACTACCAGCCTTAGATTTTCATATATGCTTCATCTTAATTGAACATTGAGGATGTTACATACTTGACCTGAACCAAAAACATAAAAAGCAATAACCTTAGAAATGAAAGCCAGAAGATGTTTCAGAAAAGAAGGGACTGCTGCTATTAATGGTAACCTGGGAATTGGCAGAGATTTTAGTAATTTCAAAACACAGTGTTTTGAAATATTGCTAATATCGTCTAATACCAGCACAATTAATTCAGGATATATTATAAAAGGGCTATGTAGAGCTATGGTGTCTTTGCACATAACATACATACACACACACTCACTTGAGTATTCCAATTTGTCTGTGAAATATCTCTGGTCTTTTAAAACTCTTATCCAATGAAATGGTGTAACAGAAAGGTATTTATGCACTTACCAAATAGGTCCTTATCTTCAATGATTGCCATCTCAACCTCTTTTTCGGTAATTATTGTGCATGTGAAAGGAACTTGAAGAAGGATGCTAATCTCACCAAAGGATTCCTTCTCCTTAAGTTTACCCATATAAACAAGTTTTCTAGCTTTTTTCTGTAAAAAAAAAATTATATATATATATATATATATATATATATATATATATATATATAAAATTGATGTTTAATGCAATTGCTTTCATGTAATTAATCAGTATTTTTATCAGGAACTCATAAATCATTTTACTATAAAATCTTTAAATTATCAAGTTTATTCAAATTAGAGAAAAATTTACTTATATATGTGTTTCAATTATATTAGAGCAATAGAAAATTCATAGACAACTTAGGCATATCTAAGGTAATTGAAAGCATTGTCATTTAGAATCCACAAAGATGTTTGGGAAATACTGAACTAACTCCACTTTAGAAGGATCTAGGATATCATTTTGTGAGCATAGTTTCGTGTAGGAAGCTCTGTCAACTACCATTTTTTACTTCAGCCCCAGTCACAAGGCACTCTTGTTGAACCCACCAAGAAGAAGGAAAATAAGCAGAAAACACCAGGACAAGAACTGACGGTAATAAATAAAAGAGGAGGGACTATTCCCTGTCTTTTCTGTTTAAGTACAAAAGAAACCTATGGAAAATGTGTTTGACTAGAATTTTGATTCAAATAAGAGACCTTGTGGAGAAGGACCTACAGGAGTTTCAGTATGAATGATTCTGGAGAAAATGTTGAGACTTCAAATTACCTTTGCTGGGAGATTTGCTAGGTGTTGGTGAGCACTAAGATATATTAAAAGAGAATGTAGCCCTCAGGGTTGGAGAGTGACAAGAACTTGGAAGAGGTGAATTCCTGTACTAAGTATCCTGGAGTCAAATCCAATATAACTTGAATATGCACACCAATGTAAATGGCAAAATTTACACTGATTATGACTAGTGCAGCAGAATTCAAGTTAGTTTACATATTTAATTGAATTCCACTGAAGACTGACCAACTAATGATTAGTTCTAACTTTTCTATCACAATAATTACATATTGTTGGCAATTTTAGAACTTCGTAAAAATGGAATTATATAGAATGTGCTCATTTGGGTTTGGCATTTTGACCCAACATAATGTTTGAGATCCTTAGAAGTATCCATAATTATTTTTACTGCTGTCTGGCATTTTATAGTATAAATATACCATAACATTTCTATCCATTTGACTGTCAGTTGACATTTGGATTACTTTCAGTTTTTAGTTTGTAAGAATTCATATAGTCTTTGTGTATACATATGTTTTCACTTTTCTGGAGAAAATTTAACTAAAGTGAAATTAGATCAATTGATTAAGTGCATCTTAGCCAATCTGATATGTTTGTAATAGTATCTAGCTATGGTTTTAATTTGTATTTCTCTGATGAATAAAAATGTAGAGCATATTTTATTGCATTCACTGGTCATATATATATCTTATAAATTAATATATCTTACAACTTATATTCTTATATCTTAAAACTAAACAAAATAAACACAAAAATTTCAAAAAATTGAATAGAAATTTCACAAAGTGATACAAATAGATGTCCAGTAAGTACATAAGAAGATGTTTACCACTCTTTATTCTTTAGACTAATTGATTACAAAGAATGCATAAGTTGAAAACTCACCACTTTATTTGACTGTAGTTTCACAAATCCTATAATACTTCTATAAATGTTACAGCATCCGGAGTTAATATAACCTACAAAAGAAATTATATTTCCACTTTCCACTATCACTGAAAAGAAGAGAGAGAGTTCATTTCACACATTATTGTGGTTAAGAAACTATTTTAGATATTTTAACAATAAAAGATAATGTATTTAATTCAATAACTATTAATGGCAAATTTCTTAATAGATTCCAGTTTATAGACAGTACTTAACACAAGATTTAAAAAAATATGCCCAGTATTTATATCTCTAACATAATACCTGCAACACTGCAAACACTGACAAGAATTTGGCAGTAAAGGCACTGATATGCTGGTAAACTGTGCAGTGGAGGAAGGAAAGAGGAATATGGAAGAAGCCTTGATCTGTAGCATTTGCTGAGTTCCAAGGTTTAAATATTTCCACCATGGCTCATTTCAAATTTCTGAGAGCTTAATAACAAACTTACAATATTGATAAATATTTAAAAATTAGCTCTCCAGAGCCTGTATCTTGGCCAACACTCTACTAATGACACTAGTAGATAGTAGTTAAAAGCAAGGGCTTTGAGGCCACATTGACCCAGTTTGAACCTACTCTACTGCTTCCTATGTCACCTTCAATAAATGACACAGCCCCTCTGAGCTTCAAATTTTTCATCTTTAAAATGGAAAAAATAATTAAGAGTCCTTACTTTAAACTTGATATAAAGTACATGGGCATATAAAGTACTTAGCATGTTACCTGGTATATAGTATAACACAATAAATCATTTTATTATAATAATCAATGTTATTATTGTTCTTTTAAACTTGTAAAGTCACCCTAAAGCCAAGATATATTTGAAGGTGAACTCTATCATAGTTTTACAACTATCAATGTATTAAAATAAAAATCACTTGATCTACATAACATTTTAAATTATCAACATGATTTAAATACTTAACTGGCAACATATACATTAAAATTAGTATTTCAAATTATTTTCTACTTTATGAATTCTAAAACATATCAATACTTAATTCTGAAAACTTTAAACACAGCAGTAGCAACCTAAATATAAAGACACATGTACAACTTTCTCATAACTTACAAAGTATATAGACTATTGAAAACAAGTTTTTTGAACACTTGAAGGCATTTCCAATTGTTTTCTAGCATAAAAGAGCATATGTAAACATGACAAAGATTATTGATATTACCAAAATAATAAAGAAGCTAGAGCATAGCATAGAGCTTTAAAAATTATGGTTAAAATAAGAACACAGTAACTATTGTTAAATATAATTTACCACAAGCAAAAAATAAACATCGTCATAGAATGGAAAAAGTAATTCAGGATATTTTGAAGTGGGATTCAATGATTTTTCTGGCATGTTTATGAGGATAGTCTATCTTTTTCTCCTCATGTAACAGTTACTTCAAAGTTTATAGTAAAACATTAAATGGTTATTCGACTGTCATCAATCATTTATTTTGTTCACATAAAAATTATGGTAATTCTTCTGTTGTCTTATGTTTTTCACAGCAGAAAATTACATTAAAATTGTCTTACCATGTAAATGATAACAAATGTGTAGAATTACGTGAAACGTTTTCTCACAGATTTTTCTCTTAAAACTAAGAGAAACTTCTCTATCAAAACATATGATAGTAGAAACTATGTAACTTCTTTTAGCCAATCAGTGAGGATATAAAGAAAGACTTAGAGACTTTTAACAATTTGTAGAGATAAGGAAATAATGCACTTAAACATGTACTAAAGAAGTACGTTACTTTTAACTGTCAGATCTGTACCACTATAGTTCTTGAAAGTCAAACCTTATGTAGATCACAGAAAAGCATATGTAACACCAAAGAAGCACAGGAATTTTTCTTTGTGTTGAAGTGAAGCCAACATTGGAAAAGCCAAATCATTGTTGCAAAATCTGTGACACAGTTTCATACCCTAGAAGGGGAATTGGCTATCTGAATCATTGTCTATGGTCCATGATAATCATAGCAAATGCTCATCTCAATGAAGACAATACAGCAAAACCCTTCCGACCTAGGTAAAAAGCTGGAATTTAATAACATTTAAAAATTGTATCTTCTGGAAGGGCTCAGTGGCTCACACTTGTAATCCAAGCACTTTGAGAGGCTGAGGAGGGCAGAATCCCTGAGGTCATGAGTTCATGACCAGCCTGGCTCCAACATGGCAAAACCCCATCTCTAGTAAAAATACAAAAATTAGTTGGACATGGTGGTGCACATCTGTAATCTCAGCTACTCAGGAGGCTGAAACAGAATAGCTTGAATCCAGGAGGTGGAGGTTGCAGTGAGTGGAGGTCATGTCATTGCACTCCAGCCTGGGCGACAGAGCAAGACTCCGTGTCAAAAAAAAAAATGGTACCTTCACACTTAAATAAGAAAATTTAAATATTAATATTACTATTTGGGACTAGAAACAGAATCATGCAGTTACTCCCCGCCCTCACTGTTGCTAATTTTACTCATTCAGCCTCTGATCATGTTTTCTATTTCTAAGAACTTATACTGTCAAGATAAATGTTTGCATACCCTTTCTTCCTGTATTATATATAAAATGACAAATAACATATGATAATCTGTAGAATTATAACAGATTTTTATATGAAAAGATTTAATCATGAACTATATAGACCAAATTTTACTTATTATTATCTCAAGGTCATATTCATTTATGTTTACAAAATGTAGTTCAATTTGTAGTTAAAAGTAACATTTTAAAGAGCCTTATCAAGACTCAAGACTCCTAAGACCAGAAAGTATTAATCACTGTGAACAGAACAAACTTGATTTTGTCATAGGGCAAATGAAAAGAAGAACATCAGTGGGATTCACAGAAATTAAACATCAGGCATTGTTCCTTTCCTTTTGTTGTTTATCGTATGCCCAAAAATAGTCCCAAGTCTAATAAAACCATTTTATTCTAATTCTAAAGTCAGCTAGAAGAAGTTATGATAAGAGGAATAATTCCCTATTGGCAATTAGAATCAGCACTGGGACAGTGAAGGTCTCAGTTTAAATAGAAACTAATGATTAGAGAGATTATTAAAGGGCATCCTCTTATTTTAAGATAAACCTCAGTCTCTTTGCCTAACATAGCAAAACAGGTTTGGAACAGGAATATATCTCAGGATCAACAATGCTGTGGCAACTTTGAGCATGACATGCATTAACTGAACGGATTCCTCTCCTTGTAAAGATAAACTACTAGAGGAAGAAAAGTATAAAATAATAGTACCAATTAACGTTATCAATGAACTTTATTTTCCCTTTGGAGAACTTTTTCTGAATATATGCTCCTTCCAAATATATATAGTTTGCCTTAAAAATGTTATGAAAGAACTTGGTTAGAAAGGGCTTTATATTTACTATCACTATAATGGTCCATACCAATGCAAATACCCTGTAAACATCAATACCTTACTCAATATTAAACACTACCTCTTTATCATTAAAAATGTATATTTGCAGATAAATATGTATAGCATTTATGGCCCTGTTTATCAAATTCTTCAATATAAGTGCATCTGAGAAGAAGCAAGTTTTGATTGATTTCCAATTATACAATGCCTTCTGAATTCTATGGCACATTAAGAGACATTGTTATCCTAAAGAATGAATGCTAAATATAAAATATCCTTTGTATATTAAGTGCCTGTCACTTGGCATATGAAAAATAGACATACATTAATCTAATGTTACAAATATATGATTTAGAAAACAGTTATAAACAAATATGAGGAAATATACAGAAATATGAATTTAAAAATTAAATTTTGAATATGCCTCAGAGAATAGAATTATGTCACAGGAATTATCAGAATATGGTTACTCACTGCAAAATAGGGAAAATGAAGAAGGCCAATATTTGATGTTGGAGATCTCCTCTTACTATCTATTGCTCCCACATTTACCCCACCCTCCCCTTCCCAGCAGGCAACATAGGACAAAGGCTAGGGCTATGGAGCCATTCACAGATCAAGAAAGAAGAGATATTCCAGATTTGATGCCCAGCCCAATAACCAAGAAAGCCATATATTTATCTCATCTTTCTTGTCAACTTTAAATCTTTGCTCAAATCTCAAATTCTCAATGAGATCGCCATGAATACTGTATACTGTGGTTTAGCTCTTTCTAGATTTTGTCCTTCTCTGTCCCTATCTCCAAGGTCTGTGTTGCCATCAAACCGTTTTCTAAGTTACTGATTTGTTTCTTATTGTGCATTATATTTTCTACCATTAGGATGCAAGTTTCATCCTAATTTACCTTCACCTTTTAGTTACTCACGTATCTACATGTAGCCACTCAACAAATATTTGTTGAATGAATGCATATTCTCAAGAATCTCAATATTAAACAAAGGCTTCCTTGAGCATAAAAGAAAGCTTATGGTGGCTTTCTTATGGTGGCTTAGATTTTTCTGAAGCCCTTCCCTAAGAATACCTACTAAAAATTCTGGATAAAATATTTAAAATTATATGAAGTGGCAGAACAGCAACAGAATTTCTCAAAAACCATGAATAAAAAGAAAGTGTACAGTTAGATCTGTCTGAGGGTGGGTAAGAAAGCCCAAAAGGCAGTAGCAAAGTATGTGTGAAAGATCAAATGTGGAAATCCTCCTACATAAGCCACCAAAGAGTGATACTTTCAGTGGGTGAACTGGAAAAAGCTCACCTCAGAGAAAGAGTTCTTGGAGATATTTTCCTCTCTTGGCCCTGGCTCTGAATTAAATAAAAAAAGAAAAAGGTAACAAGTCTTTGAAAATTTCTCACTATAAGCTTACAATATTGTGGCTAGAATCCACACCACCTGTGAGGCAATAAAATCCTTTAACTAAACATTTATTTTCAAACCATAATGGGTTTTAGTGACTCTAAATGCCTGGAATAAAGGAAAACAAATTCTTTCCGAATCAATCAACCTCATCCCAAGCTTTGAAGAACCTCTCTATATAATAAGATGCTATTTTAGGGAATATAAACTCTCAATGATATATATACTGTATTATCAAATGTATTAGTATAACAGCATGTAGACACTATACTTAAAAACATGTCCACATACATATATATATGCAGACACACTATTATACATATTTCTGAATATATATATATATATATATATATATATATATATATACACTTTCTATGTGTAGCAACTATACACATACATAGAGAGATCACAATGATCAAATAACAAATATAAGACTATATTTATGGAAGAAAAAAAAACTCACAATTGGTCAATTGGATTATAAAAAGTAACCAAATGGAAATTTTAATCAGTAAAATAAAAGTACTATAAATTGAATTAAATATTAAACAGAAATATCAAACCTGGATTCTCAAATTTTATGAAGATAATTAAGTATAACATGATCTTTTACATTATAATCAGGGCCATGGAACTGTAACACAAATACATTCCCATTTCAAAGAACTATGCATTTGAATATTAGTTTATTTTAATCAAAATTTAGAAATTAAACAGTTACCTCTTTATGCAAGGTAGATATAGTCCTTAAATTGTTTTTATTTTCAGTAGTCTACAGATTTAATTACTCTAGGTATACTCATCAAGATTTTTATTGATACTCTGTTGAAATCATAACTAGTTTTGGTGGAATTTTGTGTTTTTGATATTCCAATTTAATTTTTATTTTCAAGTCTTTTTTATATTCGCTTCATAAAGGGCTTGCACTTTCAATACTTTTCATGGTTGGTTAACTTTTGAATCTCTAAAACTCTGACACTATTTTAAATAATACTTCTCATTATTTTGAACAATTAGTTATTGTTTATTATATGAATTATGACTTACTGATTGCTTGAAATGAAAACTGAAGGTTTTGAATAAAAGACTGACATTCGATCCAAAGTCAATTACATTTAAGGTACCACAGGCAAAATAAATGAAGACAAGTGACTCTACATGGGTGGCTTCTGGTTATGCAGGAGGGGTAGAGCAGCAAAAATAATTTAAATGGCAGTACCAAATGATGGATTACATGCTAAGCAAGTAGAAACATTAAAAGGTAAACATTTCAAGTAACATAATAATTGTAGGCATACCAAATTCCAAAAATATCTCTGGTTCACTAATATAACCCTTCATTTTTTTTCCAGCACTATGTTGAATCTAAATACATATGGAAGGATGTATTTAAACAGATAAGTGTGTATACTTCATTTCCATAAGATATTGTGTGTTAGGGAAAGTATGTGCAACCTGACATTTGGAATCAAAATTCTTTTTTAGCTGAAGTATTTAAATGACTTTGTGTCACAGGGTTTGTTAGAATATCAAAAGAGATAATCTAGCTTAATGTGTAGGGGATGGTAGATTATGACTAGTGCAAAATGAATAGAAGAAAAATATTTTCATATTTGTGTCAAAAGGAGAAGTTTATATTCAGTTTTGGTAATTACATTTAGTCATACATTCTAGTTAATCATGGTAACTAGGTAACTATCCAATAAATAATAATACACTGATTAGTTACTTCATCCTAACACTGCCTACCATAGTGATTTCAGCTCAATTATTTAAGCAGCATTGTTTCAGAGATGAATAAGCACTATTAATTGAACTGGTCAAAGGAAATACATGAATGGTACTATACAATGAATTCACTCGTTTGCACCAAGTATACAATATGATTAACTTATTATGTGAAATAATGACTTACTGGCTTCATTTCACAATAATTGGAATAATTTCAGAAATTAGGGAGATTGATAGACAAAACCAAATCAAAATTTAATAGAGCAGAAACCCACAAGGTGAAATGTAAGGATAGGGAAATATGAATTGTAACTGACAAATTGTTGGAGCTTAGTGTGGGCCAGCCTGACACATAAAAACTCAAGGGAGACTCCATCATTATGATGCTCACATTTTTGGGAGTGTTTACATCCTGGAATTCTACCACGTACTTATAGCAAATATCAGATAGTAATCACTTTGTTCTTCCAGTGTGGAGAGGGGAAGAACAATTTGAAATACTTCAAAGCATTTCATTCACCTTAACAAGGAGTTCTCTCTGGAGAAATGATTCAACTGAAGTCTAATCCGCTTGATTTGAGGGAATAAAAATATTTAACTCTAACTGTAGCTTTCCACTTGCAGAAAACAAAATACCAAACTGCAGCCCACTTGAGGCATCTGGTCTCACCTAAAGGAAGAGAAAACTGTGAAGCATATGTGAAGTTCACAGTTCAGAGACATGGGCTCACTAAAACCCTGAGGTCTAAGTACAGGGTTAAGAGCACTTCCCCTTACCCACACAGGTTACCACATTACTAAAGGTCTATTTATAGTAGTATCTTCTATCCAGTATAGCATGTCAGGCTATGAAGAAAAATTACAAGACATACTAATGTGACTGAAAATGTCTCCAAATGAATGTCAGAGATTAAACCACAGATCCCAGAAGCCCAGAAACAAAAATGAAAACCAACTCACCAAACAACAGTAACAACAAAACATATCTAGGTATATACTTTTTAAACTAGGAAATTTTTTTTAAATGAAAGAAGGCAGAGAATAAAAAATACCTTACCTATAGAGGAGAATTACATCTGACTTCTCCTCAAAAATCATATAAGTAAGCAGAGGTTGAAATAAAGTATTTAATGTGTTGGAAAAAAAAAAAAAAACAAAACGAAAAAACCAACCTTTGATTCTGTAACCTGAAAAATTATCCTTCAGAAGTGAAGAAGAAACAATTAGCTTCTCAAAAAAATGAGAGAATCTGCTTCCAGCAGGCCTGCCTTGCAAGAAATATTAAAAGAAGTGTTTAGATAAAAGGAAAATGATATAAAACAGAAACTCATATCTACATGATAGGAGGAAGAGCATCAGAGAACAGATATTTATGCTTATGTATAAGTGAAATTCATTATAACGATGAAAAGGAAGAGAGACAAGAAATAATTTAAGTACACCTGATATGCTGAGTGAGGATACAAAAAATAAAATCATATAAAATAATAAAATTGGAAAAGTCAAAGACAGTGTAGAAGGCAAAAATAGAGAAACAAGGGTGACAAATAGAAAACTAATGAATACCGTGGGGGGCCAAGATTGTTGACTAGAAGCTGCAGCCATTAAAGGCTCCCATCAAAAAGATATGAAGCAGCATGCAAATCTTGCAAATCTTGCACCTGGCAACCGAGGTATTCAGGTTCTGTCACTAGAACTGAGTAGGCAGCTGGCATGACAAATGAAGGGAAGAATGAGCAGTGTGGTGCAGTGGCCCATCTGAGAGCCACAAGGGGCAGGGGAGCCCCCACCCCCAGCCAAGGGAGGCAGTGAGTGAGTGTGCTGCCCATCTGGAAAACTGCGCTTTTCCCACAAAAATGTGCAACCCACAGATTTAAAAATTGCACTCAAAAGCCCACACCACCAGGGCCTTGGGTCACAATCATGGAGCCACACAGATTCTCAACAGCCACTGAGCTAGAATCAGCAAAAGCCAGGGGGAGGAATCAGCCATCACGACTGCTATGGCTACCTGCAGTCTAAGCTGTCTGACCCCACAAAAGTACAAACACCTCTGTGCAAATAAACTAGAAAATCTAGAAGAAATGGATAAATTCCTAGACACATGCACCCTCTCAAGACTAAACCAGGAGGAAATGAATCCCTGAATAGACTAATAAAAAGTTCTGAAATTGAGGCAGTAATAAATAACCTACCAACCAAAAACACCCTAGGATCAGATGGATTCACAGCCAAATTCTACAAGAGGTACAAAGAGGAGCTGGTACCATTCTTTCAGAAATTATTCCAAGCAGTTGAAAAGGAGGGACTTCTCTCTAACCATTTTATGAGGCCAGCATCATCCTGATACTAAAATCTGGCAAAGATACAACAAACAAAGATTTTATCTTTGACCTATGTGTTGTTTAGAAGTGTGTTGTTTAAATCTCAAAATATTTTGAGGTTTTCTGGCTCTTAGCTACAGATGTCTAGATTAGCTCTTTGTCCTGAAGTTTTCTCACCCCTCACACCCCACCAAAAGGCCCACGTGTGTGTTGTTCTCCCTGTGTCCATATGTTCTAATTTTTAGACTCCCACTTATGAGTGAGAACATGTAGTGTTTGGTTGTCTGTTCTTGCTTGCTGAGGATGCTGGCTTCCAGTTTCATCCAAGTCCCTGCAAAGGACATGATTTCTTTCCTTTCTATAGCTGCATAGTATTCCATGGTGTATATGTACCACATTTTTTTTTTTTATCCAGTCCATCCCTGATGGGCATTTGGGTTGGTTCTGTGTATTTGCTATTGTAGATAGTGCTGCAATAGACATACATGTGCAGGTATATTTATAATAGAATGATTTATATTCCTCTGATTATACACCCAGTAATGGGATTTATATTCCTCTGATTATACACCCAGTAATGGGAAATCAAATGGTATTTCTAGTTCTAGATGGAGTCTCACTCTGTCACCAGGCTGGAGTAAAATCTCAGTTCACTGCAACCTCTGCCTCCCAGGTTCAAGTGATTCTCCTGCCTCAGCCTCCCAATTAGCTGGTATTACAGGCACACACCACCATGCCCAGCTAATTTTTGTATTTTTAGTAATCAAAACAGCATGGTACTGGTACCAAAACAGACATAGACCAATGGAACAGAACAGAGGCCTCAGAGGAAACGCCACACATCTACAACCTTCTGATCTTTGACAAACCTGACAGAAACAAGCAATGGGAAAAGGATTTCCTGTTTAATAAATGGTGTTGGGAAAACTGGCTAGCCATGTGCAGAAAGCTGAAACTGGACCCCTCCCTGACACCTTATACTAAAATTAACTCCAGATGGATTAAAGACTTAAACATAAGACCTAACACCATAAAAACCCTAGAAGAAAACCTAGGCAAAACCATTCAGAACATAGGCATAGGCAAGGACTTTATGAATAAAACACCAAAAGCATTGGCAACAAAAGCCAAAATAGACAAATGGGATTTAATTAAACTCCAGAGCTTCTGCATAGCAAAAGAAGTAATCATTAAAGTGAACTGGCAATCAACAGAATGGAAAAAATTTTTGCAACCTCCCATCTAACAAAGGACTTATATCCAAAATCTACAAAGAACTAAAACAGATTTACAGAAAAATAAAAACAAACAAGCCCATTCAAAAGTGGGCAAAGGATATGAACAGATACTTCAAAGTGGGCAAATGATATGAACAGATACTTTTCAAAAGACATATATAAGGAAAACAAACACATGAAAATATGCTCATCATTACTGGTCATTACAGAAATGCAAATCAAATCTATGAGATACCATCTCACAACAGATAGAATGATGATTATTAAAAAATCTGGAGACAACAGATGCTGGAGAGGATGTGAGAAATAGGAACACTTTTACACTGTTGGTGGGAGTGTAAATTAGTTCAACCATTGTGGAAGAAACTGTGGCAATTCCTCAAGGACCTAGAAATAGAAATTCTATTTGACCCAGCAATCCCATTACTGGGTATATATCCAAAGGAATATAAATCATTCTATTATAAAGACACATGCACACATATATTTACTGCAGCATTGTTTAAAATAGCAAAGACTTGGAACCAATCCAAATGCAATATAGTCTATACGATAATAGACTGGACAGGGAAAATGTGGTACATATACACCATGGAATACTATGCAACCATAAAAAACAATGAGTTTTGTCTTTTGTAGGGACATGGATGAAACTGGAAATCATCATTCTCAGCAAACAGACAGGAAAACAGAAAATCAAATGTTGCATGGTCTCACTCACAGGTGGGTGTTGAACAATGAGAACACATGAACACAGGGAGGGGAGCATCACACACTGAGGTCTGGGGGAGGGGGACTAGGGGAGCGACAGTGGTGGGTAGGGACAACATGGGGAGGAATGCCAGATATAGGTGATGGGGACAGAGGCAGCAAACCACATTGTCATGTTTGTACCTATGCAACTATCCTGCATGTTCTTCATATGTACCCCAGAACCTAAAGTGCAATTATATATATATACATATATATACACACACATATATATTATATACACATATATTTTATTATATATATACACACACATATATTATATATATATTTACACACACACACACATATATGTATAATTAAAAAATAAAAATGGGCAAATGATTTGAATAGTTATTTCTCCAAAGACATCCAAATGTAGAACAGGTGTAAGAAAAGATGTTCAATATCACTAATTATTACAGAAACACTAATCAATATCAGAGAGATATTGCCTTACAGGTATTGGAATGCCCACAATCCAACAAACAAGCAGGAAACACACACACACACACACACACACACACACACACACACAGACACACACACAAACCAGAAAACTACAAATTGGTGAGGACATGGAGAAACTGAAACTCTTACATACCGTTGGTGATAATGTGAAACATTGTAGCTATTATGGAAAGTAGTATGAAGATTCTTCAAAAAATTAAAATTAGAACTGTCATAGGATTCAGCAATCTTACTTCTGGATATTTATTCAAAAGAACTGAAATCAGGCTCTCAAAAAAAACTATTTGCACTATTATATTTGTTGCAGTATTATTCACAATGGCCAGGTGGTGGAAACTAAGTGTTACTGTCTAAATGTTAAGAATGGGTAAATAAAATGTGGTAATTCATTTATACATAAGATGGAATTACTCTCATATTCTGCAACATGAATGAAGCTTAAGAACATCATTCTAAGGAAAATAAGTGAGTCAAGGAAGGACAATTACCGCATGATTTCACTAATATGGAGTTTCTAATGTAGCCATATTGATAGCAGACAATAGAAGGGTGTTTGCTAGGGGCTATGGATAAGGTGAAATGGGAAGTTGCTGTGCAATGAATGTAAAGTTCCAGTTGTGAAAGATGAAAATATTAGAGAGATTTGCTGAGCAACATTGTGATTGCAGTTAATAATACTGTAATGTGCACATAAAATTTGTTAGTATGTATCTCATTTTTTATAATAAAAAATAAACACATAGATTTTAAGGTGTAACCTTTGAGTTACTATATTTTTATGACTTTTCCATCTAAATGTACTCTGAGCTCCCCCACCCCCCACACTCTTATGAAAAATAAGACCATTGAATTATATGAAATCCTGCTAATCAATGATTGACCTAAGGGAGGTGGCACATAATTTTAACTCTTGGCAAAATAATTTGCCTATATCAGAAATTCCAGAATTAGGATCACGTACAATGTGTTTGTAAATAACTTTGAAGATAGTCTCAGTAATGTTTTCAGTAAAATTTTTATGAGTATTAAAAATATAAGTTATTTTCCAAGTTTAAAGACTACATCTTATTACCCTTTCTAACTAAACTGTAGAAACAAAAATTATTTAATGTAAAAAAAAAGTAAATCACTTACATTAAGTGATTAGCATGCACCTTCTATCATGCACAAAACACAATTAATCATGCCCTTAAAAAAGCCTGAAATATAGTGAACTTAATAAGGCAAATAATAAAAAGTTAAGCTAGTATAACGGACTTAAAAGGTATTCATTTCAAGTCAGTTTTTAAATTTTTTCTCTTTTGGAGTTAAAAGAACATCTATCACAATGTCATATAATGCAAAGAGCAGACACTCAATATATTTTTGTTCAGATGGTGTGAAATCTGGACTTGATTTTTTGGAATGCATTATTCTGAGAAGTTTCCAAGCTAGGGGACACACTTTTTTAAAATTCAGATCATTTTAAAATTGTACAATTCTCAAAAAGAGAAGGGAACGGATAAAATTTTGTTGTTAAGAGACCAAGAACTTCAGATAAAATCCGGTACAAGGGTATCAAACAAATTATGTAGGCTAAAACACATTATTTTTATCACTTCTCTAAGCATAAAATGAACATCTGTGAGCTATATAAAAACTCTTCTTTTTGAATGGTTAATTCAAACCCTACTTTCACTGTTAGTTTTTAATCAATCAATATATATTAAGGAGGAAAGAATTAAATTGAGATAAAAATATGCTACTTTTCTGTAACAATGCATTTACTTACTAAAAGTATATTTCCCCTGTTGCTATACAATTCTAGTAATAGTTTGTATGCTATGACTTTGTTATAGCATACATTTTGCCATGTAGAATACTAATTACTAATTTTTTATTATTCTGAGATGAATCAATTCTCAGCCTTTTGGCTAAGATCAAGTATATTTTTCTGAGATGAATAGTTCAATTTATGTTTTTTACCAATTTTATTATTTTTAATTTTTTTAATACATAATAATTTTATACATTTATGGGGCACATCATGTGTTATCACAAATGCATAAATTGTGCAATGATCACCTTAAATATTTATTATATTTTTTGTGATTGGAACATTTTCTTCTCTTATAGTTAATTTAAAATATGCAATAATAAATAAATCTCTTATAGCTAATTTAAAATATATAATAAATTATAAACTATTATCATCCTACTGTGCTATCAAATGCTGAGACATTCCTTCAATCTAACAATATTTTAAAACAATTAACCAACCTACACTACTCAGCCATTATGGATATTTGACCCCTGCAAAACTCATGTTGAAATTTGATCTCTAATGTTGAAGATGGAGCCTAATGGAAACTTTTTGGGTAATGAGGACTGACTCTTCATAAATAGATTAACAACATCCCTGGGGGAAAGGCATGAGTTCTCACTCTGCTAGTATCCACATAATCTGGTTAAATAGAGCCTGGAACCTCCCTACTCTTTTGACTTGTCTCTCACCATGTGATCTCTATACATGTGGGTTCCCTTTTGCCTTCAGTCATGAGTGGAAGCAGCCTGAGGTCCTCACCAGAAGCCAAGTAGATGCCTGTACCATGCTTCTTGTATAACTTGCAGAATCATGAGCCAAAAAAACAAAACAAAACAAAACAAAAAAGCAACTCTATTTTTTAAAACAAATTACCAAGCTTCAAGTATTTGTTTTTTAGCAACACAAATGAACTGAGATACTAGAGGTAAGAAAATAAATCTGTCAATTTTTATAGCAATGTTATCATAGCTTGTACAGAGCTTCATGATCCACCTGAATGTGTTCACCTCTGTTCACTATTTGTTCAAAACAAAATATTTGTTATTTTCCCTACTCTCTTTAAATAATATTTTTATTTTATACCAAATTCTCATATTTTTTATTCCTTCCTTAGCCCTTCAATTAATCTGTCCACTAGTTTATGTTCCATTCTCTCAGTACTTTAAAATTATTTTCCAAGTACTTTTACTTCTTTAATTCTCCATGTAGACATTAGAATCAATATAATAACCAAAAAATCCTACTACTATTTTTTAAAGTTTACATTGGGCTAAAGAATTTACTGATAAAAGACATCTTTGTAGTAAAGCATTTTCCTATCCCAGAACAAGTTCTGTCTGAATTGTTGTCTTTTTACATCATTTGAGGGTTTTTTCTGCTTGTTTCATATAGTACCTTTATATTTCTTGGTAACTTTTTTCTAGATACTTAGTTTTCAGGGGGCTATTATATATGTAACCTCTTCTTCCTTTAAATTTGACAAAGAGCTATGGGTGTATATTCATCTGGCAAGATTTCACCTCACTTAATTTTATCTTTCTTAAAAATTTTCTCATTGCCTTTCCATAGATATTCAAATCTGATAATATCATGAGAAAGAATAATAATTAGTGCCCGCCTTTAACAATTTCACATGCACTATTTTAGTTAAAAATATTAGCAAGCTCATCACTTTTATAACAATGGTTCTGGTGTTTAATAAAAGAACGTAGCTAACTTCTTTTTTTAGATTATTTTATCATGTCATGAAAGTTTTTATCTATTCTTATTTTATTAGAAATGTATGTCAAAAAACAAATGAAACTGTCTTCAAATCCTTTTTAGCTGCCATAAAGATAAGGATATGATTTTCCTCCCTTGACTTATATTTTAGTGAAATATAGTAATATCTTTTAAAAAATGAAATGTTTTATTGAATTTCTCAAATAAATCAACATTGTTTTGGGTATACTATCTTTTAAAGTACTGCTAGATTACGTTTCCAAATAGATTTTTTATATTGATAGTCACATTTTAGATAAATAATTTTTTATATTACCTTTGTCAGTTTCAGCATCCACATTATACTGAATTAGGGAAAAAAAAGCAATGGTATCATCTGCTTCTTAAAATGTAATCAAATAAACTAACTTATGCATGATAGTATTACATGTGCTTTGGTACCAGAAGAGACTTCTATGATCAGTCTTCTAAGATGAACACACAAAGTAAAAACATTTTAGACTAGAAAATGCAAGGTACCAAATAGAGTAAATATAATTTTTTGCCTTTGTATATTACTATTTATTTTTGTTGCTAACCTATTTTCCTTACTGTCAGTATGTGAAAAGAGCAGGTAAAATATTAAAAATACCAAATTTATGTATCCATTTAATCTTATTTTCTCTATCTTTCTATTTAAGAACAAGTAATTATAAAAGGCTGCATGTTACATTTTTAATCTAGTAAAGTGAACATAAAAACACAGTATAAGGCATCAGATCTTCCTGAGAGGAAGAAAAACATCACTTTCTTCTCAACAATACCCCCTTGTTATGCAGGACATTGAATGAGTGGTTGAGACAGTTTTCTAAGTGGTATTCTGTGGTTCTATGCATTAAAAACTACTGATAGTTCCTTCATGATTGAAGAATTTGTTCAAGTAACATACATCATATTTCTTCTCTTTGAAACTGTCTTAAATATTTGTGCAATGGCATGAATAAATATGAGACCACAGTACTTCTTGAGTATAACTGCTTAAGTAAATAAACAAAATTGTTCTGTGTAAAATACTTGAATAACTCTCATTACATTATTCAGACACATTGGATAGTAACTCAAATTGGATTTACATTTTACATTCTACGACAAATATTTTCTCCAAATAAGTCCCTGCAATATTTTCTAAAATAGCATTTGTCAAAGAAACACAAGTATATAAATATTAATGTAGTATGTGCAAAAAGCATCAAACCTTTTCAAGTTCAGTATCACTTCGTTCTTTCTAAAGTAGAAGTTGGGTATATGGTATTTTAGTTAAAAGCCTTGCCTGTTTCGGGTGAAGAGTGGATTAACGTTAAAATAAACATCAGAAAATGGTACTACCTTCACAATGCAGCCATAATTACATAATAAAATAATTCAAAACAAAGTATGTCATTTGAGAAATTTACACAGAACAATATATCACTGAATTCTAATTGTATGTGAATGCTTAACTTTGCTGGGTGCAAATACAAATCACATAGCTCTATCTTCCTAAAAACCCCTGTAAAGTTTGGCAATCTAAGGAGACCAAAAGAGAAATGCAGGTCTTTGGCATGGCTGCCCTCTACTGACCCAGTATTTGTCTTGTTTTTAGAATAACTTTCATGGAATATTTCTAGCCAAAATTTCTGAGACTTCAAAAATGCTAGATTTGTTAAAAACAAAAACAAAAACAAAAACAAAACACTATTTTCATTAAACCTAAAAAATCAATATATGACATTATGGAAAATAAATTACTCATATGGCTCTTACTTGAATATAGAAGTATCAAAAAGTTACAATAGAAAATAAGAATGCTCTAGTTAGAAAAGATAGTTTCCAGCAAAGTCTTAGTTTCCTTTCTTTAAAAAAAGCAATGTCAAACACCACTGTATTTCACAGGATCTACAGATCAACTCATTTTTATCATTAACTCATATCTTGGGAAGCCTTGAATTAACATGTGTTTGGGACCCAAAATATATAGAAATGTCACTGACATAAATTCAAGAGTGGCAATATTAAGTGATCAAACTAATCATGTAGATATTCCCAAGAGAATACAGAATATGTGCATATGTAACTCACACACAGTAGTTAGAAATAGTTAAAATGAAAGCACTGCAGCCTTATAAGAGATCATTTTGTTAAAAATAGATTATGTCAAAATATTGAAATGGTAGTTTTATTTTGGGAAGAAGGAAATAGATGTTTTATTGGGAAAATTACAATTTGCACCTATCAGAGGAAAAATGAAATTAAGAAAAAAACATCTAATTTAGGCAAGTCTCATTTTAGAGTCAGGGGTACATGTGTAGGTTTGTTACATGGGTATATCATGTGATGCTGCGGTTTGGGGTACAATTTATTTTATCAGCTAGGTACTGAGCATACTATACAACAGTTTTTCAATCCTTGTTCCTCTCTCTCCCTCTCCACTCTGGTAGTTGCCAGTATCTATTGCTGGCACCTTTATGTCCACGAGTATCCAATGCTTAGCTTCCACTTATAAGTGAGAATATGCAGTATTTGGTTTTCAGTTCCTATGTTAATTTGCATAGGGTAATGGCCTCCAGCTGCATTCATATTCCTGCAAAGGACATAATTTTGCTTTTTTATAGCTGCATACCATTCCATGATATACATGTACATTTTCTTTAGCCAATCCATTGTTGATGGGTAACTATATTGATTTCATGTCTTTGCTACTGCTGCTGTGAATACTGCATATGTCTTTTTAGTAGAAAGATTTATTTTAGATACATACTCAAGAATGGGATTGCTGGATTTTATAGTAGTTCCATTTTTTCTTTGAAAAATCTGCATGGCATCTCATAGTGGTTTTGATTTGCATTTCTCTGATAATTAGTGACGAGTGTTTTTATGTGTTTGTTGGCTTCATTTATGTCTTCTTTAAGAAGAATGTTTATGTCTTTTGTCCACTTTTTACTTGCTTTTTGCTTGTTAAATTGTTTGTTTCTTATAGATTCTAGATAACAGACTTTTGTTGGATGTATTATTTGTGACTATTTTCTCCTATTCTGTAGGTTATCTGTTTATTCTGTTGACAGTTTTTTTGTTGTGCAGAAGCCCTTTAATTAGGTCCCACTTGTCAATTTTTGTTTTTGTTTCGATTGCTTTTGAGGACTTAGCCATAAATTGTTTCCCAAGGCCAAAGTCCAGAATGCTGTTTCCTAGGTTTTCTCCTAGGATTCTTACAGTTTGAGATTTTAGGCTTAAGTCTTCTTTCCATCTTGAGTTAGTTTTTATATGTGGTGAAACTAAGGGGTCCAGTTTTGCTTGGCTTATGGCTAGCCAGCGATCCCAGCACCACTGCTTATTTTTGTTGACTTCATCAAAATATGATCGTTGTTGGTGTGCAGCTTATGTTCTGGGTTGTCTATTCTGTTTCCATATGTTTTTGTATGATTCCATGTTGTTTGGTTACTGTAGTCTTATAGCACAGTTTGAAGTCCGGTAGTGTGCTGTCTCTGGTTTTGCTCTTTTTGATTAGGATTCCATTGGCTATTTGGGCCCTTTTTTTTTTTTTTTTTTTTAAGCTCCATATACATTTTAGAATCACTTATTTCAAATTCTATAAAAAAATACCATTGGTCATTTTCTAGAAACAGTGTTGAAATCTGTACATTGCTTTGGGCAATATAGCCATTTTAACACTATTGATTCTTCCCATCTATGAGGATGGAGTGTTTTCCAGTTGTTGGTATCATCTGTGATTTTCTAAAGTGTTTTGTAGTTTTCCTTATAGAGGTCTTTTTTTTCCACCTCCTTGGTTAGATGTCTTTCAAGATATTTATTTTCTGTGTAGATATTGTAAATGGGATTGCATTTTGTGTGTGTGTTTTTTGAGACAGTCTGTACTCTATCACCCAGGCTGGAACGCAGTGGCATAATCACAGCTCACTCCAACCTTTACCCCCTGGGATCAAGTGATCTTCCCACCTCAGCTTCCTGAGTAGCTGAGACTACAGGCATGTGCCACCACACCAAGCTAACTTTTTTTTTTTTTTTTTTTTTTTTTTTTTTTTTTTTTTGAGACGGAGTTTCACTCTTGTTACCCAGGCTGGAGTGCAATGACTCGATCTCGGCTCACCGCAACCTCCGCCTCCTGGGTTCAGGCAATTCTCCTGCCTCAGCCTCCTGAGTAGCTGGGATTACAGGCACGCGCCACCATGCCCAGCTAATTTTTATTTTTAGTAGAGATGGGGTTTCACCATGTTGACCAGGATGGGCTTGATCTCTTGACCTCATGATCCACCCACCTCGGCCTCCCAAAGTGCTGGGATTACAGGCTTGAGCCACCGCGCCCGGCCACCAAGCTAACTTTTTAAAACTTTTTTTGTAGAGATGAAATCTCACTATGTTGCCAGGACTGGTCATAAACTCCCGGGCTCAAGTGATCCTCCCATTTTGGCTTCCCAAAATGCTGGAATTACAGGCATGAGCCACTGTATCTGTCCAGGATTGCTTTCTTAATTTGGTTCTCAGCTTGAACATTATTGGTACATAGAAATGCTATTAATTTTTGTACCATTATTTTGTATCTTGAAAGTCTACTGAAGTCAATTACCAGGGGCCTGTGGCAAAGTTGTTAGGAATTTCTAGGTATAGAATCATTTCATCCATGAAGAGAAATAGTTTGACTTCTTTTCTTATTTGGATGTCTTTTATTTCTTGCCTGATTGCCCTGGCTAGGACTTCCAGTATAGTACTTTTAGAAGAAAGAGGGTAGCAAAAGACTAACTTGCTTTTGAAAAATGGAGATCACTTACAGGTATCACTCTGTCCAGGAGATGACTGATTACACGTAGATATAAATACAAATTTATAGGTAGATATACTTATTCATAGGTGTAAGTGATAAAGATATAGATACAGGCACACAGATATATATATAGTTATGTAGTTATACAGATATGAGTTTTGTTTATGGAAGTCTACAAAATCTTGTAACTCTTGAGCAGGAGTCAATTTAGAAATTCCAGAAAATTCACACAGTAAATTATATTTTCTGAAATCATATAAAGGCAATGATAAACTGAAATACACAAAGCAATAGTACTAAAAACATTACTGCCTCTGAGAAATTTGGAGGTAAATTTATAATTTAAATGCTGACCTGAAAACAGTTAAAATTTTAGGTACCAAGAAATGCAAGAAATGACAGGTATAATTGGGGATACAGTGGCATGCAGGAACAGAGACAATTTGGTAATAAGAGAAAATGGATTATATTATCACAGTTATAATGGTTATTACAAAAAGATAATAATTAACAAATGCTAAGGAGAATGTAGAAAAAAGGGAAGTCTTATACCTTGTTGATAGGAATAAAAATAAAGCCATTATAAAAAATTTATTGAGGTTTCTTGAAACCAAAAAAAGAACTATCACATGATCCAGCAATCCCAGTAGAGTATTTACCCAAAAGAAAGAAAATCATTATATCAAATGGATACCTACACCCCAGTGCTTAAGACAGCACTATTCATAATAGCCAAGATATGGAATCAATGCAAGTGTCCAACAACAAATGAATGGATAAAGGAAATGTGGTATGCATACATAATAGAATACTATCAAGCTATAAAAACTAAATGCTGTCATTTGCAGTAACATGGATAAAATTAGGGGTCATTATATTAACTAAAATAAGCCAAGCACATAAAGACAAATATTGTGTGTTCTCACTCATTTGTGGTAGATAAAAATATGAATCCCACGGAGGAAAAGAGTAGAATGATCAATATGAGGGGCTAGGAAGGGTCAGGGGAGGGGCTGGAGATTGGTTAATGGATAAAAAATTATAGTTAGATGAAAAGAACAAATTTTAGTGTTCCAAATCACAGTAGGGTGACTATACGTAACAACAATATATTCTATATTTCAAAATAGCTAGAAAATAATATTTGAAATGTTCCTAACACAGAGAAATAAAAAATGTTTGAGATTACAGATATTTTAAATACCCTGATTTGATCATGACACATTGTATGCATATGTCAAAATATCAAATGTACCCCATAAATATGTACAGTTATTATATATCAACAACAAAGAAGAAATAGAATTACTCAAAAAAGACAAAGTGTATCCAAGCTCAAAAGGAGAGAGTGGTATTAACTAATTCTGACAGCTGCAGGAATATTTTGAAGATTATGAAATGTCTGACTCCCAGTTGGATGAAGCATGATTTTTTCCCAAAATTTGCAAGAGACACACCCATCTCCTTTGGTAGTCCAGGGTTTCAAGAAGGATTTTACCAAATCCTAGGGGCAGGTCTGTTACCAAGCAATAACTGAACAACAAATTCCACCCTCTGGCCCAAGTAAATTGCTAATGTGTGTGCATGTGACCCAACCCCAGCCAGTAAGTCATAACAGACTTTTCCTAGAACAATCAAGAAAAGGAACTTTTTCACAGGGCTGTAAAGACAATGTACTGCTTTTGCCATAACATGGGGAAACTTCCTGGGAAGGAAGGTAATGCAAAGTAAAAATGAACCAAGCACTGGAAAATACAATCCTAGTGAAATTAGTTTAAGTCCTGGATATAAGCATTAGTGAAAGATAAAATGCCTGAACTTCCTAACTGTATAAATCAATAAATTATTTTTTTCTCTTGCTTTATTGCGTTTAATTGACATCACTTAAAATGGAAAACATGTGATAAAACATACTGTAGTTCAGAATCCATGAAGCCTTCTTGTAATATCCTTGCTAAGTTTTTGTTTGTTTGTTTGTTTGTTTGTTTGTTTGTTTTTAAGATGGAGTTTTCCTCTTTTGCCCAGGCTGAAATGCAATGGCACAATCTCAGCTCACTGCAACCTCTGCCTCCCAGGTTGAAGCGATTCTTTTGCCTCAGCCACCCAACCTCCCTAGTAGCCAGAATTACAGACATGTGCCCCCATGTCTGGCTAATTTTTGTATTTTTACTAGAGACGGGGTTTCACCATGTTGCCCAGGTTGGTCTTGAACTCCTGACATCAGGTGATTCAACCACATCAGCCTCCTAAATTGTTGGGATTACAGGCATGAGCCACTGCACCCAGCCCTTGCTAAGCTCTGATCACAAGTTTTCAGCAAAAATTTCCCAACAAGATTGCATTTTACAAATTCGCCAAATTAACTGAGTCTACAAAGCATGTCCCATGTCTATATCCCATCACATACCTGCAACTAGTGTATTGTACTTTAATATCCTCATGTACTTCAATTAATGCCAGGTAAATTGTATTCTTCACAATAAGTTTGTCCCAAATGCTGTTTATAAAATTTTCATCTGCATTATAAGTACACATTTAATCAAATCTTAAACAATTATTTTATGTTCAACAGAGCTCATGCTTTTTGAAATCCAAGACAAATCCATTAGAAAGACTTAAACATTGAGTTGCACAATAATATCTTTTATTTAGATGTAGATAAGAGTCTGAGGGAAATAAAATTTTATGTTTTATTTTAGTTTTCCCTGTTATTTTATTTACTTTTGAGGCTAGGTCATTTATTTATTTATTCCAGATATAGTTATTGAGTACATTTTTTCCTGTTCCCTCATCTTCTGGGATAAATTGACTAATTTTTTTCCATAAATTATTGGGATACAGGTGGTATTCTGTCACGTGAGAAAGTTCTGTAGCAGTGATCTGTGAGATTTTGGTGTGCCCATCACCCAAGTAGTATACACTGTACCATATTCGTAAGCTTCTATCCTTCACTCTTCTCCCACTCTTCCTCTCCAAAGTCCAGTCTTATGCCTTTGTGTCCTCATAGCTTAGTTCCCACATATCAGTGAGAACAGAGGATGTTTAGTTTTCCATTCTTGAGTTACTTTACTTAGAATAATAGTCTCCAATCTTATCCAGGTCACTGCAAATGCTGTTAATTCATTCCCTTTAGTGGCTATGTAGCATTCCATTCGTGATGTGATTGAGATATAGATAGATATAGATATAGATATATAGATATAGATATAGATATCTCACAATTTATGCACTCAATGATTGATGAGCGTTTGGGTTGGTTGCATGATTTTTCAATTGTGAATTGTGCTGCTATAAACATGCATGTGAAAGTAGCTTTTTCAAATAATGACTTCTTTTCCTCTGAGTAAATACGCAGTAGTGGTATTGCTGGATCAAATGGTAGTTCTACTTTCAATTCCTTATGGAATCTCCACACCGTTTTCCACAGAGGCTGTACTAGTTTACACTCTCACCAGCAGTGTAGAAGTGTTTCCAGTTCACCACAGCCATGCCATCATCTACTGTTTTTTGACTTTTTGATTATGGCCATTCTTGCAGGAGTGAGGTGGTATCGCACTGCAGTTTTGATTTGATTTTCCCTTATCATTAGTGATGTTGAGCATTTTTTCATGTTTGTTGGCAATTTATATATCTTCTCTGGGAAATTGTCTATTCATGTCCTTAGCCCAATTTTTGGTGGCATTGTTTTTTTCTTACTATTTGAATTTGTTGTAGATTCTGGATATTAGTCTTTTGTCAGATGCATAGATTGTGAAGATTTTCTCCCACTCTGTGGGTTGTCTGTTTACTCTGCTGTTTCTTTTGCAGTGCAAAAGTTCTTTAGTTTAATTAGGTCCCAGCTATTTATCTTCATTTTTACTGCATTTGCTTTTGGGTTCTTGGTCATGAAATTCTTGCTTAAGCCAATGTCTGGAAGGGTTTTTCTAATGTCAATGTCTAGAAATTTTTTAGTTTCAGTTCTTAGGTTTAAATCCTTAATCCATCTTGATTTTTGTATAAGGTGAGAGATGAGGATCCAGTTTCATTTTCCTACATGTGGCTAGCCAATTATCCCAGCACAATTTGTTGAAAATGGTGTCCTTTCCGCACTTCATGTTTTTGTTTGCTTTGTTGAAGATCTGTTGGCTGTAACTATTTGGGTTTATTTCTGGGTTTCTGTTCTGTTTCATTGGTCTATGTGCCTAATTTTATACCAGTATCATGCTGTTTTGGTGACTATGGCCTTATAGTATAGTTTGAAACCATGTAGTGTGACACCTAAGATTTGTTCTTGTTGCTTAGTCTTGTTTTGGCTATGAGGGCTCTTTTTTGGTTCCATGTGAATTTTAGAACTGTTTTTTTTCTAATTCTTTGAAGAATGATGGTGGTATTCTGATGGGGAATGCATTGAATTTGTAGATTGTTTTTGACAATATGGTCATTTTCACAATATCAATTCTACGCATGAGCATCGGATTTGTTTCCATTTGTTCACGTTATCTATGACTTCTTTCAGCAGGGTTTTGTAGTTTTCCTTATAGAGGTCTTTTGACTTCTTGATTCTCCACTTAGTCGTTGTTGGTGTATAGAAGAGTTACTGATTTGTGTACATTAATCTTGTATCCAGAAATTTTGCTGAATTATTGTATCAGTTCTAGGAGCTTTCTGGAGGAATCCTTAGGGTTTCCAAGGTAAACAATCATCTTGTCAGCAAACAGTGGCAGTTTGACTTTCTCTTTGCCAATTTGAGTGCCCTTTATTTCTGTCTCTTGTCTGATTGCTCTGGCTAGGACTTCCAGTACTATGTTGAAGAGGAGTGGTGAGAGTGGGCATCCTTGTCGTGCTTCAGTTCTCAGAAAGAATGTTTTAAACTTTTCCTCATTCAGTATTATGTTGGCTGTGGGTTTGTCATAGACGGCTTTTATTACATTAAAAATATGTCCCTTGTATGTCAATTTTGCTAAGAGTTTTAATCATAAAGTGATGCTGGATTTTGTTGAATGCTTTTTCTGAATCTATTGAAATGATTATGTGATTTCTGTTTTTAATTTTGTTTATGTGGTGTAACACATTCATTGACTTACATATGTTAAACCATCCCTGCATCCCTGATATGAAACCCACTTCATCATGGTGGACTATCTTTTTGATATGTTGTTGGATTCAGTTGGCAAGTACTTTCTTAAGGATTTCAGCATCTATGGTCATCAAGGATATTGGTCTTTCTTGTTTTTGTTTTTGGTTATATTCTTTTCTGGTTTTAGTATTAGGATGATGCTGGCTTCATAAACTAAATTAAGGAGGGTTCCTTCTTTCTCTATCTTGTGGATTAGTTTCAGAAGAATTGGTACCAATTTTTTGAATATCCAGTGGAATTATGCTGTGAATATATCTGGTTCTGGACTTTATTTGTTGGTAATTTTAAAATTACCATTTTAATCTTGCTGCTTGTTATTTGTCTTTTCAGAGTATCTAAGACTTCCTGATTTAAGCGAGGTGGGTTGTATTTCTCCAGGAATTTATCCATCTCTTCTAGGTCTTCTAGTTTATGTGTGTAAATGTGTTAATAGTAGCCTTGAATGATCTTCTGTACTTCAGTGGTGTCAGTTGTAATATCTCCTATTTCTTAGTGTGGTTATTTGGATTTTCTCTCTTTTCTTGGTTAATCATGCCAGCGGTCTATCAATTTTATTTATCTTTTCAAAGAACCAACTTTTTGTCTCATTTATCTTTTGTATTGTACAAAACAAAGTTTTAGTCTTCAGAAAAGATTTTATTTCTTGTCCTTCTTTAAATGAATTGATGCTAAACTTCACAAGTATACAAAAAAATTCAGATCACCAATCGGTGGAACCATACTAAAATAAGAGGCCTTCACTCTCCAAACATGGGAAATAGAATACATATATACACACAGATATACATAAACACACACACACACACACACACACACACACACACACATATGCATCAAGCAATCTTCCCACTTTGGCCTCCTGAGTAGCTGGAAGTATGAGCACTAGCCACTGTGCGTGAATCCATAAGTACTTTTAATTAAAATAAAATGCTTAAGCTATATGTGTCATTTTATATGAGTTTCTACTGTTTTCAATTAAGTGACCAACTAGTGTCCCTAACATATCACTATAGCTACAAAATTTTAGCTTCTTAGAAGTTAATTTGTCTAGTTTACAACTGAACAATGCATAAATTTAATTTTTTTACGTTTTTCAATATGGATTTAAAACTCAATAATAACAGGTACTCATTCTGATGACTCTATAGAGTTTTGGTGTTTTATGTATCGTAAATACTTATTGATTGAGATATAAATCATCGTCATTATAACATGCTGTGTCTGTGTCTAATCTCTGTGGCTATATACATGAACACAAAATAAACATTTTGTTAAAATAGTTTCCATTCCTGATAATAACATTAATAAAATCAATTTGTAAATATTTAAAAACTTTATAATTCATAAAACTATAATATTGATTTTTTGATACATTTATATTTTTTAAACTGCAAGTAATGCTGACTCATAGATAACTTATTTGCATATGTTCTCCACATATTACCATTTGCCTGGTTAAACCAAGTGTCCGATAGGCTAAGAAAACTCTTCATGTTTCTCTTTCACTACATCATATTTTTCATTTTTTCTCCATAGTTCCAGGCCATTGGCCCTATTTATAATCCAAGCTCAGGTATATGGTTTCAGAATGTTATATGGGGAAGGAGAAAAAAGCGGGGAGATGGAAGATCACTGCACATACTTAGTTTTGCAGGTTGTTCACTGCACAGGGACACCTGGCTGCAGGTGTAGTGTGGCTGAAATCCAGCTCATTATCCTATCACCATGCTATGTTCCGTAGCATAGGGCCACATCTGCGACAAGAAAGTAGTATCTTTTTCTAACTTACACCCAGGTAACAAATGAGCTAGAACAATTTTCATAGCTATTACTCCCTCTGTCTCATATTTGGACTGAGTATTCAGCCCTCATTCTGGTCTTCTCCTACAAACAAGGAACCCAATCAACTTATCAAATTAGCAAGGCAAACTCCATTTAATTTGTGATTTTCTGGGAAATGCATTTGGATCTAATTCAGGACTGCATGTTTCCAAAGACTTATTTCATTTACATGAAAAGTAAGGAAGTTCTACATAAACAAGAGGAGAAGATCGAATGTTGCGAGGCACTTTTTAATCATATGTCTATTTCTTTCAGTTTATTATAGAAATAAGTTTCTTAAAACACTACTTTGGCATTTCTTTCTGAAAGACAGAGTGAAGAAAGATCTTTAAACTGTGTTATGATCTGATAAGACGGGACAAGGGAGACAATGTGGAAGAGGAGAAAGGAAGGGTGATCCTGGGACTCACAAAAGGAAATAATTGGAGAGAGTGGAATAAAGAACTGGCTTGAGTTTACAAATAAATCAATCAATCCTAGATTGTTGTACTGACTGGAATCGCGACACTCTTACCTCTGCAAATCCACAGGCAGTTGCTTCAGACTTTTCCAAACAATAGAAAACCTCTTAAAGAAATCACGCAATGTAACAGAAGATTTATTTTCACATTTATCGGTTCTGGATTTCAAACATGACATTTACCAAAAGTTTAACCTTGGAAAGGTAAACTTTTGAGATTGAGTTTCTGTATTAATAAAGCAAATATACTTATTTGATAGAGTATTTTGAGAAGTAAATGAGACAACGTGTGTGAAAGTAACTAGGAAGTAGCTGGCACAGAATAGATGTTCAATAAATGCTAATTTTTCTCTTACCCAATATTCTGGACAAAGCAAAGAAATCAAGGCACATTTGGGCTGGGCGCAGTGGCTCACGCCTGTAATCCCAGCATTTTGGGTGGCCGAGGTGAGCAAATCACGAGTTCAGGAGTTCCAGACCAGCCTAGCCAATATGGTAAAACTCCGTCTCTATTAAAAATACAAAAAATTAGCTGGGCATGGTGACAGGCACCTATAATCCTAGCTGAGAGGCTGAGGCAGGAGAATTGCTTAAAGCTGGGCAACAGTGAGAGAAGGAAATGAAAGGGAAGGGAAAGGGGAAGGGGGAAGAGGGAAGGGAAAAGAAAAAGGGGAAAGGGGAAGGAGAAAGGAGAAACAGAAGGGGAAGGGGAAGGGGAAGGGGAAAGGAAAGGAATGGAACGGAATCAAGGCACATTTGAAGTTAAAGGAATATCCATTGATGTTGTTCAGTGGGTCAGGGTGTAGTGGTCATGCGGTGAGGAGTAGCCCCTCATTTTCAGAAGCAGAAAGGATACATTGAAGTCCTCTGCTGCGCTTAGAGGTAACATGATTTAATAAGGTCTTGTGCATTGTCTTGAGAACCTAAGCAGTTAATACTATTTTCTTGAGGGAGGGGAATAGTATAGATTTCAAATTTATGACACCATAAATATATACAATTTTTAAACTATAAACATGCATAGTCTATTTGCAATTGGGGTAAAGCTTTTTGGAATATAAAATTACCTTTATAATAAAAAAAGTATAACAATGTAGTTACAATAACAAAAATAAAAATCAGATTTGCAAAAAAATTTGAAAATTATTTTCTCAAATAAATTGTCATAAGATGGCTGTAAATATTGTTTCCAGATATATGCATAATACAGTTTAGCTTGTATACATCTACATTAATCATTCTTTATTAATATGTTAATGTCTATATTAAGGCTTTATTAATATAAATATAGAATATGTAGAAGGAATATATAAGATACAGAATTTTAGATAGGATATAGAGATATAAATATCACTTCATGAGGCCCATTATCATCCCATAAGATACCTAATCCATAATCCTGGTATCTCAATAGATTTACTAGTACAACATAGTTCATTTTAAAATAAAAATTAAGCTGGGCGCGGTGGCTCAAGCCTGTAATCCCAGCACTTTGGGAGGCCGAGGCGGGTGGATCACGAGGTCGAGAGATCGAGACCATCCTGGTCAACATGGTGAAACCCCGTCTCTACTAAAAATACAAAAAACTAGCTGGGCGTGGTGGCGCGTGCCTGTAATCCCAGCTGCTCGGGAGGCTGAGGCAGGAGAATTGCCTGAGCCCAGGAGGCGGAGGTTGCGGTGAGCCGAGATTGCGCCATTGCACTCCAGCCTGGGTAACAAGAGCGAAACTCCGTCTCAAAAAAAAAAAAAAAAAGAAAAAAGAAAAAAGAAAAAAGAAAAAAATAAAAAATAAAAAAATTAAAATTAAAATATTACAGGTAAATTTTTTTTTTTTTGAGGTAATCTTCACACACACACACTCACAGACACACACCCCGAAGTCTCACAAATGCATCTGTAAATGTGGGATTACAGACAAATTAGGGACATTCAAATGTCAGAGTAAAAGAAACAAATCTATATTAACATGGCTCACTCTTTTAGCTCTAGTCAGTTTTTAGAAAGTTATTATTAAAATGATTTATAAGATTTTAAAAGAGAAATATCATATACTAATCTTTACTGATAGATTTTAAAAATTCACATCTGTATATCTGTTACACCAATATTTTTGCATGTTTTTCAGTTTTACAGTATCAGAATGAGTATCGTATGCTTTATGCCTATGCTGTCCCACATGGTAGCCACTAGCCACATGTAGCTATTTCACATTTAAAATGTTGCTAGGTCAACTAGAGATATGTTATTGTGTAAAATGACACTGAATTTTGAAGACAATATGAAAACAAAATATGAAAAAGGTGTTAAGTATCTAATTAGTAATTTTTAATGTTGGTCACATTGAAATTAGATGTGTGTATGAGTTAAATGAAATATATAATTTTTTACTTTTTAAATGTAGCTACTAGAAAATTTAAAATGATATATGTGGCCTGCATTATATTTCTATTAGTATTGACCTAAGGTTTATACTTCCTCAAACCATATATTATTATACTATGATACTTTACGAATGATAGCCTATTTTATGATTTGAAGTCTTCTATCCCTTTTTAAAGACATCAGATATGCAATGGAAATGAATTCAGTTATCACTGGTCATGACGGCATCACCAAATTTAAAGACACTCCCTCTAATTACTTTTTCAGCAGTCAGTCCTGCTACTTAATGTCATCTTGTTAGACATACTCTGGATGTCACCATTCATAAATAAACCCTTTGGCCTTAATTACTTTCACACACTAATGACCGGGGCCTTAGAATTTGGAAGCAAATAAGAACCTCTTTTCTATTTTTGCTTCTTATCCCTTTCTCCGTCCTTGACATACCTGATTACTTCTATTATTTTAGGCTCTGTCTTTGCTCAATTTATCCCTCCAAATGTGAAGAAGCCTTCCATTCCCAAAAGCATGTATTGCCAAAGTCATAAAAACTGTCAATCTTAAGATGGCATGGACTAATGCTAATGCACTCCCATTGGTAAAAGACAGGAGTGGTGGATCATAACATCCAATATGAACTGCTTCTTTATTAGAAAGATTATTTTAGGTTTTTAGAAATCAAACTATTATAATTGTATCTATTTATTTAATTATAAACATATATACTTATTATAAAATGCCTAGAATATACAGGAATGCAGAAAAAAGGCAATCAATACCATCAAGCAGCAATAATCTTTAACAGTTTGGTTATAAATAATATTTATAGTGAAACACAAGAGTTTGCATTTTATTTATTTATTATTTTGTATTGTACTTTAGGTTCTGAGATACATGTGCAGATCATACAGGATTCTTTCATAGGTACATAAATGGCAATGTGGTTTGCTGCCTCCATCCCGCTGTCACCTACATCTGGCATTTCTCCCATGTTATCCCTCCCCAACCTTCCCACCACCGTTGCTGTCCCTTCGTTGGCACCCCCCCAACAGACCCCAGTGTGTGATGCTCCCCTCCCTGTGTCCATGTGTGCTCATTGTTCAACACCTGCCTACAAATGAGACATGCAGTGTTTGATTTTCTGTTCTTGGGTCAGTTTGCTGAGAATGACGTTTTCCAGATACATCCATGTCCCTACAAAGGACATGAACTCATCCTTTGATGGCTGTATAGTATTCCATGGGTGTATGTGTGCCACCTTTTTCTTGTCCAGTCTATCACTGATGGGCATTTGGGTTGGTTCCAGGTCTTTGGTATTGTAAACAGTGCTGCAATGAACATACATGTGTGTGTGTCTTTACAATAGAACAATTTATAGTCCATTGGTTATATACCCAGTAATGGGATTGCTGGGTCAAATGGAATTTCTATTTGTAGATCCTTGAGGAATTGCCACACTGTCTTCCACAATGGTTGAACTAATTTACACTCCCACCAACAGTGTAAAAGTGTTCCTATTTCTATACATCCTCTCCAGCATCTGTTGTTTCCAGATTTTTTAATGATCGCCATTCTAACTGGTATGAGATGGTAGTTCGCAATTTAAAATGTCCTACTTTGAAAATTTTAGAAGTTACTTTTATTAAAATGAATGGTATTTATAATTTAGCATTTCTAGATTCAAATGTTCACATATTTGGTTTGCTTAGCGAAAAAAGGTTCAAATTTATTTTTATATATTTGATTTGCTTCAAATGTAAAGAAAATGAAATTATGCAATTTTATTTTTTAGGTGAATAGAATTTCAACTTTTCTACTAAATTTCAGGAGATACAATACTAAAAGTTAATTACAATAATAGGAAATATAGCTTATGTCATGACAAAATCAATGGTCATTTTTGAGAAGTAGAAAGAGGTAGAGGAAAGAGTTTTATAAAGAGATGCAGTAGTTGCCTGGGTTACTGATGAAAAGCTCTATTTACTCATGGGGAATTTGAATAGATGAGTGTTCTATTATTAAAAGGTGTTTAATTTTATTTTATCTACTTCCAAGGGATTTGAATTAAATAAATTCTTAATTTATTTTAATTGCTATCTAGCAGCTGGATAATTATTTAAATAAGCAGTACTTTTTAAATTTTATAATACTAATATACTGTTCACCTTTATTATATTAATAAAATCAGAAGGCTAAATTCTAAGTAAGAAATTAAACTATATACTTTCTACAAAGTATGTTTGAAGTGCTCTATAGACACAAATATCTTTGTCAAATTCAAAACTGATTGTGTAGTGCATTATTATACTATAACACTATATTTTAATTATATTTCTAGCCATAATACTTCTGAGGTAAATTATTAAAGCTTCTATGGTAATAATAGTAGAAGCTGTTTTCAGAGAATGTTAAGGAAATTATTAAATTTTATAGTCATCACACATTTCTATTACTAATTATTACTCTAGCAAATAGGTATACTATGAAACCATAAGAAAACTGTTATTACAGAAAAGAAGCTTCATGGAAAATAAATGGAAGTTTCTTGAATTGTAAAAAAAAAATTCTAACAGAAAAGTTTAAATTTGAAATATTGGATTATATTTAAGTAATCTTCATAAATATTTAGAAAATAAACTAATAAAATATATATATTCCTAATTTGTACCTATAGATGATCAATATCACCATAAATTCTTTAATAGTAAAATATATACATATTACAGATAAAGCTGAAAAAAGTGATAAACAGGACCTTAAGAAGCCTTGGGAGCATTTGCAGATGGCAATAGCCAAAGTGCTTGAGTTTTAATAACAAAAGTAAGAGTGAAGGGAAAAAGAAATGTGATTTTACAAGTTGCAGAATAAGAACACACACACTATTAATAGCAGGACTGTCAATAAAAACATGAATTAAAAATATCTTTTCATATATGAAAAGAATCATTCAGGAAACTACGCTTGGGCTCTGGGTAGGAAAATAAAAGGAACTCTCCTATGAACATTTATAAATAGTGGCCTACACTCACAAAAGACTTTGGAGTGGAGACAGTGAGAAAAACCAGGAAATGTGCGTTCTAATGCTGTGGGTGGTAGGTGAGAGCACAGGTACATTTAAACCCATACTTGACGATCCCTTCTCAGTGTCTGATGTGTGTTTAAACTGACATCTACAGACATATGCGTTTGTGCAGCAACAGGTAGAGATCTGAAAAACCAGAATATCCCCAACATGTATACACTGTCAGCATTGCAAAGAGGAAGTGGAAACATATTTCAAACGATCTATTCTATACAATATTCTTGAATAATGAAAACATGTCTCACATTAATTTATTTCCATTATTACCATCACTGCTACCTCTTATCTCCATTGCCTCTCATCTCTTTGCCTCTGGTAATACCAAAATAGACTCTAAATAGTTCTGGTTTTCTAATATCTCTCTCCTTTCAACTATAACTCACATTGCTCTGCTACTCCTCTAAAACTTTGACTTTTTCAGGTCTCTTCTGTTATTCAAAACCTTTAATGATGTCACATTATCTAAGTTAAAGACCAAGAATATAAATATGGTATTTAAAATGCCTCAGAGTACAGAAAGTCTGACTAATCTCCCAATGCTCATGAATATGCATGTGATTAAATTGGGCTGTTTGATCAACTGTCCTAAAGCAAAATCTAATGCTATTTCTCCTGCCTAGCATTCTCTCTCTTACCTTGGGTCCAACCACATTCAAAAAATCCTCTCTCCCATTCAGTTTCCACTTTATCTGTTGATATTTATTATGTTAGATAATATATATGTCTATGAAACACTGAAAATACCTTTAATATATGATATTTTGATCTATATCATTTGTTAAAAAATCATACTTTTTGTATTTTTCTAATTATTAAATCTTTGAGATCAAAACGGAAAACTCAAACTGTCCTACATAGTAAGGAGTACAGTGTAGTAACTCAAGCATTTTACTTTAAAAGATTTTAAAATGTGTTTCTTTTCATTGCCATGAAAGCAACTATCATGGTATTCTGCAAATAAATGTTAAATAAAAATATGAAGTGACAAATTTCATATTTTTATGAAAAAGCTTATTTTTTCAAATAAAAAAAATTTGAAGAAAGTAGTTATTCACAAAGGAGATTATTGGTAGAATGAACACCCAGTGCACAGCCCTTTGCTCCTAGGTACAGACAGCAGACACTTCCTATCTAATTTACATAAAAAGTACTTTATGAGAGTGTGTTAGGAAGCTCTAGTAGTGCCATAAAACTGGAATTCAATACTATAGAACAATCAAATAAAGCAGCCAGTGGGAATGCCCACTCACAATACAGAGCTCTTCTAAAGGAAACCTCACTCCTGCTTCTGTGTGCCACTCATCATGTGTGATATAAAGGGATAAACTTTAGAACCACCATGCTCATCACCATACCTGAAAGGAGAGCTGCTCCTGACTTCTTCCAAATACTGTAGAGAAATATCTACTGGGCAGAGTGGAGGCCATAATCAAAATTAAAACTTTTACAAAGGATTCTAGAATATGTAGCTTTTAGCTGTTTTTAGCTTTCACAAGTTAGTTAGAAGTATTTGGAAGGGGTATTGAATAATATAATCTACAGTATTCATTATTTGTGAAAGTTTTTTCTTATAGTTATATTAATAAGAACAATATGTACTATGACAAACTTAAGGATGGAGATTATGCTTGAATTACATTTATTAGTGATCATTCCATTTCTCATATCCCATTTAATAGAAAGTTTGCTGCATGATAGTGAGAATTAAACGTAATGACCAAAAATAAAAATTAGGTGATAGGTTCTACAAATCTTTTATTCCTGGTGAATCACTGAAGAGAACAGACTTTCTTTAACTATTGTTATCCTTAATGCCATGCTAATGGTTTCCTTATTTAATCCCACCTTTTTTTAAATTGCATTTTAGGTTTTGGGGTACATGTGAAGAACATGCAAGACTGTTGCATAGGTACACACGTGGCAGTGTGATTTGCTGCCTTCTTCCCCATCACCTATATCTGGCATTTCTCCCCATGCTATCTCTCCCCAAGTCCCCACCCCCTGCTGTCCCTCCCCTATTTCCCCCCAACAGACCCCAGTGTGTAGTGCTCCCCTCCCTGCGTCCATGTGCTCTCATTGTTCAACACCCGCCTATGAGTGAGAACATGCAGTGTTTGATTTTCTGCTCTTGTGTCAGTTTGCAGAGAATGATGGTTTCCAGGTTCATCCATGTCCTTACAAAGGACACGAACTCATTGTTTTTGATGGCTGCATAATATTCCATGGTGTAAATGTACCACATTTCTTACCTTAAATCAAAATTGCCTTTATTATCCCTGGATTATGTGTTTAAGACACTATAGCCTTGCAGCATTCTTAATGGTTGATTTATTGCAATGATGCAATTCTCTAAAATTTCTACTCAAAGACAGCAAAGCAACATTCCTATGTTTTAATTAGGAGGCTTATCAATAAAGGTATTAAGATATTTTAATATTGAATCAATGATAGCATTTTTCTCAGAGAAAATTAATGCTGTTAATACAACTCAGACATACTGAGCAGTGAAGAGTTAAATTATTTTCTTTTGGGAGAAAGAAGTCATAACTTTAGTCTAAGGGTAAGCACTGACATCAAAATATTCATTCACTCATCAACAATTTTCTCAAGGGCTTGCAAATTCTAAATACTCCTTGGATACTAAAAATAAATAATAAATAAATAAATAAATAAATAAATAAAATAAAAAAGACAGTCCTATTCCAAAGATATTTGAAGTATGGTGGAAAAACTGATCCTTACGCTATTATTTATGATATAGCATAGTGAGTGTTAAGATAGTACAAGGAAAGCCAGGCATGGTGGCATGTGCCTTTAGTCAGCTACTTGAATGATTGAGGTGGGATGATTACTTGAGCCCAGGAGTTTGAATCCAATCTGGGCAATACAATAAGATCTTGACATCACCCCCGCCAAAATAAAGAGGTGATTAACAAAGAAAAGATAGGACAAGAGTCGGAAAACTTTAGCACATGGACCAAATCTGACTCAAGGCCCATTTTTTTATAACCTACAACTAAGAGTGATTCTTACATTGTTACAGACATTAAAAAGAAGAAGGGACTGAATATGTAAGAGAGGCACTGCATGACCTACAAAGCTTAAAATATTTAGTATCTGCTCTTTAGCAGAAAAAGTTTGCTGATGCTCAAAGGAACAAAGCGGCATCTCTGCTAGCAAAGAAATAGCAGTAGAATCTAAATTGGCCTAGAAAACATGATCTTAACAATAGTCAATAGTAAATTTACTGAAATTAGAGTTAAGTAGCATCTCCAGAAAGAGAGAACAACACGTGTAAAAGGCCTCAATGGGGATGGTGATCATAGAAGAACTAATAAAATTCAGGTAGGAAGAAACATGAACAAAAAGGAGAATTATTAAAATTAAAACTTTGAGTTACAGGCCTGGCCCAGATACAAACTGCCTTTCAAACTATATTAAGGATTTTGCATTTTATCTGAATGACAATAAGAAGACAGAGGCTATTTCTAAGGGAGTGAATAACAAGAAAAACTTTAACACTGATTAGCACAGCTAACAATATACGAGAAAGAGTCCGAAACAGAAAAGATTACTAAAAATAGGGCTTTAAAGTAGGTGACAGAAAATTCTAATATTAGATAAGATAAAATAAGCAAATGGAAACATTATAGTAAAAATGCTTTAAGCCAGAAGCAAGGAGAAAATATTGAAAGCAGCAAGAGAAAACCTCATCACTTTTAAGTGAATCGCAATAAAATTAACAGGTGTCTTCTCATCAGAAACAATAACAGAAACCAGAAGAACGTGGGATTGCATTTTCAAAATATACAAATTAATCCACTTACAACTCCAGATCCTATACACTGCAAAGCTGACTTTCAAAAGCAAAGGATAAATGAAGAAATTCTCAGTACAAGAAAACCTGCTATCTGTTGCTAGCATATACTCCCTCAAAGAATTACTAAACAAAGTTCTTCAGGCTGCAAACAAGCGTCCCCAGACACTAATTTGAATCCACATGAAAAATCAACAAGAACCACTAAAGGTAAATATATAATCATAAAAGATAAGAGAAATGTGTATTTCTTATCCATTCTTCTCTTACTCATAAAGAGTCATTGTTTAAAACAATATGTGTATAACATTATTGGATCTGTAAAATAGAGAAATATATTTGGCAACAGCACCATAAGAAAGCAGGTGGGAGAAAACTGATATTGAACTAAAGAAAGGATATCAAATGGTAAATCAAATTCTCAGGAACAAATAAAAAGACTAGAAATGGTAATAAGGTGTCTAATAAAATAAACAGTATAAATACCTATTTGATCTATTCTTTCTGTTTTTAAGATATAACTTTATATAAAATAATGTATTGTTGAATTTGTAACATATATAAATGCAATATGTATAATAATAACATATAAAGGAGGAAATGGAAATAGAGCTATACCAGAGTGACATTTATAACTGGAATTAGTAAAAATCTGAAGTAGATTCTGCTAAATTGAAATGCATATGGTAAGCCCTAGAGAAACCATACAAAATAACAAATATGGTGAAAAAAAATTAAAAGAATTAACATGCTACATTAGAAAATGTTGTCCAAAATAAAAGAGACCATTGAAAGATGAATGAAGGAACAAAAAGACATCACCATCACAGGTACTTGAATCACTGACACCTCAAGGTATCAAACTGGTTCTGGGATGCTCAAGAGTATCTCATGGATCTAGGACTTTTGATTCCCTGCAGAGTAAACTGAACTGGAAGAGACTGATGTCAAAAAGTTGAAGGGATGTAGAGCCTATATATTTTGTGACTGAAACATTAAATACGCTTTTGATTTGAGATAACTAGATATAATTTTGACTATTATTATTATGGTTTTCACATATTTTATCTTTCTGCACTAAACTTTTTGTAATTTTTTTTCATTTTTTTCAATTATCATGTTTGCCATATCAAATCCTACCTGTAGAAAGACAGGGGCATATTGACATAAGCAAGAAAACAACAAAATATGCATAAGTGTTTGCCAAGTCAATATACCATTTTTTGTTATAAGCATGATGCACATAGGAACAGGTTGATTAGTGACCTAAGCTGGGATGTCGCTTTCAAGTCAGCCACATCTTAAAAGAATAACAACTGGGAAGACTTTACCTGGTGTATTATAAAATGGACAGGCCCAAACTATGAGCAACACTGTACACATTCATTATAATAAGGTTCCCTTGGCATATGAGGTAAAACTAGAAAGACTTAAGAAGTTAGCAAAGCAAATAGAGTCAGCTACAAGCTTTACTTATTTCATAGATTGCCAAGGATTAATCCTAAACTCTATCAAGCCTTTTAATAATTAACTAAATCCCTCTGGAACTCTATCCACTATACATTCTTAAAATAAGATCCAAACACAGATAATTATGCTTTTGAAATCATACTACTGCTAATTGTCAACCTAGATAATAAAAGTGTAATTTGAGCTACATTCTCAGATAAATTCAAAATAAATCTTGAGTCAACAGTCAGGAAGTAGTATAATCCAATTCTTCTATTTGACATATCAAGTTTCTCACTACCATAAAAGAAAATTAGGTGAGTTTGACAGGACTTATTCTTCACCTAGGTATATTTATTTATAAAAACCATAGTTTTTCAGAACTCAAAGGTCTTTGATGTTTATCAGATGAAATTGTCATTTTTCTCTGAGGAGAATAAACGTTTTCCAAAACTACGAAAGCACCCTACATTTATAAGTTTGGGAATAAATAGGTAAGAAAACAGTATTATTTTGACTTATTCAATATACTCACAGATTGTCAATGCAATAGGTAGTATAACAAACACTATCATTTATTCTTGAAGACATTTACCAAAAAGAACTTGAATTAAACATTAGTCTAAGAAACAGTATGTTAAGTGTGTCAGTACCTTTTTGGCTCTTTGATACAAAATTTTAGTATTTTTGATTGCTATTTTAGATCGAGATAGATTATCATTTGTAATCAAATATATCAAAACACATAATCATTCTCTCCTTTCCAAATTTCATATTCCTTTGGATCACAGAATTTAAAATATCTTTATGATAGTCTCTTTCCTCCTTTTTAATCAACTCAAAAATATTAATATAATGATAGATTGGGAAGGACTGGATATTATGGTTTTTTTTTTTTTTTTTTTTTCTTTTTTCTTTTTTTGAGACGGAGTTTCACTCTTGTTACCCAGGCTGGAGTGCAATGGCGCGATCTTGGCTCACTGCAACCTCCGCCTCCTGGGTTCAGGCAATTCTCCTGCCTCAGCCTCCTGAGTAGCTGGGATTACAGGCACACGCCACCATGTCCAGCTAATTTTTTGTATTTTTAGTAGAGACGGGGTTTCACCATGTTGACCAGGATGGTCTCGATCTCTCGACCTCGTGATCCACCCGCCTCGGCCTCCCAAAGTGCTGGGATTACAGGCTTGAGCCACCGCTCCCGGCCCGATATTATGTTTTTATTAAAAGCCTGGAAGTGAGGCAAAGATCAAAATTTGATATTTCTGATACAAAGTGGGAAACCTGTGACAAAACTCTGGCAAATCCAAAACATCAAGATTTAAATTATCTATTTCTATGTAATAAACATGGGGAGCTTAGAAATATTCAATTCCTGCTATTTTACAAGTCAGTTTCCTACTGGCCTTTCATTTGTAGTTTCGGTTTTTAAAAAATTGCCATTTATGGCCAGGCGCAGTGGCTCACACCTGTAATCCCAGAACTTTGGGAGGCTGAGGTGGGCAGATCATGAGATCAAAAATTCAAGACCACCCTGATCAACGTGGTGAAACCCTATCTCTACAAAAAATACAAAAATTAGCCATGCATCATGGTGTGTGCCTGTAATCCCAGCTACTCAGGAGTCTGAGGCAGGAGAATCTTTTGAATCAGGGAGGCGGAGGTTGTAGTGAACCAAGATCACACCGCTGCACTCCAGCCTGGGCAAAAGAATGAGACTCCATCTCGGAAAAAAAAAAAAAAAAACTATAACTAATTAGGAAAAAAATATGTCATAAACAAAAACACAGTATTACTAATATTTAATTTTATAAGCAAAAAATAGTTATTTGACTAAACATGGTTAAATACTACATCTCAAAAACATGATAAATAAAATATAAATAAATTCAAGCAGTGGAAGGAAATTTGGAACAAATATGAGAAAGGTTTCAGAGTCTCACCAAATTTAAGTGGTTTATTAGAGTATCCCTGCTTTTCAAAGCATAAACTTGCCTCTAGTGACATTTACTTTTTTTCAATAAAAGAACTCCTGGTATGCTGAACCTCATTTTCCTGTGTTATAGCCAGATTTCATAACTACTCTGCCATATTTTTATTATTAAAATAATTGCTGTTTAGAATATACCACTCAGATTCATTCATTTTAGAACTCTAATCTCAAACTTAAATTTAAAATGTTCCTCATTATAATTGCGGCTTTGCAGGCTTGGGGTAGAAATATTTCTGGGCTTGGGATAGAAGTATTTCTTTCAAACACTTCCTCTTCCATTATAATCTAAGTTCTGGCTCCTTCACTGTTTGGCTGTAAGGAAAGAGAGGCCAGGTTCCATCCTTTCTCTTTTACCTGTGGCTGTCTCTCATGGAGCAATTGTATTTCCTTACCAAAAGAGACCTAAAGCTCTGACCCCTCCTACCACAGTACCTCTCGGGTTGGTAACCCTTGTTAAATTGGCTTTCACAGATGGAAAAATTATGCAAAATAATTCAATACCACCTATACTTTTTGTGTACACATAATCCAGGTAATCTGTGCATCTTTGCTGTGTTGAATATCGAAAATGTAGATAGATGCTTCACTGCTGCTTTCTCTTATCTAGGCCTCACTCATTCTCTGTAATTATTTTTTCCACTGCTAATCTGTGTAGAACAAGTAGAGATTAGCAAACTTGCTGCTTAATAGTTATCCAGCCGGGAGAAAAGGAAAATCATTTTCTCTGGGACACTCGACACTGGGACCACTACATCACAAAACCATTTTCCTTTTCTCCTGTGTGAATGGTTATTCTCCCTAGTATTTCTGCTTTTCAGTTTGGCCCTTATAGTGACAAGAGGAGAACAGCTATAGGAAGCAAAGAGAGATGTTAAAGTAAGGTTAGTCCTGAGACTACTCTTCAAGCCAGTACAGTATCATTTTTAATAAAAAGCAAAAAATAATCTAAATGTCCAATTCAAATGTTATTATCAATAAGAATATTTTATGAAGAAATACTGTATAAAATATTACAACTATGAAGAATTTCAATTCCAATAATATAACAGTATGCAAACAAAATGATCCAAAATTGTAATAAACTCACCATGTCCTGGAGGAAATTTTTTCCATTTAAGGAGTGCAGTTAGCTCAAATATGGATAAAGTAGGCCATTCCTCATAATAGGGACACATACGGATTAATTTCAACTTTTGCATATTTTCAAGTTTTGTTTTTTCCTAAAATAGAATGTCATTATCAAATTATGAATAATAGGTAATTTAAAATCAAAGAAATAGCAAATAAATGGTGAAAGAAGTAAAATAAAAGCTGTATGAATAAAAGTTAGTATAGAAGACATTCTAATTTTATCAGAGTATCACTCTATGACCACAGACATATTAAAATGTTAATCTTCAGATCTACTTACTAAAATTACATTTACTCACCTTTCATACAATATTATACTTCTATAAATGTTTTAATAATTTTTAAAAACCCTATCATAGTCAAGATTAAACTAAAAAGTTGTGTTTGATATTAAGTAACTGGTACTGATATCTGGAAAATAAAAATAAAATATACAGCCTTTTTTTTTTTTAAGCCAGCCACTCTGAAAATTCAAACATATGAGCACCAGGGATTTGGAATAACACAGAATTCTGAGAAAATTATCTGCACCCTTGGCACTGGGACCACTAGATCACAAGAAATCACCACCATTGGAGATGTAAGAAGGTGCATGTCTTCTCAGCTCCATGTCGCATGAGCACTGAACCATAGTTTATGCTAGCTTTCTACAGGACCTGCACCTGGCTTAAGCTCATTCAAAAAAAAAAAAAAAAGGAAAAAAAAAAAGAAAGAGCAGGATCATGGAAACCTTTCAATCCCATTATTTATACAAAATTCCTCTGCTATCCAAGGGAGGAGAAATGGGAGTCAAGAAAAAATTTTGATTTATTTAGAAGAGAGAATACATTATTAAACTTTAAGTAATTGTGTTATCTTAAAGCTGCAGAATTAGGGAATCAGAATAAGTTGTTATCACTTTTTCATGCAGTTCTGAGTTTTATATCTGTTGCAATTATGAAATAACATACCAATCATATTCAAGTATTTTTCCTTCTAAAGTAGACTATAGAGAGCTGCAGCAGTACTATCTGTCTTATTATTCTAGTATTCCTAGCACATGACATGCTGTGGACAGGCAAAACACGTATTTGTTGAATGAATGAATAAATGAATGAATAATTTAATGAGTTAGAGGTTAATAAAAAGCCAAAAGCTATTTTAAAATTACCTAAAATGTATCCATAGAGACCTCTGTTTATGCCTCACCTACCCATCACCAGTACTTATAAGTGATGCTTGTCAAATAAACCACATTTTTTGGTCTCTAGGTTAAGTTAAAATTTAAAAATAAAAAAGAATATCTTTGTCCAGTGAAGCAAAATGTAGCTTGAGTTTATGTCCAATTTTTGTTAATATTTATAATATTAGATATCATCATACCTCCTTTATCTTTGCATATCCCTTTGCTGGAATTTTAAGAATTTCACAATCGTTTTCTGTCACCACCGAGAATGCCTGTGTTTCTGATTCAGTCTCAGGTATAATTTCCAGAGTTCCAAAGGTACTCCATTTACTAAGCTGTAAAAATACCAGAGACAATTTAATGTTTATTACCGCTCATCAACATAAATATGCCAGTGAAGGACTGGATTGTAGTTCAAGTTTTAATTCTATGGAAGAGGTGGTTCAAACAGTCTTTGCATAGATGGCTCTGACTAACTCAGCTCAGTGTCACTTCCCAAGGCAAAAAAACTGGCCATTCTTTTTCACCAAGATGAAGAAAACAACATAAAAATACATTCCGTTTCATCCCATGATTTCAAGTGCCTATTACAGTGCTTGTTATATAGTAGCCATTCAATAAATAGTAGTTGAAAGAATGAATAAATATAGTACACTTATATATATGGTCTTCTGCTTATTATTGCATGCTGGTAGTAATCAGTAATAACAAAAATGAATAAAAATGTTAAACAGTATATGAACCATTAACATATATTTATGAATGATTGCTTAACTTAACTCAATATATAAATGATAAATATTGAGCATGGAAAAATGTTACTACTAGAATACATGTAATAAATTATTAGGTTATAATGTTATATATACCTACATAGAGAACCTATATTTATATTTACGGGGGAAAAAGTGGAGGGCATGTGAAGGACAAGAATATTTTTTTGAGAGGCTGAAGAGCTTCTCAGAGAAAACATCAGGTCAATATGCCTATCTAAGATGATATGGGAAAACTTCCACTTTTCTTCTTTTTAATTTTATTATTATTATTATTATTATTTAAGTTCTGGGGTACATGTCCAGAACGTGCAGGTTTGTTACATAGGTATATATGTGTCATGGTGGTTTGCTGCATCCATCACCCCATAACCTACATAGTCTCTTTTTCTTTTTAACTAAATGCACAACTGAGTTTGAATCTGCAAGTACAAACATGTAGAGGAAATTTAAAATGTCAGAGTCACAACTAAAGCCAAAGTGGGCCACAGTCCTATCAAAACAGGGAAAGGTCCTGAAGGGCTGAGTTCTGAGGCTTGTTGTACACGTAGGAACAGGGGATGGGACGCAGAGCCATGCAAGGTGAGAGACTGGAATTGTGCATCTTTGCCTGAAGTCTAGGAACTTGGAGGATTGTCCCAGTTGCAAAGTGTGAACAAGAAAAACTATATCCAGTACTTTATGAAAGTCACATAGAAGCTGGCTATCTAGCTGTGAAACTGCAGAGTTGCCAGAAAATCAAGAACCTAGGTCTGCAACTTGTGTGAGTGCAGAGCATAAACTTATGCATAGTAGAGGATTCAAAGCTGAAAAATTAATGTAAAACCTGATATACACAACTGGTAAAACCCCTAGGACCCAGGAAAGTATTTATACAAACTTAATCCTATGTATAAATTCAGAGATAAAGGAATTCCCACAGAAAGCAATTTTTGCTGATGACAAAATCATAATAAAAACAATTATAAGCCACACAAATGAATAAATCCCTATAAAGGAAAGTCCATGAAGAAGGAGAAAAAAATTGCACAACCCAAAAGAAACTACATACATTTAAAATATTTAACTATAAAAATCAGAACATGAAATAATGTAATCAAAAATAGGTATTTTGAAAAAGAATAATATAAAACATATAAATAATAGTAACACTAATTTGGAGATTAAAGATAATTTAGAAAAAATCATAACACGAATAATACATGAGAAAATAATTTGGAACAAAATACTGAAGAAATAAAAATAGGAAGGGGGTTGTAATTGTTCTAGGAGATAGATGGAGACCATTTAGCATATATCTAATAGAAATTCTAGAAGAAATTGAAAAGAATGGGCAAATGGTGGCTGCAAATTTTCCAGAGATAAGGGAAGAAGTGAGTTGTCCAAACCAAGCAACACACAAAACTAAGAGAGATAATTGTTTTTATTTTACTGCTCAGGATTTGGTATATTCCTCTAATCTTTCTCCTCTCCCAAATCACCCCTTTATGATCTTATTAGCTATCCATAATTTCAAACAGATATTATCTACTTACATTTTATCAATTTATCTATTGTTTTAGGGTGTTAGCTGGACTTGCCTAATAAGCCATAAAAGCAGAAATCCTCCATGACTTTGAATAATATTCTTAAGGATTTCTTTCTCAAGTAATTAAAAATATCATCAGACTCCCTAATATTAATAATTAGGAAAGTATAAAACTTATACCCCTTACATACCCAATTATTTTAGTTGAATTATTTTGAAAATTATTAATATTTATAATTTTCCATTTTGTTCTGTAAATATGGTCATCTTAAAAGAGAAAAGAAAACATAACTTTCAACATAGAATTCTTTATTTACTTGAAATAGCAATTTAGAGTTAGAGTAAAGAAATAAGATATTTTAGACATTATATGAAACAAATTACTAAAGGATGAATTTCAGCTAGAACAATACTGAATCCAAAATGGATGGCAAATAATTACCTAGAAACATTGGTAAATGTAAATAGCATTATTGACACATAATAATTTTTAAATAGATAATATGGTGTGCTTTTAAAATAAGATTTAAACTGCTTTTAAATAGTAACTTAGAATAGACAAGTAGAAAGTTAGAACTAAAGTATTTGAGGACCTTTATATTTGGGGGCTAGGAAAGAAAAACATTGAATAGTTTTCTTACTTCAATTACAAATTTAATTTTATACAAGTTAAAAAAAGAAAGTGAGTGCAATGACAAAAAGTAAAGTGATGAACTGAGGGATATTCCTACAAATATAGCAAATATAAAAAATACTTGAAATATCTAATAAACATCTATAATTTAACTTAAAGAAAATAATAAAAACATATAGTTATTTAAAAATACAAAAAAAAATTTTAGAAGAGAAACTATTTCCACAAGAGATGGACTAAATGACTCATACACAAAAGAAACCTGCTCAATCTCAGTAGGAGACAGAAAATTATATTTAATGTAATAATGCCACATGGTTTTTATCCACCAGATTGATAGTATTAAAGTCTTCTAGCCTATGAGAATGGGAAGATAACTTTTATTTATAACTCAGAAAACTGTAAAAACCTTTAAAAATTAGAAATTATCGGGCAGTATCTATTAAAAATAAACCAGAAAAAATATGCATGCAATGTCTTATCCAGAAACACAACTCCTAGAAATCTACCTTATAGAAATAAATAAATACATTTTAAGGAATTCAACCGTCTGTGTTTTAATATATTGTTAAAAAATTATCTACATTTATATATCTTAGCCTGGAAGAATTGTGATTAAAAAAAAACAAATAGTGGTAGTATATTAAAATTTGTGTTTTACAAAATGAACAGCTACAAAAAGAGTAATCCATATGTGTATGTGACTGTTTAAAAGCCAGTGTCAATTCAGACGAAGATGTGCAAGTATACGTGCAAGACTTGATATAGTTCATATGTTCAGGGAAGAATGATGGAGCTAAAATAACCAAAGATTTATTAAAATTTCCTCCAATCTCCTTGTATTTGTTTCAATGGCCATAAAAATTATGTATTAAATTTTTAAGTTTTAGACACTTATTAAAGAATTTAAAATACAGCTTCAAAACAAAATGCTGAGTTACCTTCCAGACATGTGTTGTTTTGATATCTTTAAAAATGTACATAAAACATCTAAATGATATACAGCGGATGACTACAGTTGTTATAGCTGAAAACTGCAGATAATAATCATGGTCTGGCTGGGCGTGGTGGCTCACACCTGTAATCCCAGCATTTTGGGAGGCCAAGGAAGGCAGATCATGAAGTTAAGAGATCAAGACCATTTTGGCCAACATGGTGAAACCTTGTCACTACCAAAACTACAAAAATTAGCTGGGCGTGGTGGCATGTGCTTGTAGTCCCGGCTACTCAGGAAGGAGAGGCAGGAGAATCCCTTGAACCCAGTAGGCATAGGTTGCAGTGAGCCAAGATCACGCCACTGCACTCCAGGCTGGTGACACAGTGATACTTGGTCTCAAATAATAATAATAGTCTACTTTATATTCTGTATTTTTTGAATTTTTAATAAATATAGCAGTGTATAACTCAGACAACACTATAAAGCTATTTGTAGCTCAATCTCTCTCAATTTTTTGAAAATATTGAGACTACATAGATAATCCTATTCTGATGGGGATAGTTGGTAGAATTGCACAGAAGAAACAGTATCTCATACATATAAATTCTCATGTAATTTTACTGAAAAATAAATTGATAACTGTATTGAGAAATAATGTATTCTCTTGCTTAATTTTTTTAAACTTCTATAATAATACATAACCGAACAATCTCCCTCTAAATAAGAATTGGTAAATCTATAAATATTCCTTTTCAATAGTCATAAGATTGAGGTTTGTTTTAAATTGCATTTTATAAAAATAAACTTTCCTGAAAAACAGGAGTATTTAATAGATATAATTTTTGTTCTCCTTATTTTTTCCATTGCTTTTAGCTTCCATTCACTAACATATTAAATGAGCTCAGCATATTTTTTTTCTTTTTTAAAGGGCTGAAGAAGTGGACAAAGAAAACACAAATTTCAGGGACTCATAATCTTTTCAATAGATGAACTTCTTCTGGAACTTCTAACATATTATTCCGTAGTTTGTGATTATTTGTACATCTATTTTTCATGAATGAGTTTCTGTAGCTTTTAATTACATTCTCAAAGTTGTCTAAAGTCTCCAAAGAAGAGTAATAAGCACTGATCCAGATTGAAAAATATTATTTTTCTCCAAAGATTTAGACTCTAATTGCCTTTATAAAACGTTCATTCTCAAAACCAAAGCATAGTTAAAAAAAAAAAAAAAAAAGGATAGGGAGGTACTGCATTTTACACTATTTCACATACTCAAGGAGAATGTGGGCCATAATAGGACTATATACTGATATCTGGAAGGTAAAGTAGGAACAAACTGGATGTGAGGACAATCTGACTGGGACATAATGCATTCCATTGGCTGAGGGATGGGTCTATATGCTTAAATAGAAATTTCTTGGATACACTTGTTGCTGAATCAAATAGGAATATCTTTTCAATTATAGAAAAAATTATCTTTCAGGATAATATGAATATGTACTTTCTAAGTCAAACCTACAAGTCAAATCAGTTTATAAATGTAGCCAATAAACTTCTCTTTAAAAGTTGGCTAATCATGACTTCCTATTATGTCCCCCATACACTTTAGCAAAAAGAATCTAGATATTACAATGGATAAGAGAACTAGAGGAAGAAGTTCTTTTTATTTCCTCTCAAACAGAGAGGAAATAAAAAGTTGTGTGGTTCCCTCAAACCACCTCAGGGCATTTCCACCTTTTATACCTGTTTACTTATATAGGGTTTATGTAAACAAGAAATAAAATTGAAGCTTCATAGCTTAAAAATGTAAGTACATATACATACATGTATAAATATAACATTATTTTTCAATCTTTGCCTTTCTGAGAAGTAGAAACGATAACAGAGCATTTCCTACTTTTGTTTTTTGAGTTGGAGTTTCAGTCTTGTTGCCCAGGCTGGAGTACACTGGCACACTGCAACCTCCACCACAATCTCCGCCTCCTGGGTTCAAGTGATTCTCCTTCCTCACCCTCCCAAGCAGCTGGGATTACAGGTATGAACCAACACAACTGGGTAATTTTGTATTTTAAGTAGAGATGGTGTTTCTTCATGTTGATCAGGCTGGTCTTGAACTCCCGACCTCAGGTGATGAAACTGCCTTGTCCTCCCAAAGTGTTGGGATTACAGGTGTGAGCCAACACACCTAGCCAGCATTTCTAGTATATCTGTAGTTATATGTGTGTGTGTATATATATATATATGTGTGTGTGTGTATACATATATATATTAAATAAAATATATATTTTTATTTAATATACACGATTTATATAAATATATAAACATTTACATAAATTTATGTATTTATATTTATATATGTATATATGTACATTATACTTTATAAAAATATATATTTAACTTCTAAATATACATTTATATAAATTATATATTTATATAGAATTGTAATTTATATATATTGTATATATAATTTATATATACAATTATATGCATAATTTACATAAATATAAATTATGTATTTATATAATTTACATAAATGTATATTTAGATATATTTATATATTATATAATATATAAATCATATATTTATATAACATATAAATATATATTTACATTTATATAAATCTATATATATTAAATACATATAAATCTATATTTATATAACATAATTATATATTTTTTATTTATAATTTATGTATACATTATATATTTATAGTCATATTTATTCAAATATTTATACATAGTTATAGATTTATAAATATATAACTAAAACAGATTTATATTTACTTATATATTTTGAGATAACTTTTAGTGTACATACATTCCATACTCATTATGAAATATCTTTATTTTTAATGATGCTCTTGCTATAAAGTCTACTTTGCCTACTATAGCACAGCTACTTTGGCCTTCTTTTGGTTAATCTAATCTGGTTCATTTGTTATTTTACTTTGCAACTTTCTTTATCTTTCCGATAAGGTAGGTATTGCTTTATGCAATATGAAATTTTTTCTTTAATGAAAGCATTTAACCTGTTTACATTCTATGTATATTTGCTTTTAAATCTGCCATCTTAATATTTACTATTTTTCTATTAATATTTTTCTCTTAGTTTTTTTCTCTTAATATTTGCTATTTTTCTATTTCTTTGTATCATTTCCTATTTATTGCTAAATTCTGAACTAATCAAATATTTTTCTATATTTTATATTCTCTTTTACCTTATATATTTTATATAATTTTGTTGATTAGTTATTACTTATCAATTCTTGTCTCATTAAAGTGTACCCTAAATTAGTGTCCCCCATTATGCATGGAAGATACATTCCAGACCCTTATTGCATTCAGAAATTGCAGATAATACTGAATCCTATATGTGTTTTTCTCCTATACATATTTATGATAAAAGTTTATAAATTAGGCACAATAAGATATTAACAAAAATAACTATTAATAGAAAAATTATAAATTTATAAATAAATCTAAATGTAACAATGGAAAATGTTTAAATTGCTTATTTCTGAAATTTTCAGGCCAACGTTGACCTCAGGTTACCGAAACTGTGGAAAGTCAAACCACAAATAAGCTATATTCCCTTTTCCACTTCTCAGAAAGGCAAGTATTGAAAAGTTCTTTAAATTCATTTACACTCTTCTCTTGCTGTTTTTGCTACTTCTGATATGTTTTATTTCTATATACATGTAGGAACTTCACAAGGAATAATACTGATTTATATAGTCAGCTAATATTTAGATTTATCCACATATTCGCCAGGAAGTCTCTTTGTTCTTCAGTTCTTTCTACATTTCTGTATTTCAATGTTGGATAACTTTGTTTCTGCCACAGTTTGTTTGTCCCCTTGCCATTCCTTTTAGTGTAACTTTGCTTGTAATGAAATCTCTCTTTACTGCTTGTCTGAATACAATGTTATTTTGCCTACATTTAAAAAGATGGTTTTACTGGTTGTAAAAGTCTAGGTTGGAAACTTTTTTTTTTTTTTCTGACTGCTTTAAAAATATATGTTACTGTTCTCTGGCATTCATTATTTATTAAGAGTTCATTAAAATTTACCTTGAAGTGTAATGTTCCTTTTTTTTTCTACTTTGAATTGAAACTATCTTTGGTTTAAATTAGTTTAATTTTGTGTGTCTAGTTGTGGTTGTCTAGCTTGTAATTCATACAGCATCTTAAATCTGTTGTTAGATGTCTTTCCACAGTCAGAAAAAAATTTCAACCAGCACTGCCTCAGGCAGGACTAAATATTGTTTCTACCATATTTCTTAGTTATCCTTTTGTTGAACTTTTAAGTGCATATTTGTCAGAATTTTTTATTGCAAAAGTGTTTGAACGTATTAAGGAATAAGTTTGTATAAGTAAATACCTTTATCAAAAACTTGAAAAACTCAAATATAAAACCTAATGATGCACATTAAGGAAAAACTAGAAAAACAAGAAAGAAAGAAAATAACAAATATCAGTGTAGAAATAAATGAAATTGAGATGAAAAAATATACGTACATATGACCAACAAAGTGAAATGGTGTTTCTTAAAAAAGATAAATAAAGTAGACAAACCTCAGCTGGATTAATTTTTAAGAGAGAGAGAAGATCCAAATTAAATAAGAAATGAAAAAGGAGACATAACAACTGAGACCACAGAAATACAAGGAATCATTAGAGAGAATTAAAAACAACTATACAACAAATTCAAAAACCTAGAAAAAAATGGAGAAATTTCTGGAAACATGTAACCTACCAAGATAGAGCCATGAAGAAATAGAAAACGTCAACAAACCAATAATGAATATTAAAATCAAAGCCATAATAATAAAAAATCTTTCATCAAACAAAAGCCCAGGAGGACATTATGGTTTCACTGCTATATTCTAACAAAAATTTAAGAAACTAATACAAACTCTCATGAAATCCTTAGATTAGAAAAGAAGATTAGATTAGAAACTTAATAGAAACTCTAATGAAATCCTTAGATTAGAAAGAAGAAGAAGAGGAGGAGGAGGAGGGAAGAGAGGAGAGAAGAGGGAGGAGGGAGGAGGAGGAGGAGGAGGAGGAGGGAGAGAAGGAAGAGGAGGAGGAGGAGGAGGAATACATACAAACTCATTCTATAAGGTCAGCATTACCAGCATAGCAAAACAGGATAGGACATAGCAAAATAAATAAATAAGTAACTGGAAAAAAAAATAAAGAAACTACAGGTCAATATTCCTGATGAACACTGATGCAAATAGAATGATTTTTATTTCTCTGGGTATATACACAGTAATGGGATTGCTGGGTCGAAAGTTAGTTCAGTTTTTAGCTCTTTGAGGAATCACCACATGGCTTTCCACAATGATTGAACTAATTTATACTCCCAACCAAAAATGTATGTTTTCCATTTTTCTCACAATCTTGCCAGTATCTGTTATTTTTTGACTTTTTAATAATAGCTATGCTGATTGGTATGAGATGGGTATCTCACTGTGGTTTCAATCTGCATTTCTCTATTGATTAGCGATGTTGAGCTTTTTTTCACATACTTGTTGCCACATGTGTCTTCTTTTGAAAGTGTCTGTTTATGTACCTTGTCTACTTTTTAATGGGCTTGTTTTTCCTTGTAAACTTGTTTAAATTTCTTAGAGATGCTTGTTGAGGGTTTTTAACATGAAGGAATGTTGAATTTTTATCAAAAGCCTCCTCTGCATCTATTGAGATGATCATATGGTTTTTAATTCTATTTAGGTGGTGGATCACATTTATTGATTTGTGTATGTTGAGCCAGTCTTGTATCTCAGGAATAAAAGCCTACTTGATTATGGTGAAGTAACTTTTAATGTGCTGCTAGATTCAATTTGCTAGTATTTTGTTGAGAATTTTTGTATCTATGTTTATCAGAAATATTGGCCTGAAGTTTTCTTTATTCATTATCGCTCTGCCAGGATTTGGTATCAAAATGATGCTGGCTTCATATAATTAGGAAGTCCCTCCTCTTTGATTTTTGTGTAATAATATCACAAGGAATGGTACAATGGTACTAGTTTTGCTTTATATGTCTGGCAGAATTCAACTATGAATCCATCTGGTCCAGGGCTATTCTTGGTTAGTAGGCTTTTTATTACTGATTCAATTTTGGAACTGGTTATTGGTTTGTTCAGGATTTCAATTTCTTCCAGTTCAGTCTGGGGAATGCAATTCCGTTTACATTAGCCACAAAGGAGTAAAATACACAGGGATGCAGCTAACCAAAAGAGTAAAAGATCTCCACAATGAGAGTTACAAAATACTGCTGAAAGAAATCATAGATGACACAAACAAATGAAAAAATATTCCATGTTCATGGATAGGAAGAAAAAATATTGTTAAAATGGCCATACTGCCTAAAGCAACTTACAGAGTCAATGCTATTCTTATGAAACTTCCAATATCTTTTTTTTTTCACAGAATTAAAATTTATATGGAACCAAAAAAGAGCTTGAATCACCAAACAAATTTTGAGCAAAAAGAACAAAGCTGGAGGCATCATATTACCCAACTTCAAACTAACTATAAGGCTATAGTAACAAAGACAGCATAGTACTGGTACAAAAGAAGAAACATAGACCAGTGGAACCAGATAGAAAACTCAGAAATAAAGCCATATACCTACAACCACCATCCTTAACAAAGTTGGCAATGACAAACTACAGGAAAAGGACTGCCTATTCAGTAAATGGTGCTGGGATAACCGGCCAGTCATATGAAGAAATTTAAACTGGACCCATTCCCTTTACCATATATAAAAATTAACTCAAGATGGATTAAAGACTTAAATGTAAAACCTAAAACAATAAAAGCCCTAGAGGAAATCCTAGACAGTGCCATTGTGGACATCAGCTATGGCAAATAATTTATGACTAAATCCCCAAAAGCAATTGCAACAAAAACAAAAATTGACAAGTAGGATCTAATTAAACTTAAGAACTTCTATATAACAAAATAAACTATCAACAGAGTAAATGACAACATAATGCAAGAAAATATTCATAAACTATGTATCCGACAAAGATCTAGTATCCAGAACCTACAAGAAGCAAATAATTCAACATGCAATAAACAAATAACCCCATTAAAAAGGGCAAAGGACATGAACAGATGCTTCTCAAAAGAAAACATACATGTGACCAGTAAATATATTTTAAAATGCTCATCGTCACTAATTATTAGAGAAATGCAAATCAGAACCACAATGAAATACCATCTCACACCAGTCAAAATAGCTACTATTAAAAAGTCATAAAACAACAGATGTTGATGAGGTTGAAGAGAAAAAGGAACATTTATACACTGCTGGTGGGAAGTAAATTAGCCACTGTGGAAAACAGTGTGGAGATTCCTCAAGGAACTTAAAATAGAGCCACTATTCAACCCAACAATACCACTACTTGGTATATACGGAAAGGAAAATAAAATATTCTACCAAAAAGACACATGTACTCATATGTTCATCACAGCAGTATTCACAATAGCAAAGAGATAGAATCAATCATCATAGTGGACTGAATAAAGATGCCCATCATGGCAGACTGAATAAAGAAAATGTGGTATATAGACACCATGGACTAACTCACAACCAAACATAAGAACAAAATCATGTTCTTTGTAGCAACATGAATGGAGCTGTAGGACATTATCCTAAGTAAATTAATGCAGAGACAGAAAAACCAAATACTTCGTGTTCTTACTTATAAGTGGGAGTTAAACATTAAACACACGTGGTCCCAAAGATGGGAATGATAGACCCTGGGGACTGTGAGAGTGGGGAGCAGAGGAGGAGGGTGTGTGTTGGAAGGCTACCTATTGTGTACTGTGCTCACTACCTGAGTAATGGGACCATTCCTATGCCAAGCCTCAGCGACATGCAATTTACCCATGTGTTAAACCTACACGTGTATTGGCAGACTCTCAAACAAATAAGAAAACAAAACAAAAATACTAGCAGATTAAATTCAACAATTAATTTTTGTTTATAAACACTTTGAATTGCATTTTTGCCTTTTCTATATTCACCATTAAAGAGATTAACTATATGTTCTACTTTTATAATCATATATCCATTGAAAAATAATGATAATGTGAATTACTTTGGGCCCATTACCTGGATAAAGAAACCTAATTTCTCCCATTTAGATAAAGGTAGAAAATGCAACCATGTTAATGTTTAATGTAGTCCATTCATTTTCCACTGTTGCATGCTATACTCAAATTATTTTTCATATTTGCCAATATGGTATAAAAAATAATATTCACTGTACATTTTTGTTATTCTCTTAAACTTATTTTTAAATGTACAGATTATGCTACATTTCCTTGATTGCAAAAGTGGTTGAATATATTTTCATTTGCCAAATTATTTCACAGTTTGTTCTCCAAAAGATCAATTTATATATTTTATAATTTTCATTATATTATCCTTTTTGATTTGTTGATTATTGTACATTTCAGGTATTAATCCTTTGCCATTTCTGTATGTTGCAAATATCTTCCCCCAGTGTGTCCCTTATCTTTTGATTTACTTAGAATATCTCTTCGTGAACAAATGGCTGCTGATTTTAAACAAGTATCAATATAGTTTCTTTCCATACATCTCTTATTTAAAAGTTTTTTTTTCTGTTATGATGCCATGAAAGAAGGAGTATCTAAAATATTCGAAGTCTTTCCTTTTACCATTAGGCTTGTGATCCCAAATTAAGTTTTAAGGATGGTGTAAAGTAGGTATGCAGTTTTATCTTTTCTGTCTACATAAATAACAGACTGCCCTCATACAAGTGAATGAGCCCACAATCCTCACTGCTCTTGATGTCACAGTTTTACATTCAGAGTTCTTTCATATGTAGATTTCATTTTTGGAATTGCTTAGATGTCAGTATGCTCACCTATCAGTCACTAGTGATGTATATTAATTGTTATTGTTTTATTTTATTTTTCCATACCTAATAGGAAAAGTTCCACTTCCCAAAGTATCTTTCTTAAGAATATCTAATGTATTCTTAGCCTTTTGCTCTTTAGTATCATTTTTAAAATTATCTTTTCAAGTTCTACAAGAAACCTGTTTGAATTTTTTTTTTCCACTGGAATTGCATGAAACTTATAAATCATTAGGGGATACTTATCTTTACAATATTGAATGTTTCTGTATGTGAATGTAATTTACCCTTATTTAAGCCTTCTGTAATAGCTTTCAAAGAAAATGTATAATGTTCTTCCGAAAGTATTGATACACAGTTTACTATATTTTTCTTAAGTGCTCAATCTTTTGTATAGCTATTTAAACTGATTATTACCTATGTTTCTAAGATTTTATTTTATTGCCAAATCAACAGTGTGTTTACAAGTATGTTTTGTAATTTTTTACTTATTTCTTTAGTTCTTTCCATTTAGAGAGGTGACTGGCAAACGTTTTCTTTAATAAACAAAATAGTACATATTTTCAGTTTTACAGGTCATATAGCTTCTGCCACAATTAATGTACTCTGCTGTTTTAGCAGAAAGCAGTCATAAATAACATATAACAAATGGGTGTGGCTGTGTTCCATAAAAACTTTATGAAGAAAGACACTGTAGCCTAGATTTAGCTCAAAGATTAGAACTGCCATCCTAGAATTTAGAGCTTCATTCATGTGATCAAGGCCCCAGATTATTCCTTTTACTTTAATTTTTAAAAAGCATAAAATTATTATGCCATTATCTTGTGTGAAAAACTCTTTAATGCTTAACATAAATTTATGTAATATTTTATGTAATATATGAAATAAAAGAGAATTACCACAATTTGATATTTGTTAAGTGTAAAATACCTTAAAAATCATAATATTAGATTTTAAAAACTGATTAATTTCCTCTTGTTGTAGCTTCTCTGTTGCCTGCTAATGTTTTACATTTAATTTTCTTTGGCATTGGGAATTCTATTTCCAGGCTTGTTATATTTATATGTTAAGTATAAGTAAAATATATTATCCATTAAACTCTGTTAGGAGTAAAGTACCAAAGGGTAGGAATTCTGCTTGTCTTGGTAAAGTTTCATGGTCCTGACCTAAATAATTTTTAGTTTATTGCTCTACAATTAATAGAAGAATAACAAACCTGTTTTCATTAGATGACATAGTATTCTATGTGAATATAATGTAAACACTTAGAAAAAACAATTACTTAGTTTACTGAAAACAATATTATGATTGTCTGTATTTATTTATGTGTTGACTGAGTCACATCTTAGTCACCTCTTTAAGGAACCAAAGCCTGCCAGCATGTACTGATTTTGAACAATGTATTCAACTAGCTGTATATGTTGCCTAGTTCAAATCATGCATACTGATTTCTAAAGATGGACAAAAACAGTTCCTTTATAAATTACCTGAAAAAAAAACTTAAAAATTGAAAAAAAGTTTTAATTTCCAGTGTTATTTTACATAAACATGCATGATTTTCACACAAATGACAAGCTTATAAGGAGAAATAAATTGTAGTCATCACAGTTGACAAGGCCACTAAAGTAAATATAAACATGATTCTTAATTGGAAGAATGAGCATTAAGATTGAAACCACTATATATAATATCATCATGATTTTGATCATTCTTTCCAGTTGACATCCTACAAGGAACACATATAAAAGAAGTTCCACTAACCCTAGAAAGTCTCTCCCCAGCTCTCTCATCTGGGCTTGCTGCTCCAATTTCTTGCTCCCACAGTCAACTGTGCTTACCCTAGTCACTCTATTTATAGCATTAAACTGAAGCTATCAGATGCATTTCCAACCATTCCCACTCCATCATCATGTCCAAGACAGAAACTATTTTGTATTTACCGCAGAATAAACACAATAGATTTCACAACGGTCTGTAAAAGTGAACTGATCATAAGGAAGATAACAGACTACAATCACTTACCAGAACAGATAAAGATCTTTTAAAGTGCTTAAAGATTTTTGGATGCCTAAGTGGTAAATTTTCTAACAATTTATCTTAAGTAGCAGAACCAAGCTAAAAGTTTTTAATTCCTGAGTTTGACAAGGAATTCTTCAAGGCAAGCATATTAGTCAGGGTTCTCCAGAGAAACAGAATCAGGAGCATGGATGTCTGAAGGGTGGGGGATGTATGTCTCAGCTCAAAGAGAGCAAATTTGCCTTTTCTCTGCATTTTTGTTTTACTCAGATTCTCAGTAGATTGGATATTGGCTGCCGACATTGGTGAAGGTGATCTTCTTTACTCAGTCTATTTATTCAAATGCTAATCTCTCATGAAATCACCCTCACAGACACACCTAGAAAGAATAATTTACCAGCTATCTCTGCATCCCTTAGTCCAGTCAAGTTGACACATAAAATTAATCAACACATCAGAAAAGAAAAAGAAAAAAGTAACTGCATCAAAGAAGGAAACCTTATCCTAACACTTACAGTTTTTGACATTCTGCTTCTAGCTTTTACGTTTTGACATCTAACATAATGCTCATCCATTATTCATATTGTGTTTTTTTGTTTTGTGTTTTTGTTTTGAGACAGGGTCTCAGTCTGTCACTCTGGCTGGAGTGCAGTGGCATGATCCAGGCTTACTGCAGCCTCAACTTCCAGGGTTCAAGTGATCCTCCTGCCTCAGCCCACAAATTAGCTGGGACTACAGCCATGCACCATCACATCAGGCCGTTTTTTGTATTCTTTTTGTAAAGATGGAGTTTCGCCATGTTGGACAGGCTATTCTTGAACTCCTGAAGTCAAGCTATCTTGGTTCACACCTATAATCCTAGTACTTTAAGACACTGAGGTGGGCCTCTTAAAGTGCTAGGATTATAAGTGTGAACCACTGTACTTGGTCTATATTGCATTTTAATAAGGAACTTATTAGAAAATCCTAAAGCAAACCAAGTATCACCTGAGAAGGACTCTGCAATTCTATATTTGAGTCCTTGTGGATGAACTGTAACCTAGCTTAATAGTCAGATAAGACTTAAAATCTAAATTACAAGTATGCATCTGTAAAAATAACTGGGTCTTGGCCAATCCCAGAGGCCATACTTTAACCACTCATAGACTGCTAAGTGTTCAAATTGTGTTCAAATAAGGCAATTGCCAATCTGTCACCAATTTAGCTATTCCGTACCTCACTGCTCTCAAACTTTGCTGCAGATCCCTGAAAAAAAAAAACTGGATGAGGTCTCCATCTTGTTTTATGTCTTTTATGTCATCTGTACATCATTTTCATTTTTTTTCTATATATCTTCTTCTATAATGTGGCTGTGCTGGAGTCTCTGTGAATCTGCTGTGATTCTGGGGGCTGCCTGATTCATAAATGGTTCACTGCTCAATTAAATTTTTAAATTTTAATTCATCTAAAGTTTTTCTTTTATCAGAGCTAACAGAGTGGGATCCAAAGTAGAGCTTCTAGCAACCCCCAGGACCACTGAGTGGACAAACAAGGTACCTGCAGGACTCATTTGTGTCCACTGATCTCCCAGAGTGGCTGAGGACTGTGGGTAAACTTTCTTTCAGATTTTGGAGCTCCACAGATTCGTGTTTTGAGCTCTGAGTTTATTTGAGCAAATTTCTGATCCAAATTGGGTTTGCAAGTCATGGTAGAAACTAGACTGTTCCGGGAACAAATTTGATTTGAGAATTAACTGTCTTGAATTTAGTTAGAAGCCTCTTACATCTGACTATGTCAGAAAGGGACTGGTAGTAAGCAGTAATATTATAGGGGTTATAAAATTTGGCTTTAAAAATATTCACAGGGATTTTCGTGTTCTATCCTTTTGTGTCATTTTTCTTGCACACTTAGGTAGGTAGAAATCATTGACTAAGTTAATCAAGAGAATCTGAGAGTAAAGCCAATATTTTAGGCAAAAATAGGATCCCTAATTTCTGGAAAAATGAGTTCCTTCTGGCTCATACATTATCCCCCAGGAGGCAGCAAAGGCTTTCAGAAATGGCAAAATCTTACTAATTTATGGTAGAATGTTCCAACTGAACAAAAACACAATGGAAAAAAAAAATACAAAAATTTTCTTCTGTGTTGCAGCTTGGCCCCCATGGCTAGGGTATGGTGAGCTGGCTCACTAGGGCTTCTCAGGGAAAGAAAATCCAGATGCCTAGCATGCTGGCAAACGGTAAGAATTTCTTACCAGTCCAATTTCTGCCTTCTCTCTCTCTCTCTGTGCAAACCAGCTAAATGAATGGCAAAAATCACTTTATCTTTCCTCTAAAGTTTTGATTAATGTAAAAAAGAATTCTGAGGCTAGTCTTAAACTGTAGTAAATCTGGTGTACTTTGTGGTATGAATTTGTTTTTCTGTGTTGAGGAGTATCTTAGGATAAAACTTGGATTTAGGCCCCCATAACTATGCTGCTCAAGATGACCCAGGAAGCTGGTCAGTAACAAACTTCGCTGCAGATCCCTGAAATAAACAAAAAACTGGATGAGGTCTTCATCTTATTTGATGTCTTCGGGAGCTTAACCTTGTAACCACACAGGGATACTTTCTCTTGGTCTCTGTCTTCCAGGTTAAACGAATTTAAGGTTCATATAATAGTTAGCTCTAAAAATTGTCTTGAGTAGTTAAAAGCCTTTGCAAGCTCAAAATTAACTATTCTAGACTCCTACTGGTAATGGCAATGGAGGCCACCCTGTGCTGTAGCTCAGTAGTTAAGATTTTTGGTCTTTCACAGTGGTGGTCCAGGTTCAATTTTCAGCTTAAGAAATGAGTCTTTTCTGGTTTGGTGTCTGTCTAACCTTATCGACTCTCTTCTCCTCCATGGACTGTCTTAAATTTTCCTTTCTCTGAGTACCTGGAAGGTTACCTTTGGCAAAGTTCAAAAGTAAGAAATATCAGCCATTTGGCCTAGCTAAAACCGGGTAATAAGAAATTTTAAAAGGACTTTATTAAAGAATGCTGTGGTTAAAAGTCAGCTTAATTATAAGTGGTTATTCAAACTCTAATGGCCTGGACTCCTTAGAAAAAACAGGAGGCACCACAGAGCCTTTCCTGGCCCTGTTCTTTCATGGACTCCTCTCCAAAGCCAAGAACCAATTAAGAAACTTAAAAATGAGCAAATGAAAAAATCTTACAACTACGGTAGTAATCATCTCTCTTTCTGTCTGTGTAGTTGTATATGTGTTGTGCGTGTAATGTTTACATAAGAAACCTCTTTAATTGGCTTAAACAAAAATAAGCACTTAAATATTTGGAAAGTGAAATAAAAACACTAATGCCTTTTAGTTCATGTAACTTTAGTAATCTTTGGGAAATAAAAACAGCTTTAAAGACTGTTAGCAAAATAAAAACATGTGTTCTAAATCATGCAGATCAGACATTTGTTTTGCTAAATGCTTAAAGGTCATAAACCGTTTTGCCTTTTGAAAATTGTTCTATTTATCTAGACACATTAAATTCTAAATAAAGCCTGGGGATATGTGGAATTAGACATGTTCCCTTGCTATGCAAAGAAAGTTATAAAGAAAGATAATTCATATAAGAAAGGATCTTGTATGGTAAATTCTTGTCCTAAAGTAAAATGACTGGTTGTTTAAAAAGAAGGATGATTAGGACAAGTCAGAAAGTCAAAGGATGTCACAGAATGTCCGTTTAAGTTGGAAAGAATTTATTACCAAAAAAAAAAAAAAAAAAAATGCCCAAAAGTGAAAATTGCTAAAACTTACCACTATAACATGTAATTGAGACTACTGAGAAAAATAAGTTTACATGCAAAGTGTGTAAGGAGAATGAAATGTTTTTTTAGTAAGAGATTATAAGAATGTATGAGAATGTACATTTTTGCTTAGTTTAGAAGGTTAAAGGATTGTTTTAAATCTAAAGGTTTAAACAAGTTGTGGGAGGTATACAAAAATTAACCTTGTTAAAAAAAAACTGTGTGAAAATATTGACTCAATTTAAAGGGATATTGTTTGATTTTCAGTAAACTGAACATCAAAATAAAGGACAACAGAGTTTTCTTAAACCACTAATTTTCTCTTTAATAAAAATTTGTAGAGGGTTATAAAAGGCTTATAAAACACTTACCTTATGGTCAAATGATTAAGATTGGATAGATTTTTATATAAAGTTTTATTAAAAATTGGGGTTGACATTAATAGTCTACTAGTGCAAGGATGAAATTTGGCTTTCTCTCTTAAATAAGATTTTCATGTAATATAAAAAGATAATGAAAAAATTATTGGCCTGGCTTGGCTTGCTGGCTCATGCTTGTAATCCCAGCACTTTGGGGGGCTTAGGAGAGTGGGTCACTTGAGATCAGGAGTTGCAGTGGTTGTAGTGAATCAAGATTATACCACTATACTCCAGCCTGGGCCAGAGAGTGAGACTCTATCTATAAATAAATAAATAGATAGATAAATAAATAAATAAATAAATAAATAAATAAAATTTTTGTTTGCCTTTTATACACACTACAAAGAAAAAGAAAGAAAGAAGGGAAAGACAAAAAAGACAGATTGTTTGGAAAGCTGTCTTCCCTTTATCAATGAGTAAATGTTGCTGTTGCCTTTTAAAAGATTTTTGTGTCATCATTTTGGCTAAATGAATGACTTCTAGTGACCTGGAATTCTACTTCATAATATCAAGTGTTTTAAACTTTTAGCATATTTAATAGGCTTCCCAAAATCAAATTTAAGCTTCAGAATGGTCTTTTCTGACCTCTAACTTTGGAATGCTACAGAGGGTACTTAAATCATCAGAAAGACAGGTAAATAAAATTCTTTAACATGTTAAGTTACATGGGAAGCATTGTCAAAATAAAAATAATGTTTAATCTTCAGGTTACATTTTAGTGAATAATGTATGTTTCCAGTTTTTATGGGATTTCTAAAATTTGAACATGTCTTAGTATATGCTGTCAATCATAATTAAAGCGATTATGTTACATTATTGTACATCACAGAAGTAACCAAATATCCTTGTATAAATCTGTTAACCCAAGTAGAACCAAAATTAATTAAATAACAAGAAGATACTTTGCCAGATATTCATGTTAAATCAGGCAATACTGAAATTGTTTAGATATACAATTTGAAATCCATATAAGTAAAATTACCAGTGATAATCCATTAGTTATCAGAGCTATACAACTAAATTGGAGAATCAACTGGTATTCAAGAGGACATAAGTCCAATGTTAAGCATGGACTCATGGAGAACCAGGATGGCTGCCTTGTCCTTCATGAGTCCTTAAAGCTTCTGCTATTAAAAATTCTGCATTTCATGACTCATAATCGAAAAGATAAAATGATCCAATTTGAATATACTGATGAGGTGACTTATAAATTGCAGAAATAATTTAAAACCAGTGTTCGGTTACCTTCCTAGGAAGACAATCAAAGCTTCAGGTACATTTGGCTACCTGATGGGCCACTTAAACATTTATAAAGAAATTTCATTCAATTGTCATTTTCTTTCTAATTTGTTTGCAGGGTGAGGATTGAGTTATGCTCTTGTTGCCCAGGTTGGAGTGCAATGGTACAATCTTGGCTCACTGCAACCTCTGCCTCCTGGGTTCGAGCAATTCTCCTGCCTCAGCCTCCCCAGTAGCTGGAATTACAGGAAACTACCACCACGCTGGCTAATTTGTTGTATTTTTAGTAGAGATGGATTTCACCATGTTGGCCAGGCTGGTCTCGAACTCCTGACTTCAGGTGATCCACTCATCTCAGTCCACCGAAGTGCTGGGATTACAGGCATGAGCCACCATGTCCAGCTCAATTGTCATTTTTAATGAATGTTTTCTGGTTATATAAAAACTTTCCCATGCAAGAGGGCTAATGTTAAAACAATAGATTATACTACAGTATATTTTTATGAGGTAAAGAACATTTTGTATGGTTCACTGAGGACAACCCCTTCACAATCTAAACCCCAAAGATTGGATCTTCTGAGAAGAACAGAGAAAAACTGTCCTTGCCATTCACACTATGTCAAAAGTTCAGAACCTTGACCCTTGGATCCATAAACTCACAACTGACAAGGGTCCCTTTACACTCTTGGAACTCTACACCCAATGGAACTCTTAAGGTATTAAGAATTAACCAGGAAGGTTTTACCCCAGAAGAAGATGGCATCCTTGATGTGTGAACAGTTTTTCAAGACTTCTGTCTTTGAATATTTTTCCTTGTTTATCGTATATGAAAAATACAAGTGAAAACTGTACACTTATAGGGAATACTTTTATTTGCAAAGGATTTTGCAGCCAGCCTCATACATGAGTAAATTTAAACTTTGTTAGATAAAAGATGAAGGCTCAATCTAGCTGAGAAATTTTAATGGTACAAATATTGCCTCATAATCAGTTAAAACTCCTTTTAATCCAATTCAAGGGTTAAAGAGAACATTGCCAGAAGGCCTTCACTCTTTTAAAAGGACATCATTTGTTAGGCCCTTTTCCATTGTTTAGAATAAAAGAGGCAATTAGAAATGTATGCTTCATGATAGGCTCTATACGAGGTTCTACTGTAAAGGCTATAGTTACACAAGAGACTTTAAATTTGTTTGTGAAAGTTATGCTAAATAATATAACTTTCTAAATAGAAACGTACCTGTGCAGCTGCAGACACTTGTGGCATATGGAGAAATACATCAAATATAGACTATAAAATTTCAGTTGTAGTGGATTAACGAAAAGGCCACTTAGTCAAGCAAGTAGATTCTTCATGTAGCTCATTCTTCAATCTATTTAATTTTAGGTGGTTTGGTTTATAGAAGCCCTAGATAAGAAGCATACTCCACACACCTGATATTATCCTCCTAGAAGTCATAATAATAGTCTCCCTGGTGCACTGTATTTTCTCATAGATTTTAAAGGTTTGCATGCAGCCAACTCTAGAAAGTCAAATTATCTCTTTTCAACTGGATGACAGAAGCTATAAGAAATGTGTAACCAGGATAACACCGTAACCTATGAATAACATGCTGAGACAAGAAACCCAAAATGATGATAACTGAGAGTGGTGCTTAGTCCTTAAGTTTTGGTAGCACTCTTGACTAAGTGAAAACCTGGCCAAAAGGGGGAATTTCTTTTAAAAGAAAATGATGGGAGATCATTATTTTAGACTGAGCTCATGCACTAGGTCCCAGTAGTCCAAACCACATTAAAATGGAGTCACTCATGCTAAATGTCAGATAATCAAAGATTTTAAGGAAAAACATAGATCCTAGAAAACACCAGATTTTGTTTTTCTCCTATAAATAGAATGTTTCAACATAAAGAGATACCCTCTACTCATTCCTTATTCCCTCCTTGAAAAACCCACTGTTCAACTGTTTGCCAGTAGGTTTCAAGACCATGTAAGTGCATTTACAATCCTGATAGTGACATCAATGACTAAAGTTTTGGTCAGGTTCTCAAAATTCAGAAAATGACCAAAAGGGGGAAATTGTTAAAGCAAACTAAATCCGGTCTGAGAAGGATTCTGTACTTCTATATTTGGGTCCTTGTGAATGAACTGAAATCTAGCTGAATAGTCAGACAAGATTGAAAACCTACCTTAGGAGTATGAGCCTGTAATGACAGCTGAGCCGTGGCCAATCCCAGCAGCCATACTTTAACCACTTATAGACTGTTAAGTGTTCAAACTGTTTAAATAAGGCAAACACCAACCTGTAACCAATTTAGGTGTTTCTGTACTTCACTGCAGGTTTCTGTACACCATTTCCCATTTTTGGTATATAAATCTTCTTTTTCTATGTGGCTGTGCTGGAGTCTCTGTGAATCTTCTGTGATTCTGGGGGCTGCCTGATTCCTGAGGTTCATGGCTCAGTTAAACTCCTTTAAATTTAATTCAGCTGAAGTTTTTCTTTTATCAGAACAAACCATAGTTCTTCAACTATTGATAAATATACTTAGATTTTCTGCCATTGTCAAGTTAGGAAGAAGCATAGGCCTCTGTGATTAACTCCAAACCCGTAGCAGTAACTAATCCATAAAGAACACTTCAGTCATCAGTGATTTTTTTCCATAGTCACACCTATGTATTTGGTTTTTGTAGAATATCTACACAGTATAGACCTATTCATAGCATATCTGTACACAGAGAGATACTATGTGTCTAAATGTAGTAAATCTATACATAGATATTCACATAGTATATCGATAGATGTCTCAAATAATTGATAGTTTAATTTCAAATGCTTCTAAAATAAGAAGCGGTATGGTCAGAAAGCATTACTACACAGAACTTGGGGGCAAATTGAAATGCCAGAGTACATTCGAATAAAACATTGAGGTTGTTTGTTGCCTGAACAAGTAGGATGAACCAAACAACTCCAATGAAAAACAACACAATGTGAAAGGCAAGTTGATGGAGGAACCACTAGTAAAAGATTAAGCCACCTTCAAAGCATTTATTACTGTTTATTTTCAGAAGCTGTTAAGATTTCCAGAAGAAAACTTTAAATATTTATGGTGCCAGCAGAGAAAAAAAATTGCTGTATAGAATGAAATTTAAAAAAAAAATTTTCACTCCGTTTCCTTTTAAAATGGGTAGTTTGCAAATATTTTCTCTCATTTGGTGGGTTGTCTCTTCACTTTGTTGTTTCATTTGGTAGGTGGAAGCTTTTTAGCTTGATGTGATATCATTTCTCTATTTCTGCTTTGGTCGCCTGTGCTTTTGGGGTATTACTAAAGAAATCTTTACTCAGGCTAATGTTTCAAAGAGTTTCTCTGATGATTTCTTCTAACAGTTTGAAATTTCATATTGAAGTTCAAGGGTCCTGTTTTTATAATGAGCCTTTCCAATCTACTGAAAGATTAAGTTATCTTGCATAATGTCAAACTAACTCCTGAGAATTTTGTGTTGGAAACATATTCATCTACTTCATCTACTCAATAGCTCTTCATTTCTGTTTTGCTTGCTAATGGAAATCTGATTTGGTTAGGCATTAGGCTGCAAAGTTCACATAGATCATGGACCTAGTTCTTGGGACTGAATCTTGATTGAATGTTACAAACTAATAATGGGGTTACATGCACTTTTTTCAGTTTGGGGTTGAAAAGTAGATCTATAACCTAGTCTGGCCAATGGGAGGGAAATGGTAGTCTGTGCCTTCTGTGTATTTTGTGCAAATGTTTTCTTCACAGATAAAAGGGTACAAATATGACAAAGAAATATCCTCTACCCCAGGGGTCCCTGACTCACAGGGGCACAGATTTATAATGACTGGAGGCCTGTTAAGAATCAGGCTGCACAGCACGAGATAAGTAGTGGGTGTGCAGGCAAAGCTTCATCTGTATTTACAGCCATTTCCCATCACTTCTGTTGCCTCCTGTCAAATCAGTGGTGTCATTAGATTCTTATAGGAGCATGAACCCTATTGTGAACTGTGCATGGGAGGGATCTAGATTGTGTGCTCCTTATGAGAATCTAAAACCTGATGATCTGATGTGGAGCTGAGGCAGTGATGCTAGTACTGAGGAGCAGCTGCAAATATTGATTAACATTAGCAGAGAGGTTTGACTGCACAGAGACCATAATAAATCAATTCCTTGCAGACTCATATCAAAACCCTATCAGTGACAGGCAAGTGATAATTGAGCTACATCTGGTGGCAGGCATTACAGCAGTATGTGAGTTAATGTACTTCAATTGTATAGTTGTATCTGGTGGCAGACAAATACAACTATAAGTCAGGATCTGACACTTATTTTAGTTCACACATGGCCCACTCATTATTTTACTTACCATTTCTGTCCATGCCTCTTTCCTGTACTGTACACTGTCTCAGTCACAGTTTTGGTAAGCCTACAAGCTAACCCTAGCCAAAATGAGTAAACACCAAATGTCACTGGAATACTTCTCTGGAAAGGGGCAAAGACCCAATGAGGAGGCAACAGAAGACTCTATGACTGCTAACAAAAAGAAAGTTATATTTAAAGAAAATACCAAGTCTTTCTTAAATTGCAAATTCACTACAAGTGATTCACATTCTCCAATTCTGTTTTATATAATACGTGGCAACAGGCTATCCAACGAACCCATGAAACCTTCGAAGCTGTTTCTCCACATGGAGATCAAGTGCCCTATATTAAAAGACAAGCCTCTGTAGTTTTTCAAAACAAAAAAAATGTGAACATAAAGGACAGAAGTAATTATTGAAGGCTACCACTTAATCAAATGTGTTTGCACTGAGAGCATCATTCTTAACTAAGAATTTCTAACTGCATTGCTAAAGCTAAGAAGTCCTTTATTACTGGTGAAGAATTGATACTACCTGCTACTAAAAACATCCATTGCGAACTTTTAGGAGAGGCTGCAATTTAAAAGGTTAAACTGTAATTCATCTGGTTATAATGCTGGCCAAAAAAGGTATGTGTTCCTTTTTTGGCTATCACTATAAGTAGATGAATTGACGGAATAGCAGAGAATATTGACAATTGTCAGAGAGGATTAATGAATCACCATGGTACAAAACTCAGATTGACAAGTCTATCAATGTTGACAACAAGGCAGCAATGATTGTTTTTGTGTGATATATTTTTTAGGAGAATGTGCGTGAGAATATGGTATGTGCATTTTTTTTGCCCAACCAACAACACCACAGCTACAGAACTATTGAAGTCTTAGAATGATTACATACCAGGAAAATTGGTCATTTTGTGTCAGTATTCATGGATGAAGTGGCTGCCATGACTGGAAACTTTTCTGATTTCACTACTCAGGTCAAAGAGGTCACTGCTGAATGTGAGTCTATGCACCATGTCACCCATAGAGAAATGGTGCTAGCCAAAAAATGTCATTTGAACTTAACTGAAAAATGTCAGCTGAACTTAACAACATTTGGCAGGATGTGATTAAAATTATCAACTGCATTAAGATAAATATGCTTTGTGCAACTATGAGATGAACGCAGAGCAAACATGTCTTATCTTATACACAGAATGAGAGGGCTTTCTAAAGGTCGATCAGTGGCTAGAATTTTGAGTTACGAGAGCCACACCACAGATTTCTTTCAGAGAAACAGTCACTCCTGGCAGCATATTTCAGTGATGCAGAATGGATCACAAAACTTGCTTACTTGTGTGACATATTCAACCTGCTCAATGACCTCAATCTGTCACTTGAGGGGAGACTGACAGCTGTGTTCAAGTCATTAGATAAAATGCTTACATTCAAAGCAAAACTGGAATTATGGGAGCGATGAGTGAACATTGGGATTTCTGACATATTTCAAACATTAGCAGAGATTTGGAAAGAGAAACAGCCAGGGCCTTCTTACTACTAGCTGATGCATGATCACCTCTCTCAGCTTTCAAAAGAGTTTAAACGTTACTTCCAAAGCAGAAAAGAGCCCTGAACTGGGAAGGAATAGATATGCAACTCATTTGTCAATTAGCCAGATGAATGGACTTTGTGCTAGAAGAGAATCAACTGCTTAAGATCACAAATGATGGTGGCCTTAAAAGTATGCTTGAGACAACTTTCAAATCTCCATATGTTCTTGATTAAAGTCAAGGTGGAGATCATCCTGAGATTGCCACAAAAGCACTGAAAAGCCTGCTTCCATTTCCAATATGAAGCAGGATTTTCTGTAGTGACAGTAACCAAAATGAGATTATGGAGTAGACTGGACATAAGCAACATACTTTGGGTGTCACTGCCTCCAATCACCCCCAGATAAGACCATCTAGTTCCAGGAAAACAATCTCAGGGCTCCCACTGGTTCTACATTATGATGAGCTGTATAATTATTTCATTATATATTACAATATAATAGTTATAGAAATAAAATGCACAATATATGTAATGCCCTTGAATCACCCCAAAACCATCCCCTACTCCAAGTCTGTAGAAAAACTGTCTTCTACAAAACTGGTCCCTGTTGCCAAAAAGGTTGGGGAGCACTGCTCTCCCAGTGCTGGGAAGAATGCTAACAAGTGAAGGGCAAATCTGAGGAAGAAATTTAGCATTCTAAAAATGACAGGATGGAAAGATGGAAGAGTCTTTGTGTCTAGGTGATTTTGTTGTGGTTCTAAATTAATCCCTAAAGTCATCCATCTCGAAGGCTTTCTGGGAGATAAAATTATCCTTATTGTTTAAGTTGTTAGTAGTAATTTAGATGATATAAAACCAAAGCTCTCTTAACTGATACAGAGATTAAGACCAGATTCTCTGGCAAAGGTTCATAAAATGGTTTTCAGTCTCAAGAAGAAATAATATCTATATTTAAAAGTTACAGATAACACTCAAAGCTTATGTTGATGTCAACAATTCTGATAGTTATTAGCATCAACCATTTTGAGTTTTGTAAACCCAAAAGTTTATCATTCTAATTAATGACAGAAAGAGATAATGGAAATTATGACATGGGAAATGAATGTAAATAAGCCTTTTCCAGAAGTAACACAGAAATTACAGAATAGGCTTGCCAGAGTAAAAATTATAGGTCAAGCTTTTCCTCATTTTGTGTTTGCCAGAAAAATTTAAAATTAGAGGAGTAAAAAATTCCAAGGCAATTACAAAAAACAACAAAATGGAAAACTAAAAACAATGGGCTTAAGGCAATAGTTCTGGAAAATTTTATGAAGATAAAATAGGCACTAAAGTAAAACAGATCAATGGATATGAGATATCAGTCCAAGAATCTGCTGAATTTTAAATAAAATTGGCATATAGTAAGTACCCCATTATTATTAGTTTTCTTATAAATACTGCTAATAATGGGAAAGCAAACACTACTAAAGAAAAAACAATTGATATATCTGTACTAGTAAAAGAACAATAAAGTGAGAACATCAATATATTAAAAATCATATTTGCAACACATGTATATTAAAAAATTATATCACTACTATACTCAGAAGTCTTATGAATTAACACATAAAAAGACAAAGAAAACAAGAGTAAAATTAGTACACAATATGAGGCATTTCACAGAAGGCATGCAAACATTCATAAACCAGAAACTATGCTTACTTTCCTACCTTTATAGTTAATACTTATTTTTAATCTTACATAAAGTTGAAATTATTGAATCTCTAAATACAATACTTAATATATTGAGATAAAAACACAACTTTGACTATATTTTCATGTCTTCATAAATGTAGTCAAATAAGAACAGTTGTATTTAAAAAATGCAGGGAGATGTAAAGAAATAAAAGCTTTAATTTTATTTAAGTATATGTTTTTGAAATAAAATATCTGAGTTAATGTTTATATGTGAAGTCCTCTTAATTTGTGATGTTGTTAAAAAAAGCATTGGTAAACAGACTTAATATGTACCAATAAAAATATCTTATTGTTTTTATAATAGAAGAGCTGTAAAAATTTTACACAAAGTATAATTTTTACTTTTTCTCTTATTTATTTTTAAACAGTAGTAAACTTACCATGACCTAACGTTTATTTTTAGTTACACCACACATTTTAACTCTTGGTGAAAACAAAAGGCAACTATATGTTGTGATGATTAAGAACTATCTTCATGTTACAAATATAAAAAAGCTATCTGTATTAAATTTTTAAATAAATGACCAGAGACAATTAGATGTAAAGTTCCAATTCCATTATTGTAGCAAAAAATATTTCCTAATTGACATTTTAATTTTGAACATTGGGATATTCTAATATTTCCATTTTAAGAATCACACATACTTTAAACATCAATTTAGATAAAATGTAATAAAATGAAACTTTGAATCAATATAGAATAAATCCTCTATCATTTGCAATTTAGTTGAATTAAAAACTCATTTCACAGTTCATCTTTGATATTTTCAAGGCTCGGTCTAATGAAATTTAACTAGATTTCATTTATTCTTATTGAACACCTTAAAAGCTCCTAGCACACTATACTACTGATTAGAGAAAAATAAGATCCCTGATTTAAAGGAAGTCATCTTAACATTGGGGTTGGGATATGAGTCAGGGGACATCTAGAAGCAACAAAGAACCACTTAAATATTTATGAGTAAGTGGGGAGGGGTGATGAAGAGAAGCGGGTTAAAGAGTGTAAACATACAGTTATTTAGAAGGAATAAATTCAATATCTGATAACCAAGGAGGGTGATATTATTGAACAAAAATGCATAATATTAAGGAGATAGGCACCCTAAATACCCTGACTTCATCACCATGAATCATATACTTACAACAAAATTTCACATGGGCTTGTGAAAGGAAAATCTTGGGGCCCTGAAATTACTAAGTTCAAGGAAAAAGTCAGGCTGGGAACTTCTCAGGGCAAACCTGCCTTCCATTCTATTCAGAGTTATCCTTCTTCTCACTGAGATAGATGCATATCTGATTGCTTCCTTTGGAAAGACTTATTAAAAACTCAAAAGAATGCAACCATTAGTCTTTTGCCTACCTGTGACCTGGAAGCCGCCTCCCTACTTTAGGTTGTCCCAGCCTTTCTGGATGGAACCAATGTACTTCTTACATATATTAACTGATGTCTCATGTCTCCCTAAAATGCATAAAACCAAGCTGTGTCATGAACACCTTGGGCAGATGTCATCAGTACCTCCTGAGGCTGTGTTGTAGAAGAGAAATTAGAAAGATAAAGTTATAGGAAATGGTCACAAAGCTTCTTAGAAGGCTGGGAGGTTTGCATAGCCTCAGTAAAAGGTCTGGTTGAAGGAAGTCTAATCCTCTTCCCTTGAGTTAATAGCAGAAAAGCAAATAACAAGGGAATGTGGGAAAGTTTATCTAAATAACATGCTTACTCATGGTCCTAAAACTAACCTTTGATCATTGGCAGGTAGGATGGCTCTCTTGGCGGAAGGGTGACCAGGTTAATTACCCTCTAGTGGTGTTGACTGAAATCCTTTGTCATTTAACATGTGCTGAATAAATGTCAGCAGGGCCAGCTAGTCAGGGCTGCAGTGCCTGCTGCAACTCTTTCTGTCAGCGGCCTGGCCCCCTGGTCTGCTCTTTCACTGAATATTGGTGTCTGAATACATTATTCATCCCTTGTGCAGCTGGGGTCTGTGGCACAAACCCTGGCAGGTGGTGACCCCAATGTGAATGAACACTACAAAGGATCATGACAGAAGCCCAGAAAATGAAGGTGAAAAGAGACTGAGCAGTCAGTGAGTCATTGGTGCCGTTTTGGGGTTTTCCAGTTTGGGAAGGTTGTTCAGGCTAGGGTTTTATCATGGCAGAACAGTTATCAGCACAACAGAAGCAGTCCATAAAAGTATTGAAACAGATGCTTAAAGCCAGCAGAGCCTTGGTTTCACAGGCTCAATTAAGGGACCTAATGCAAAAACTGTTGTAACCCATAATCCATGGCTCCCAAAAGATGACGTGCTAGACATAGAGCTCTGGGAACAAGTAGAGAGAAATCTTAACATCATGCTCAAGGGCAATGGGTTCAGTATCATCTTTAATGCTACGGGCTTTAGTAAGAGCTGCTTTGATTTCATTATACACAAAAGAGCCTAAAAAGGGGAAGGAGGAAGAACCGCCACCTACTTTACCACCCCAAAGTCCTTCAGACCTGCTATCACTGGGCCAAAATAACAAAGAAGACATGAGGGTCTTGCCTAAGCCTCCTCCTCCAATAAATAGGAAAAAAGACAAGTGATATGCTGTAACTGTGGAACCTGGTCTTAAGCAAACGGCATTAGAAATGGAACATTTAGCCTGCCCACTATTACAAGATCAACAAGGCAATCAGGTGAAGGCTTTTCTTAACAAAAGTTAAGAAAAAAGGCATCGGAGACTGAAACTGCATAGTCAAGCAGGTGGTGAACAGCAGAAAACACTTGGTGGCAGAGAAGCTCACAGTGCCCTGGGCTAATAGGAAGCACCTGGTCTGGCAGCAGCTGCCCAGTGACAAGAGGAGGGAATGGCACAAAAATTGGCACAGATAAATGGCAGTGCCTAGGTAAGTGCAATGTGGCTGCCGCCCCATGACCCACACTACTGCCCTCTGGCTCTGCAGGTAGCCCATGATAAAATTCCATGTGTTCATTGTATACAAATGATATCCCAAATTATAATTCTCTGCTAAAATTTAAGTAAAATTTAAATTCCAATAAAGGCCAGTATTACTCCTCCCCTACCTCTAACATCACTCTCTTAAATCCTTAAATCTGAAAATCTTAAATCTTAAAGTCTTTAGGTAGAACAATAACCTCTGAAGGGAGAGAAATTACAAAGAGCCCATGAATTAGTTGTGGAAAAAAAAAAAAAAGCCAGCCATATAGAACCATCAAACAGCCCTAGATTCTCCCAGACATTTAACCCCTGTAGCAAAAAGGGAAATCTAGGAAATAGAACAAGCTATCTCTCAGAGGCAGCTAGATTGCATAGATCCAGACTTTTCATTTGGTTGTTTATTTTCTTCCAGCAAACACTCCCCTACAGGGTTAACAGGACAGATGACCTCACAACTGTTCTTTCCAGAATGGGATTTTTGCTCACATACCAGGACTAAAACACTATCTCCCTATATCCAGCTAATCAGTAATGTCATGCATTTGGGCCACAGACAATGCAATCAGTTGCTAGGTTATGATCTTGATATCATAATTCCTTTAAGTAAAAAGCAATTTGAAACAGTTTTGCCCCTATTGATAGATCTGTAAATAGCACTCTCTGATTACACAGGTCAAATAGAGAATGCTCTTCTGGATGACAAACTTCTTCAGTTCTTATCTTGAATTTCTGTGATCTTACCTACAAAAATATTTCACTCCCCCATATCTAATGCTTTAACATTGTTTATTGATGGTTCAGGTAAACATGTAAAAGTGGCAGTGTGGTGGAGACCACATAATTTTCTCATTCGATTTGTATTTACTAGCACTCACGGAGCAGAGATTTGGGGCCCTGATACAGGCTTTGGAAAGCTTTTCCACTCAGCCCATTAACATTGTTTGTAACTCTACTTTGTTTATTTACTGCACAATCTTGAAACAGCCCTCATAAGGTCTACTCTTAAGCCTAAACTGTGTGCACTTTTTCTTCGACTTCAACAATTGGTGAATCAATGCAAACATACTATTTTTATTACACATATTTGATCCCACAGCTCACTGCCTAGTCCACTGGCTTATAGCAATGAGCTAGCAGACCTACAAGTTATGAAATCACTGCTTGATGAAGCCACCCAATTGCATCAATTTTTCCACCAAAATTGGAAAAACTAATCTAAACAATTTCAACTTACCCAGAGATTAGCTAAATAAATTATCCTGCATTGCCCAGATTGCCAGCTCACAGGCATGTCCCCTCCTTCAACAGGTATTAACCCTAGAGGAGTAGAACCTACTCAGTTATCACAAACAGATGTTACACACTTCCCGGAATTTGGAAAACTAAGATATGTACGTGTGTTCATTGATGCCAACACTCATCTAATTAGTACGCATGATCTTCCTGGAGAATCCACTTGATATGTTATTAAACATCTTCTTTTAATGTTTGCATTTATGGGGTGGCCCACAAAAATTAAAACTGATAATGGTCCAGCTTATACCAAACTCACAATTTCAACAATTTTGTCACACATGGATATCCAACATTCCACAGTCATCCCATAAAACCCCCAAGGACAGGCCATAGTGGAACATACCCCTCCATCCTTAAAAATGTGCTCAAAAAAGCAGAAAGGGGGAGGAGTAAGAACCCTGAAACACTATCAGCACAAGCCTTATTTACTCTTAATTTTAAAAATTTAGATGACAAATTTCAGTTATAGAAAAGCACTTTGCTAAAAACTGCCAAGACACAAAACATGCAGTTTTATGGGAGTAAACAGTAATGTACGGTGTGGTCCAAATGATTTGCTAACATGGGGAAGAGGATATGCTTGTGTTCACACCCCTTCAAGTCCTGTTTGGGTTCCAGCACAACTCATCAAAACTTACCATGGCATGGCTAGGACCCAACCTGGTACCAGAAATGAAGAAACTGACCCTACAGTACTCAGTATTCCCAGGAGGTCTCCCATCCAAGTACTGATCAGGCTAGACCCTGCTTACCTTCTGAGATCAGACAGAAATGGAAAAAATAGAAAGAGAAATAAAGGGAAAGAATGAGTAAGAAAGAAACTAGAAGAGACAGAGATCAGAGAGAGATGACACAAAAATTAAGACAAAGGAGAGAGCTAAAGTAGGAAGAAGAAAAAGAAATATTAAGAAAGTTATAGATATGAGAATACACCTTTGGTAGAGAAGGTTATTAAGGTCAGAAAGTTACCACATGTCAAAGATCATCTGTGAAAGTTGGGAAAATGTTATAAAAACAAATTTATGTAAGAAATGTTGAATAATCTTTGTTTTGAAACAAGTTTTAAAACGTTAACTGTGAAAGAAATTCTGTGTGTAAATATATTAGCTAAAGTTAAAGAAGTATCATTCAGTTTTTCTGTAAACTAAACATTAAAATAAAATACAACAGGTTTTTCTTAAAGCACTACTCTAGCAGCACCAGAATGGAGAGTACATCCTCATCAAAAGATGGAAAGAAGAAAAACTTGACTCAGCCTAAGAAAGACCCTGGGGGACCTGTAGCCCCAGATGATGTGGCTTCCTTGGATAACACAGGCCCTAAACACGATGCTGAAGATGACAATTCAGAAGGCTAAGGGAATCCTACACCTAACACAAATATCTTCACGCCAGATAATTTGTTTCTTTTTTTATTCTCTCACTCTGCCTGCAAACTGTTTGGGCTTGCTACATTCTCCTGAGTCCATCTTCTAATCTGAATTTTTTCCATCTGTTACTAGGCATACACTACCTTCCCAGCCTCTAACAATGCAACTGCTTGGCTAGGAGGAATTAACATACCCCCGGTAGGATCCCTCAGTTATGCCATACAACGAACTAAAGGCCAAGTAACACTACAGGTCACTTCTTGATTGAAAAATAATGTTGCTAATTATACTCATGTTTGTCTTATGTTATTTGCTAATTCTAGGAAGGAAAGCTGGAATAAGAACAATCACCTAGACTGATGAAACTGTTGATGCACACATCGGCACTCCTCAGTCAATAAAGCTGTATCAAAAAAAAAAAAAGAAAGAAAGAAAAGAAAAGAAAAAACAAAAGGGGGAGATGTAGGGGTGAAGTCAGAGTGGTGGGAAGAGTTGTAAGAGAAATTATAAAGTTATAGGAAATAGTCACAAACTTTCTTGGAAGGCCAGAGGGTTAGCATAGCCTCAGCAAAAGGTTTGGCAGAAGGCAGCCTAATCCTCTTTACCTTCAGTAATAGCAGAAAAGCAAGTAACAAGGGAATTTGGGAGAGTTTATCTAAATAACTTGTTTACTCATGTCATCCTAAAACTAACCTCTGATGTTGTGTGGGCAGGATGGCTCTCTTGGGTGGAAGGCAACCAGGTTAATTACCCTCTAGTGATGTTGACTCAAAGCCTTTGTTATTTAATGTATGCTGAATAAATGCCAGCAGGGCCTGCTAGCCAGGGTGCCACAGCTGCTACAACTCTTTTGGTCAGTCCCCTGGTCCCTGGTCTGCTCTTTCACTGAATGTCAGTGTCTGAGTATGTTATTCATCCACAGCTGGGGTCTGTGAGATGGACTCTGGCACTGTGTCACAGGCGCATGTACTTAACCTTGGCAAAATAAACTTTCTATATTAACTGAGACCTGTCTCAAATTTTTGGGGTCCATATACTCCATAAATTTGTACAAATTGCTTTAAATTTAAAAAAACAAACCATAAACTTTATACTCAAATTGCACATAGATAATACTAAATAGCAAATCATATTCTGTAACTTTTTTCAATGCATTCATAAATTACAAGTTTTGATTCATGGTATTTTTATTTTGATATGTGATATATGGTTTTTGTTTAGTTGAAATAGTCTTGATTTTTTATTGTGACTCCCATTTTGAATAATTTACACATGTTTCTTAAATGGAAAACTTTAGTTTATTTTTCTTGTTGCCTTTTCATTTTGTTTTTTATGGAGTTGTGTTGCATATTGAAAATCCACTCTGTACAATGGCAACAAAAGCCAGAATAGATAAATGGGATCTAATTAAACTAAAGAGGTTCTTCACAGCAAAAGAAGCAATCATGAGAGTGAACATGCAACCTACAGAAAGGGAGAAAATTTTTGTAATCTATCCATCTGACAAATGGATAATATAAAGAATCTACCAAAAACTTAAACTTACAAGAAAAAAATACATTAAAAAGTGGGCAAAGGATATGAACAGACACTTCTCAAAAGAAGACATTTATGCAGCCAACAAACATATCAAAAACAGCTCATCATCACAGGGCATTAGAGAAGTGCAAATCAAAACTGCATTGAGATATCAGCTCATGCCAGTTAGAGTAGTAATCATTATAAAGTCAGGAGACAACCGATGCTGGAGAGGATATGGAGAAACAGGAATGCTTTTACACTGCTAGTGTGAGTGTAAATTACTTCAACCATTATGGAAGACAGTGTGTGTGGTGATTCCTCAAGGATCTAGAAATAGAAATACCATTTGACTCAGCAATTCCATTACTGGGTATATAAACAAAGGATTATAAATCCTTCTGCTATAAAGATACATGCACACATATGTTTATTGCGGCACTGTTCACAATAACCAAAACTTGGAACCAATCCAAATGCCCATTCAAGGATAGACTGGATAAAGAAAATTTGGCATATATACACCATGGAATACTATGCAGCTATAAAATGGATGAGTTCATGTCATCCATTGCAGGAACATGATGAAGCTGGAAACCATCATTCTCAGCAAACTAATACAAGAACAGAAAAGCAAACACTGCATGTTCTCACTCATAAGTGGGAGTTGAAAAATGAGAATGCATAGACACAGGCAGGGGAATATCACACACTGGGACTTGTCGGGGGGTAGGGAGCTAGGGGTGGGATACTCTTAGGAGAAATATCTAATGTGGATGACAGGTTGATGGGTGCAGCATATCACCACAGCACATGTATACTGTGTAACAAACCTGAACATTCCGCACATGTACACATTATTAAAGTAAAATTTTAAAAAAGAAAGAAAATACACTCTATAAAACACCACTTTTAAAAATGGTTATGAATAAACAAAGTAAAAGATGGAGGGAACAAAGGTAAGACCATACTGGAATGAATTGGTGAAAAATGTTGAATAATGAAGAGGCAAGTAAAAGAATATGTAGCACTGAGCACAGGGAATGGTATACACAGAAAATCAGGCAGTACCCATTAGCAGAATTAGATATCTTAAATTCCTTTTCCTTATCAAACATGACTTTGCCTTTACTTGTCCAAGATATCCCAATAGTCTGCTTGATGCAGATCTTAAAACTAATTGGAATATGTTCTTGTTTAAAAAAAATTGATTCAGCTTTGTGCAGGATCTGATGATGAAATGGGTATTCAACTGCTTCATGAAAAGAGATATTCTTTTAGTTGCATCAACCATTTATCAATGCCTTCTAAATTTTCTGTAGATATCTGATAAAACCTCAGAAGTACTGGGAAGTATGCATAAAATAATCATGGCTCCATTATCCTCAGCTTGAATAATACAGGTCATGCTGATAACATAGGTTAGAAATATTTTGTACTTTAATTTGTTCAAAATACCTTTACTATAAATTAAGGAAATATAAATATTGGCAGCAGATTGATTTCACCACATTTCCTACCTCTACCCTGTCCTTTTAGGAAGACATAAAACCTCAATCAGTACAAGTATTTTGTGCTTTGGTTTTATCTGGAAAGGTGAGACAACTCGAATAGGGGCCTTCTAGGTCATAAGTGGATTCAAAGACATTCTGAGTGGCAGTTGGTTGAAAGAGTTAAGCTATTATCCAAAGACCTAGAATCAATAGAAGAAGTTGTCTGCATTAATATAAAGGGTTGTGGCTACCAAGTTTCTCATGCAGATAAAACCTCCAGGTAGCAGGCTTGATACATAATAGATTGTAAATGCTTCTTATCAGACATAAAAAGGTGCCAGATTCTTAGCAAATTTTCTCTTGTATCAGGAAAAGACCAGGAAAGGAAAGGAGACTTTCTACAGAATGCAGATTTTCCCCACAAAAGACAGCTTTGCAAGACCATTTCAAAATATGTCAAAGAAATACATTTTGGGGTCAAATATTTCAATGTCTTTCAGGGCCTGCCATCTGTCATGTTGGTATTTTATGGTTACAAAGAGTGTTTTGTCAGTCTTAATGTTTCTGTTTTAACATTAATACTGGTCAGGGGTCAGTTGTGCCTGAATTCCAAAGGGAGGAGGGTATGTCTGACTCCCCTTGTCATTATGGCCTCAACTATTTTTTCAGGTTAACTTTGTAATGTCCTTGGCTGAAAGGAGGAGTTCATTCAGTTGGCTGGGGGGTTTAGAATTTTATTTTTGATTTACCTTCTCTACATACGCTTATTATCTCTGGTGCCCCAACTTATACAGAGAGAGGTAGAACTTTTGCCTTTTCCTATCTTACCAAGAGAATAAACGGTATAATTACGCTTCCAAAATAATCACAAATAAATATCATTTTGTTTTTTTAATGCAGTAACATTGGTATCTTATTAAACTATTTTATTACATAGGCACAAACTAAGAATGCAATCACTGTGTATTTAATGCCCTTGTAATCTCACTCCTGGACCAAAGTAGTGACCCTAAAATTATTTTTCCTGCATTAGTATGAGACACCCTGCTAGACACTTTCATTCTTATCCATTCAAAAATTTTCCATGTATAGACTTTTGTGCTGAATGTTATTGTAAGTATAAGATTCAAACTCCAGGCTAGGAGTGGTGGCTCACACCTGTAATCCCAGCACTTTGAGAGGCCGAGGCAGGTGGATCACAAGGTCAGGAGTTCAAGACCAGTCTGGCCAACATAGTGAAACCCTGTCTCTGCTAAAAATACAAAAATTAGCCAGACATGGTAGCACATGCCTGTAGTTCTAGCTACTTAGGAGTCTGAGGCAGGAGCATCACTTGAACACAGGAGGCAAAGGTTGTGGTGAGCCGAGATTGCACCACTGTACTCCAGCTTGGGTAACAGAGTAAGACTCTGTCTCAACAACAACAACAACAACAACAAAGATTCAAAGTCCATAATTTCAAGTAGTGTCCCAAATAAGTGCAAAGTCCTTCAACTGTAAATTCAAGATCCTCTTGAGAAATGAGATCAGGAAGTTGACAGCAAAGATTGAAAGATACCTGCTTCATGACAATTTTCAAAGTCCTGAAGTTTTCTTTCTCCTTCACTCCCACTGACATACAGACTCAGAGTGAGGACACAGTAAGTTGGTAGAGTAAATTTGAAGCTATCCCTTCCCCATCAATTTGGGGGACCCACAAAAAATATCCAGCTTAAACCGTATGAAAAGGGAACAACCCTGGAGACCTCCCAGAGAAATAAATTGACCCTAAAAAGAGATTCAAGTCATCACTACCTGAAGCCAGAGACCAAGAGCATGGTACGAAAAAGCCCTCCATGAGGCAATACCTTCTCCAAGAACTGCAAAAGGAGCAACACCTGAGAAAATGAGCCTAGATTTGGACATCTAATCACAGAACATCCTGTTGCCATTTGTCTTTAATTTCCAATGTTTTTCCTTTCCTGACTGTGAAGAGTTAGAAAATGAAGTAAGAGTATGCAAAATAAGAAAGGGGAATAGACTAATTTAAACTATTCTTCCCACTGCTGGATTCTATGACACAATAAGGCACAAGCTGAGTATTAAGCATGAAAGTTTGAAAATTTGATACAAAGACAGTACTGAAATTTGTAAGACCAAAAAGAGTGAAGTTATTCATTAATACCTAGGATCTGATTGAGACGCTAGGATCCAGGTATCATGAAAGAATAATATTACACCACCTGTTTGAAAACTTTGGTGTAAAAAACAGGTAACTATTTTATAATTTTACCCTTACTGGGCCCAGCTTGTTGAATATATTAATATATTTTTATCATTTTTTTCCACATAGCTCCAAATATATTTCAAAGATAACTACTATTAACAAACTAGAAAGTTCTTTTAATAATTATTGAGAATCTTCAACTTAATAATTTTCTTATATGATTTTGCTAAATTTAATCATAGCAAAAATATATTTTAGTAAAATATGTTTTATTGCAAATATATATTAAATATAGAAGTATATTAATACAAACTATAGAAGATCATGTGTGCATATTTGTGTGTATTTTGTCACAGAATGTACTATATCTATACTGAGATGTCTCTAAGAAATTTGAATTTATTATTATAATTTTAAAGTTGTAAGACTCATTAGAAAAAAAGATTTCAAAGCTATTAAATGCATTAAGTTGGTTATAAATACATGTGTCATGTTTTATCTCTTTCATAATAAAATGAAAAACCTTTTAACACTAATGAAAAACTTTTAGCTTTAATGTGTCAATCTATGTTGAGAAAGTAAAAAAAAATAATTTCACTGTACATTTATACTGTACTCGTTTTTTGTCCAGTGTGTAGTAAAGAATAAGAACAGCAGATGCTTGCAACTTTAACAATTTTTATTTAGAACTATACATTATCTTATGAGAAATAAATTTGATCCTTGGATTAGATCTTTTTCACCTTAAGTTTGTTATACTCAAATAATGCCAATTTGTTCTACCAAACTGTTGGAGGGTGAAATTGAGGAGTGAAAATGTTATAGCTTTTTTCTTCTTAGTTGTTTGGTTCTCTGTTACAACACAATAAAAAAGCAAATAATGGTTAAAAAAAAAAAAGCCAAATAAAAAGAGAAAGAAAAATACAGCCCTTGATGTGTGCAAAATTACAAAACTCTCCTAGGCACAAATCTTTGGAAGTAGTAGTATTTTTGTTTGAAAAGGGCCCACTAAGTAAACACATAAAAAGGCAAATTTTAAAATAGGAAAAGAGCAGGTTGTTTTATAATACCAGCTTCACTCATAATTCCTACAGGGGACAAGGTTAGCAAGGATAATTTAAATTTTTAGCGATATGAAATAAATTTATCAATAATTATTTACTTGTCCTTCTGCAAACTACAGAGTTGCTGCAAGTTAAAATTGTCTGCCTTGATTTCTTTTTATTTTTTTTTTCAAAATATCTTATTAAAGTAGAAAATGAACTTGATTTAGAGCTTAACTGCCGGCCAGCCAGCTAGCAATACAAGTCCATCACTAGAGTAGAGTACTGGTAGTCCCTGACATGCTGTATCAGTACCACTGATAAAATTCTAATGATGTTAAGCAGGCATTATGTACTAGTAGAAGGGAATGCACTGCAAGGTACAATATCTCAGATGTTTCAGATGTTGTAGAATGAGTAATTATAAGGACCATGGCATAGGATGATCGCTGCTGGGAGCTCTCAGTGCACTAAAGAAATAAAATAAAAAGATGAGGAAAATTAATCACCCATTTAAGATGAAGGATCTAATCCAAGGGTTCTTTGGCAGTCTATAAAGAAAATCTCACCTTCAACAGTTAGAGGGCAAAATAATCTAAGCATCTGACTTGGTATATAGACAGGTAGGTAAATAGATAATTGGTAGGTAGGTAGGTAGATATATATGCATATAGATAGAAATAGAATCATATTTATGTTTCTGGAGCTCTACTATAACAGTCTCAAGCTCAGCAAGAATTTTTTTCTATTTTTTGCTAAGGCTAGGGCCCTGATGGAAAAAAGTGTAGCTCTAAAATTTGAGATAGGGATATTAAACCCTTGATACATAAAATGTCTTCATGGTCACCTGTTACAGAGAAGAAACAGGTAGAATTCCTAAAAAGTAGAGTTTTGGTTCAGGTCTTGTTCCCAGTGCTTCACTGGGTCCATAAATCTACCCCATGGGCAACACCCATGGCCCCTAAAAGCGTAATTTAAATGGATACTTGGTAGTTGGTAGAGTTTCCACACTGGTTTCTTGGCGTATGCAATAAGAGCTATCACAGTAAAGATTAAATGGAAGCCTCTGAAACTGCTCTCTACCCTTTTCCCCACTCTGACCAAGATAAGAAATTGAAAGCAATATCACATCTCAGGTGGGATGCCAGAAATTAGTACTGCTCCTAAAGAACTAAAGCAGAATGCAGATCTGGTGATTCCCATCATGTCCTCATTTAACATATGAGTTTTAACATTAAAAAATAAAATAGGTCTTTGAAGCCTGAATTCAACTACTAGAAATTCAACAAAGAAACAGCCCTACTTATAGCCATGTGCTAAACGTGCTATATTTGCTAGAGCATATTAAAATAGCATTAGATCCATTATATGTGGTCACAGACACAGCAAATGCATTCTTTTCTATCCGTATCAAGAAGACAACCAGAAACATCATTCACTCATGTGAGATGAATAACATACATTTATAGGCTTGTTCACTTTTATCCTTGTCATTCTTTCTGGGTATAACCCATTCTTATTTTTCTTGAACACAATATTAGTTCTAGATTTTTCTGATCGTACCCCATAATGTTAAATAATTTGGCTTTAATTTGTATTTGACTCTTTTCTACTCTTGATATCTTGGTCACCCTAAATTGAGAATGACTCTTAGCCACAATTCTAGTCAATTCAGACCTCTATCCAACATGGAGTATCCAGAGATTCAGAAACATATGGAACTTTTAATTTTAAGACCAGCAGATAGTCTTAAATACTAAATAGATGCAAAAGATTTTCCTCGATTAACTGATTTCTGATTATAATGAAGTTAACTACTTGACTACCTTAGCATTGCTCTTGAGACAAACATAATAAACACACTTAATTCCTGACTTAATTTAAAGGTCCTCCATAATCAATGAGTCTTCCTGTCTCTCCCTCCTCAAATCACTTATTCCCTCTCCTTTATCTGAAACTACTATTCACCCTCTTTCAGGGATTCAGCCACATCAACCTTGCCTGTTATCAAATACACCACACAAACCCTGACAGTGGTCAGAATGCTGTTGAAGGCATCCTTTATCAAAAAGATTTAATCAAATTTTAATATTAACAATATCATTTATATTCTAAAGGATATATTATCTTAATATTTCAGAACTCTAAAGATTGGATTTCAATATCTGGAAGAGATAAAGTTTTACAAAAATATATTACCTTGTTGCTTATGAAAATAGCAAATACTCCTCTCTTACCATTGAGTCATATGAAGGTAGGTACATCTCAGCAAGTGTAGACTTTTTGAATTTTTCACCCAAAATAAAGCTGGAGGAACTCTGAGGTATGAATGAGACTTGTGAGTCACTTCCTTCCATCAGATTGTAGTAGACTTTTGTTTGAGATCGAGCTAGGCCTTTCAGTATTACATAAAAACCATCATTTGCAACCACTGAAAAACATAAAGCCAAAAAATAAATACTGTATGCTCAGGCTCTTTGATAAAGACATGACTAATACATATAGTATACTTACGGTACTTTCAACATATTTCTTTCAGTGTATTCTATGACAATAAATTTAATGTAATAGCGATTTACAAAGAGTTTACTCAAATAATAAAGGCATGTTTACACATGTGGAGTATTATTTTCAGATAGTTATATATAGTAGCCTGTCCTCTCACAGAACTGATAGGTTCTAGGTGAAGAAAACATAATAACATATAATTATTAATAGATGTGAGACATTGTGAGAAAAATGGGACCAGAAAAGCCCTTGAATGGTTTTCAATGTTTATGACCCCCACATACATAAAATGCCATTTTGCCTATTATATATAAATAACAATATATATCTATCCTTAATTTTCATTTATCTTTGCTCTGGACATGATGATGATCACTTATAGAACTTAATGATAGAGACAGTTTGGACAGGGTAACTCATTATTACTAGAAAGAAGAGATTTTCCCTTATCTGTCTTACTCCACAACATACATCTTTAAAATCTGTCATCCAACCCCAATTCCTAAAGTTAAACTGTGTGCCTGTAGGTCTGACAGACATACTCACTTGTGAATATTTCTAATGCAACTTAATTCTAGTTCTTCTGAAGACTACCTTTTGAACAATAAGGGAGAAAGAATGGGATGCTGTCTTTCTCCATTTCTTATTTACATTATTTCACAAGATTGAATCAAATTACTCAAGTGCTGTCAGGAGATATATTCTTACACTTTGCTTACAAACTTGCTAGAAATAGAAACTTTACAAATTGCATTTTCAGGGACAATCATTTTTAAAAATGTCCTAAAAGTTGTCAAATGCTTGCCATGTCTGCTTTTTTCTAACCGGATTGCTTGTTAGTTTGATTTCTTAGTCACAATTCACACACAGTGACCATGGGAGAGTGATTTTCATGCTTCTTTAAAGCAAAGGTTGTTCTTTCTTGGATGTCTGAGCTTAAAATAGATCTTCTAGGCAACACAATACAATCTATCTCATTTTACTGTGCCTTGCTTTTCAGTGCTTCAAAGGTATAGCATTTTTTACACATCAAAGATTTGTACAACCTTGTATCTAGCAAGTCTATCGGCACCATTTTTTCCAATAATGTGCTCACTTTGTGTCTCTGTGTCACATTTTGGTAATTCTCACAATTTTTCAGACCATTTCATTATATCTGTTTGGGTAATCTGTGATCAGTAATCATCAATGTTACCACTGATCTCATTGTTTCGGGGCACCACAAACTATGCACATGTAAGACAATGAACTTAATTGGCAAATGTTGTGTGTGTTTGGACTGCCCTATTCAAAGGCTGTTTCCCCATCTCTCTTCCTGTCCTCAGGCATTTCTACTCCCTTAAACATAACAATTCTAAAATTAGGCCAATTAATAGCTCTACAATGGCTTCTAAGTGCTCAAGTGAAAAGAAGAGTCTTGTGTCTCTTACTTAGAATCAACAGATAGAACTGGTTAAACTTAGTGAGGAAGGGATGTTCAAAGACAAGATATGCTGAATATTAGATCTGTTATACCAAATAGTAAGCCAAGTTGTGAATGCAAAGGAATGGTTCTCGTAGAAATTCAAAAGTGCTATGGCAGTGAACACCCAAATGATAAGAAAGCAAAACAGCCTCATTGCTATATTGAGAAAATTTTAGTGGTCTGAATAGATGAAAGTAGCCACAACATTCTCTTAAACCAAAGCCTAATCCAGAGCAAGGCCCTATTTCTGTTCAATTTCATGAAAGCTAAGAGAGGGTGATGGAGCTCCAAAAGAAAAGCTGGGAGCTAGCGGAGTTTGGTTCATGAGTTTTAAGGATAAAAGTCATCTCTATAATATAAAAGTGCAAGTTGAAGCAGCAAGTGCTGATGTAGAAGTTGCATCAAGTTATCCAGAAGACTAGCTGAGGTCACTGATAAAGGTGGCTACACTAAACAACACATTTCCAATGTAAATAAAACAGCCTTCTATGTAAGAAGATGCCATCTAGTACTTTTATAGCTAAAAGAGAGAAGCCAATTCCTGACTTCAAAGTTTCAAAGGACAGGTTGATGATGACATACAGCTGGTGATGGTGACATGGAAGTCAGCTGACAGTGACATGCAGCTGGTGACATTAAGTTAAAGCCAAACCGCATTTACCATTTCAAAAATTCTAGGGCCCTTAAGAATTATGCTAAATCTACTCTGCCCCTGCTCTGTAAATGGAACAACAAAGCTTAGATGACAGCATATCGTTTAACAGCATTCTAAACTGAATATCTGAAGCCCACTGTGGAGACCAACTGCTCAGAAAAATATTCCTTTCAAAATATTACTGCTCACTGACAATGTACCTGGTCACCCAAGAACTCTGATGGAACTGTATAAGGAGATGAATATTGTTTTCATGCCTGCTAACACAACATTCATTCTGCAACCCATCAATCAAGAGGTAATTTTAACTTTTAAGTTTTATTAATTAAGAAATACATTTCATAAGCCTATAGCTACCATAGACATAATTCTTCTGATGGATCTGGGCAAAATAAGCTGAAAACCTTCTGGAAAAGATTTATTATTCTAGATGCCATTAAGAACATTTATGATTCATGAGAAGAGGTCAAAATATCAACACTAACAGAAGTTTGGAAAAACTTGATTTCAACCTTCATGGATGACTTTGAGGGGTTCAAGACTTTGGTGGTGAAGGAAACTGCAGATGTGGGGGAAACAGTAAGATAACTAGAATTAAAAGTGGAGCGTACTTACAGATGTGACTGAATTGCTGCAATCTCATGGTAAAACTTAAACATATAAGGAACTGCTTCTTATGAATGAATAAAGAAAGTAGTTTCTTTAGATGAAATCTACTTCTGGTGAGTAGGTGTGAATATTGAAATTTTAAAAAGATTTAGAATATAACATAAACTTAGTTGATAAAACAGTTGGCAGGGTTTGTGAGAACTGACAAATTGTGAAATAAGTTTTGTGGGTAAAGGAGAAATCTGCTGTAAAAGAAAAAGTCAATTGACGCAGCAAACGTCATTTTGATCTTCTTAAGAAATTGTCACAGCCAAACTGGGCATAGTGTTGCGTGCCTGAAGTTCCAGCTATTTGGGAGGCTAAGAAGGGAGGATTGCTTTAGCCCAGAAGTTCAAGTTTAGCCTTGGCAAAAACAATAAGACTCCATCTCTAAAAAGAGAGAGTGAAATTGTAGCCATCCCAATCTTCAGCAGCCTCCAGCCTGAATAACCAGCAGCCGTCAACATTGAGGCAAGACCCCCCACCAGAGTAAGATGAGGATTCACTGAAGGTTCATTTGATCATGAGTTTTTTTTGACAATTAAGTATTTTAAATTAAGGTGTCTATATTTTTAAACATAATGCAATCATGTGCTTAACAGACTACATGATAATGCAAACGTAACTTTTATATACACTAGGAAACCAAAAAATTTGTGTGACTCACGTTACCACGATATTCATTTTGTTGCAGTGCTCTGGAACTAAACCTGAAATATTTCTGAGCAATGCCTGTACCATAAATGGATCAAGCGTTACTCTAGGAGGCAGGAGGAGGACTGAGATTTGGTTTTCATTGTATAATTATGGGAAAAGTCACATACTCCTAGGATCAATATCCAGATAAAAGATTGTCATGCTATGTTATCTAAATGTATTTTAAATGCTTTTATTTTGCCAATTATTCACTGAAATTTTGTATTGTTGTAGTTACTATTAAAAAGTTTAAATAAATTCTAAAACTAATATACATAACCAAATTTTGCCAATGCAAAGATTATCTTAAAAGTTTTGGCCAATTTAAATAAGTGATATTTTAAAGATGTAGATGAAAAAGAATGTAATTATTAAATTGGTTAACAACAATGTTTAAAACTTCAAATTATATAATATTACTTTGGAAAAAGATAAAATATATTTAATATAAAATGCATAAATATTCAATATTCAAATATCTCACATGAATCTTCTTTTTTAGTTTCTTCATCATCATTCAGATTATCTCTTTCATCATCCAACACATTTCTCTAAAATCATTATCTTTACTCCAGTTGGTTTGCAATACAGTGTATTTTGCATTTTAATGTAAAGAAGTCTCTGAAATTGCATCACAAGCTACAAGTACTATAATCATTTGTACAGCATTGACAAGTATTTACATAACTTTTTTTATTTTTTAATTTTGTAAAATGCTGAATTTATTGCTAAAAATGCTTTTACAAAATTAAACTTACTGAAAAGGCACAAGAAAAAATAAGAGTCACCCATACTTATGCAAATCAGAATTGTTGGGTAAGTGCATTTATTTGGAAACGAGAGGGAGACTGTAATAACCAAAAGTTTAAAACTGAAAAAGCCAATATTGGCATGGATGTGAAACATCTAGAATTCTCACACATTGCTGACGGGAATATAAATTGCACAATTACTCTGTTAACATATCTGGCAGTTTTTTATTAAATGAAACATACATCTAACATATGTCCCAGTAATTTGGCTCTTAGGTATTTGCTTGGGAGGAATGAAAGCAGATGTCTAAAAAAGACTTATACAAGGATGTTACTAGAAGCTTTATCATAATAGCTGAATGCTATAAAAAGCTCAGGTGTCCATCTGGAAGAAAATGTGTAAACAAGCTCTGGTATGTCCATGCAATGGAATACTACTCAGCCATAAAAAGGAATTAACTATTGATTCATACAACATAGATAAATCTCAGAAGAATTATGTTGATTGGAAGAAGGCTTTCACAAAAAAGTATGTGCCATCTGATTTTATTATAAAGTTTTAAATGATTTATGTGAAATGAATTCACAGCGAGACTTTAAAAAAGAAATAAAACAGAATCACTGGACCAGAAACTGGGAAGAAGTATAAACAGAACTTTTGGGGTGATGTTAAACTTCTATATCTTGCTAAGGATCTGGGTTACAGTATTTGTCAAAACTCATCAAAGAATACATTTAAGGTATACATATGCACATCATTGTACATAAATTTGGCCTTAAAAAATAAAGTGCCTGAAACAAATACTGATATACTCTGAAGTGTTTTGGGGTGAAATATTCTGATGCTATGTTATATCAATTAAACGAAAGATTATGCAAATGTAATGGAGAAAAAAACTAGAGAAAAAAATTAGTGTTCACAAGATGACAGCAAATATTATTTGACTTTTTATTTGTTTTAAAGATTTTACTATATGCCAGACACTATTCTAAACATAATATAACCCTATGAGTCAGGCACTGTGATTGCTTCAACTTTACAACTGAGGAAACTGAAAGCAGTGAAAAATTAAATATCCTTCCCAAGCTTGGTGAGCCACTAGTGGTAGAGCCAGTATTGAAGACAGCCAGTGGCAGTTTCACGTGACTGTACCAATCTTTGTAATTTGACATAGCATTCTCTCTCTCTTCCCCTCCCCTCACTGTTTCATTCTTGATATATACTGCTTAGAGATATTGCTTCAATTATGATAAAGTAACACTATATGTGTTACTTAGCATGTTTCATTGTCAGTTAAAAAACATATTACAAAGTAAATATATATTCATTTAAAAATTTAATAATATATATATGTGCCTATGAATACATGTTTATGATACAAACATTATAATAAAAAAAACAAATCTAGAAAGAGATTTCGTAGTATCAGTTAGTTGTTCATAAGAGAATGACTTATGTAGCACCTCCTCCACTCTCTCTTCCTTCAGCTCCCAGCCACATGAAGTGCTGGCTCCCATTTTGCCTTCTGCCATGATTTTAAGTTTCCTGAGACTTAAAAAATAAATCTTTTAAACAGACTTATACAAAAACAGACATTGTTAATTACTGCAGAAAATAATAGTGCTTGATTAGAACTGTAAGTATACCTTTCACTAGATAGTCATGGTAAAATACGGGTTAATGTTTTCAGATCTTAAAGACAAGCATTCCCTTTGAAATCTGGCACTAGACAAGGATGCCCTCTCTCACCACTCCTATTCAATATAGTACTGGAAGTTCTCGCCAGAGCAATCAGGCAGGAAAAAGAAATAAAGGTTATTCAAATAGGAAAGGAGGAAGTCAAATTGTCTCTATTTTCAAATGACATGATAGTATACCTAGAAGACCCCATAGTCTGAGCCCAAAATCTCCTGAAACTGATAAGCAACTTCAGCAAAGTCTCAGGATACAAAATCAATGTGCAAAAATCACAAGCATTGTTATATACCAATAACAGACTTTAAAAGAGCCAAATGAAGAACGAACTGTCATTTGCAATTGCTGCAAAAAGAATAAAATTCCTGGGAATACAACTAACAAGGAATGTAAAGGACCTCTTCAAGCAGAATTACAAACCACTGCACAACATAATAAGAGGGGACACAAACAGATGGAGAAACATTCCATGTTCGTGGTTAGGAAGAATCAATATCATGAAAATGGCCATACTGCCCAAAGTAATTTACAGATTCCAAGCTATCCCCATCAAGCTACGAATGATCTTCTTCACAGAACTGGAAAAAATCACCTTAAACTTCATATGGAACCAAAAGAGAGCCTGCATAGCCAAGTCAATTTTAAGCAAAAAGAAAAAAGCTGGAGGCATCACACTACTGGACTTCAAACTATACTACAAGGCTACAGTAATCAAAACAGCATGGTACTGGTACCAAAACAGAGATATAGACCAATGGAACAGAACAGAGGCCTTGGAGGCAATATCACACATCTACAACCATCCAATCTTTGACAAACCTAACAAAAACAAGAAATGGGAAAAGGATTCCCTGTTTAACAAATGGTGTTGGGAAAACTGGCTAGCCATGTGCAGAAAGCAGAAACTGGGTCCCTTCCTGACACCTTACACTAATATTAACTCCAGATGGATTAAAGACTTAAACATAAGACCTAACACCATAAAAACCCTAGAAAAAAATCTAGGCAAAACCCACCAGGACATAGGCATAGGCAAGGATTTCATGACCAAAACACCAACAGCATTGGCATCAAAAGCCAAAATAGACAAATGGGACCTAATCAAACTCCACAGCTTCTGCACAGCAAAAGAAACAGTTATGAGAGTGAATCAGCAACCAACAGAATGGGAAAAAATTTTTGCAGTCTACCCATGTGACAAAGGGCTAATATCCAGAACCTACAAGGAACTAAAACAGATTTACAAGAATAAAACAAACAAGCCCATTCAAAAGTGGGCAAAGGATATGGATAGAAACTTTACAAAAGAAGACACACATGAGGCCAACAAACATATGAAAAAAGCTCATCATTACTGGTCATTAGAGAAATGCAAATCAAAACTGCATTGAGATACTATCTCACGCCAGTTAGAATGATGATCATTAAAAAATTTGGAGACAACAGATGCTAGAGAGGATGTGGAGAAATAGAAACACTTTTACACTGTTGGTGGGAGTGTAAATTAGTTCAACCATTGTGGAAGACAGTGTAGCAATTCCTCAAGGACTTAGAAATAGAAATTCCATTTGACCCAGCAATCCCATTATCTGGTATATATCCAAAGGATTATAAATCATCCTATTATAAGGACACATGCACACGAATGTCCACTGCAGCACTGTTTACAATGGCAAAGATCTGGAACCAACTCAAATGCCTATTGATGATAGACTGGACAGGGAAAATGTGGCACATATACACCATGGAATACTATGCAGCCATAAAAAATGATGAGTTCATGTCCTTTGTAGGAACATGGATGAACCTGGAAACCATCATTCTCAGTAAACTGACGTAAGAACAGAAAATCAAACACCACATGTTCTCACTCATAGGTGGGTGTTGAACAATGAGAACACATGGACACAGGGACAGGAGCATCACACACTGGGGTCTTTCAGGGGCAAATAGACGGTAAGGAAAGCAGGGGGTGGGGAGTTGGGGAGAGAGAGCATGGTGAGAGATGCCAGCCAGATACAGGGGATGGGTAGGAAGGTAGCAAATCACACTGCCATGTGTGTACCTATGCAACAATCTTGCATGTTCTTCACATGTACCCCAAAACCTAAAATGCAATTAAAAAAAGGAAAAAAATTCTATTAATGAACAAAAGGCCTTTTAAAAGAATTAAAAGTACTAGTTAGAGAAAGTTTAATCATTTTGATAGTGACATTTTCAAAAGTTAAAGGCCAAACACAAAGTTTGATGAAAGCAAACATGTTTGTGAATCTTGCTAAAGGTTTCTCACTCTCCGGTACAAAGACCTTCAGCTAAATTCAGCCATTCTAGAAGGACTTAAATGTTTCAAAGAACTATAATTGGATGAATAAGGTCATATTGTCAGTGGTGAATCCCTCCTTGCCTTATAAAATTGAGTTTAAGTGTGATCTATCTACCAAGGAAGCCTTTTCTGACCTCAACCCTGCCTCCATCCAGCCTAATTAACAGGCCTCCTCTGGGATCTTTATTCACCTAATTTTTGCCATGACATTCTTTGTTTTCGGTCTCTGCCAGTAGACTGTAACCTCTTGAGAAAAGAAACTCTTGACTGTTCTCTGTAACTTCAGCTCGTATCACACATCCTAGAGAATTTTAGACATTTAGCAAAAACAGTCGTTGAATAAACGAAAGCTTAATTAATGATCCCTATTGTATTTCTCTCCAAAGAATTTTATAAAATATTTGAAAATCAACTTTTTTTTTCCCTTAAAATGCTGTCTATTGAGGAATAAGATAAAACTCTTTGATGGCCAATTTTCTTCTCAGGCCATTAGATGGAAACCTAAGAAAAATATCACAAAGTTATATAAATTTTAAGCCCGACAAATTAATTCATGGAATCTCTTTATAAGGTCTAAGTGAATGCAGAGATAAGATAAGAAAGAATGAATGGCCTTTTCAGCTTTTATTATATTAAAGAATCCTTGGAAATGGGTTTATTTCTCTTGGGTCCAATTTTTCCTCTTGTAAGGTACCCGGAGTAGTTATTTTAAGACACAAGTCTAATAACCTTGCTTAGAATAATGCAATAACCTGTAGAAGACAATATGCCCATAGAACTGGATATTTAATGAGATTAAAAAGCAAATATGTAAATATTATTAGAAATCTAACTGAAAGGGATATAAATAAATGTATTTCATTTTATTTTGAGCACAGTATTTCTATTGAAATAGCCCTCAAACATTGATATTTTCTGTTCCCAAATAAAAATAAACACTCTTCTGGCACTGTGGAAATTACAAAGGATATAATTATAAGAGGAATGGCAAGGCAAACATCCCTAAATGAGTACATAAAATGATATGAAGGTCTAAAGAAAAAATAAATTGTGTCTGGTGAGAAAGATGTGGAATGACTTTATGAAAAAGAAGCATTTCTGATGGATATTGAAATGTAGAGACAATTATGATTGACAGATATGGAAGGAAAAACATTTGTATAATAGGAAATCAAATGTACAAAACACAGAAGAAGGTAACATGAAGTACTTGATGGTCTTTAATCATGCTAGGAAGGTTGATAAGGAATAGTGAATTACCCAGTTTGTCAGAAGCACAGTTTAGGAAAAAGCATTTTAAAGAATTCACTGAAAAACAGGTTGGCACATACTCAGGAGAGCACTGAAAAGTGCAATTATGTTTTAAATAACGAATTACAGAATGTTCAATTAGAATTAAAGAAATACCAATTTTTAGAATGAAGTATGACTGGTTCAATGGCTGACTAGAAGCATCTCATCCATTTATAAGAATCAAAATAGTATATGAGAAAACCATACCTCAAGTACATTATCCAAGAGAGAACACTGGAGTTAAACAGCAAAGTGACAGGAAACCCAAATATAAGGACGGAAAAGAAAAAGAGGCAGCATGTTTGGCCAGGACAGCCAGAGCCAGGAATGACTCCCTAATACAGGGATAGGATAATTTTCAACATTTAAATTATCAAAGCCTTAAAATTTATAATGCAACAATGGTGGCATTCTCATGTAACATGAGATGATACATTTCTGATCATTTGTAGGCAAGTATCAAGAGATGTTAAAATATTCCCACATTTTGATTTATTATTTTTTTAATTTTAGAAATCTGTCATAAATAAATACTACAAAATACAAGTAAAAATTAGTCCAAGTATACATTAAGGACCACAGGATTTATGATAGGAAAGTATCTAAGTTTTTAAAAAGACTGATCAATTATATCTGTATGACAAAAGTATGCAGTTATTTAAAAGTGATGTTTACAGAAATATTAGCAGTCCAATTATGTGAATATTGAGCTGAGGTAAGGGCTAAAAACCTATGAATTTGAAAATCAGAAGCATATACATTAAAGTAAAATCACAGCAATAAAGAAAAGCTCTCATTGAAAAAATATTTAAAAAATTGGAGAGTTTGGGGAGGTCCCAGGATAACTCTTATAAAGAACAGAAAGAGTGAAGTTGCAGAGACAAGAATGAATCAACCTGTTCATAAAAGACTTTTGCCAGATTCTGGCCTTCTTCTGTGGTTTGATCTCCCTAAAAGGATATCACTAAATCATCCTGGCATGAGGCGACTGCTCAGAGGACTATTGGTAAGGCAAACTGTGAACATTGCAAACTGTTAAAACTGATGCTCTCAATGAAGCCTACTGCAGAGGGAATAAACACAGAAATCAAAAACTGAGATTTCATCATATTTACAGTATTGTTACTTTAAAAATAGTTAAATATTACTGGAGATTGCATAAAGGAAGAATTTATAATATTTTAATATATGTTTTTAACAACCAATCAATTATTAACCCTTTAGAAAATCACTAAAACATTTATTTCAAAAATGTTATTTTGCTTAGCTTTAAAAGTTTATTCCCAAAGTTTATGATAATTTATAATTAAATCTTTTTATTACCTATTGTTTTTAGTATAACATAAATATTTTAGACTCGCAAAATATATGAACTAGTGATATATTAAGATACTAGTCAAAATATTAAAGAAATATGCCAAGAGTACCCAAAATATAGTTAACTCCTGTTATTTCTGTAAGTGATTGTATAAGCACGTGACTCTTTCAATATTTTTTGGCTCAAAACTAATGTAACTATGCCTGATTCCAAACAGTAAGTGTGAATAATAAATATTCAACAGTTTAAAAACTGTGTTTCTTATTTAGTACAATTACGAATTTTACTTGTTCATTACTTGTCCATCCAACTGTTCAGCTAAGCTCCAAGTCTGTATTTAGCATTTTACCACTTGCTGATCATCACTGTGTACCTGGAGTTACTATAGAAGTATTCTGGATACACATACACACACACACACACACACACACACACACACACACACACACGGTCTTTAGACATCCTATCATAGGATATATTCATTGATTTGTAGTTAAGATGAACAGTATAAGTTGTCTTGAAGGGTATTTAAACATTTCAAGACCACACTGGTGTCAGTATGACTTTACATAACTCTGTGTAATCATCACATCCACATTAAAGAATCTATGTGCTGATGAGAATCTGTCTTCATTTATGTCCCACATTTTCTTTGAGTTCAGTCACATTAATCCTCACCTTTTATAATACTTATTGTATTTTTCAAGTTATTTTTCCAATATTTAAAGTACTTACTAAATTTATGTTTTTATAGTTGAAGTAATGAAAATGCTTTTTCATTTATATTTAGACATTAAAGACAGTTGTCAAATGACACACATATGTCTAAGCCTTGTGTATCAATTTGAAGTCAGGTTTTAAAATATATACAAATTAATTTGTTATTTTTATAATTTCTTCAAATATTTTGTTTACATTAAAAATTTCCAGAGAAGAAAAACAGTTTCTTATTATTCATAACAATACACTTTAAAATCAAAGCCTTAGTTTTTCAATAAAGGATTTCATTTATTCATTTAAATTCTACTTGTCATCTAAAAGGAATTATTTTCTCAGAGTACAAAAACATGGACAATATTGTTTAAAAAATTAATAAATATAATTAACATAAATATAGGAAAAACTGATGAAGGTGAGAATAAAATTCAATTACAAAACATATTCTGTGAAATTCTATAGATTTGCAAGGAGGTAATACTGGATATAGAGACAATTTTAACTCTGTTTTTCTTACTTTTAAAATATCTCAATGTTTTAAAATTTGTATCAAAACATATATTTTAAATCAAGTAGTTTTTAAGGCTTTCTAACAGCCAACATGTAAGAGGAAATATGATCAGTTACTGGCTTTAGCAAATATAAAAAGTCTCAATAACATTGAATTTTTTCCCAAAATTTTACACTGTAGTATAAACATAACTAAGATTTAATTAATTATTAGAATACCCTTTACCAGATATAATAAGCTATTTCTAAGGATTTAAAAATCACTTTTATATGGGAATATCAAAAGGATGACACTTTGATATGTGGCTGTAGAAATGAGCATTAAAACTGTATAATAACCATTAGTTTATCTAGAATGAATGAATGAGCTACATCTATTTCAGATTATCATCTAGCAATAAATATTTTGTTCCTCAATGAACTTTAGATCAGTACTATGTATTAAAGGTTACACTGTTGGAAATTAACTCCAATGTTAGTTAATGCATAGATTCATTTATCAACTATGTTTTGAGTAACTATTATATCTAACCACTGCAGATTAAGTTATGTTTCAGATCAAGAGCATGTGTGTGTTAGAGTCAGCCTTGCCAGGAGTAGGGAGGAACAAATAGCTTTGGGATGCTGGAGAAGCCACCAGATGCCTGAAAATGGTGTTATGGTTCTTACAACCATAGGTATTCAGGTGAAACAACTAAGAATTTTTTTTACCTCTAAAAATAAATTGAAGCACCTACAACACCAAAAGGTGTTTTTTCTGACCCCGAGTTATACACCATTAAGCTTTTAAACTTTGCTATGAAAAGCCCTTCTACTAAAACAAAAATCTCAGACAGGTCTTCTAAAATTTTTTTAGATACCAGTTCTTAAAAAATATAAAGTCCAGGTGGTTTTTCCACTTTTTACTATTTTACAATATATCCCTGTATAACCAGATAAATTAATTTTTCAAGATTTCCAGTATAAGCCAGTTAATCTTGAGAATAATCTACCTAAACAATAATATAAGCTTTAGAATTGTTGGTTTCTTCAGTCATTCTTTCTAGTAATAAATATGAATAGTTGACTATTGCAGTCAAACTTTTCTCTCTCCAGTGAAAAAGATACTTTAACTTACTTCAGACATTAACATTTAACAGTCCCTGGGGCTATTCCTTAATAAAAAACATTTACTTTAAAATATGCCAACAATTTTCATGCAATCTTATTTCTTCCAAGCTTGTTGTCTAGCTTAAATTTTGATTGAAGTAAATAATGATTCAAAACATTTTTCTGAAATATTTGCTGTGATTCGAATATTGTTATACACATTTTAATCTGAAATGTATCAGTTTTACTAAATCTCCAATTTCATGGGGATAAAACTATCCCCTTATGAGTACAGAACAGAGTGATGATTTGATCCATTTTCTTATAAAATACAAGATTTTAGCCAATACATCTTCTTAAAAGTTTATTTTACATGTTCTTTCTGACTTTTAGTCTATTTATAATGTGCCATATTGGTCTATTTATAATGTGCAATATAATCACATTTTTTTCAATGCTTTAAGTTTTAAAATAAACACATATTTATTATTTTCCTTTGCCATTAAAAAATTATCTTAACTCTCTTACTGGTGTCACTTTCATACAAAGAGTATATTTTGCAGACGTTTAAAAGATTAAAATTTACATTGAGCATTAAATCCAGGCCTGTGCTGTAAAAAGGACATATGACATCAAGAACCATTCTCCTGATAACAGATAAGAGGGAGAGAATTAGCATCACCATGCAAGACTGTTCCCATACTAGAAAAGATCCTAAAAGCAATAGCATGGATTTCTATAAGCCAGCGTTTGAGCAAATATATTTTAGATTATACATCAAAACTTGTATCAATTAATGTCACATATTATTCTCATGAAGTCTCTTTGATGATGCATATTAACAAACATGGTTCCTTGATACTGTAATTTGATTCTATTCATGGAAAAATGTGATTCATGGAAAAGGGTAAAAGAAAGCTAAAGGTTGGCTTCAGAAGACTCAGACTCAAAAAGCTTGGTTCTGCCCTTTATGGGTGTAGAACTAGTAAGATTTTGAAACTTAGAGTCCTCAAACATAAGAAAGGGACAGTAAGCTCTTGTCCTGCACAGCTGAGAAGACTGTCTATCAAAAGACTAACTGTGTAAAAGGAATGTAGACATCACGAAATATTGTTACCCTAGGATTAATGGTAGTAAAGGCGTGTACACATCATGGAATATTGTTACCCTAATATAAGAGATTATAGAAAATCTGTAAGAAATAAATTTATTTCTCATATGGCAGCATTCCACACAGTGTGTTATGCAAAGGTGCTTTCTGAGGGGAGTGGGAAAACACAGGTAAATCATATTTCTGAAGTTTTTTAGTGTACATGTATGATATATTCAACGTATGGTGGCATATTGATGTCTTCAATATGCTAATTTGAAAATCACTTACCTTTTTTAACATCATTTCACAAAGATTGTCTCAGCTAACCCATTTCTAGTGGATTTTTAAAACATCTTTCATGTTTCTCTTTTCATATTAAACAGATTTATTAAAAAAAAGTTGACTTCAATCACAGGAGCTGCATTAGTGGTGTCCATTGGTCTCCAATTGATTTTTAAAAGCAATTTTAAAAATAGCTTACATAAGAGAATACTAGTTAGCTATTAAAGGAACAATTAACAGCTCATGAGGTACATACAAAAAAGTACATGATGCAGTATATCATGAAAACACTATGCTAAGTGAAAGAAGTCAACACAAAAGGTCACATGTTATATGATTCCATTTATGCAAAATGTTCAGAATAAATAAAACCATAGAAACAGAAAACAGGCTAGTGGCTACCAGGGTCTAGGGGAATGGAGACTGATTGCTTATTGGGCATATGGTTCCATTTTAAGATCATAGGAATTTGGGGGAACTGGATGCTGAGATGGTTCCAAAACATTTTGAATGTGTTAAATGTCACTGGATCATACACTTTAAAAGATTAACATTACATAAATTTTACCTCAATTATTTAAAAGGCTTATTAAGAAATTTAAAAGGCTTATTCAATAAAATTCAACCTTTTAAAACAATTTTAATTTTTAGTATATATAAAGATACGTTGATTCTTATCACAATCTAATGTTAAAATACTTTTATTCTCAAGAGAAACTCTTATGCATCAGAAATCATGCTCCTTACCAGTGTCTGAAAGCTGGCAACCACTATGTTACTTGATGTCCATATGAATTGGCTTATTTTGGAGATTTCATATAAAACCAATCATAAACATGTGGCCCTTTATGACTGGCTTCTCTTATTTATCATAATGGTTTCAAGATTAATGCACGTTGTGGCATGTATCAGGACTTCATACATTTTGTCACCAGAATATTTTCTATTATAATGATGTGTACATTTTTTTTTAAGTTCCTTTACTCATTGATGGAAATTTGGTCTTTTTCCACATTACAGCTACTGTGAATAATACTGCTATAAGCTTATATTGCATACAAATTTTGCATAAATATATATTTTTATTTATTAGGTACATATTTAGGAGTGGAATTCTGGAGGATATGGTTTGACGGTATCCTCACCCAAATCTTATCTTGAATTGTAGCTCCCATAATTCCCACATGTTGTGGGAGGGCCCAGTGGAAGATAACTGAATCATGGGGACAGTTTCCCTCATACTGTACTCGTGGTACTGATAAGTCTCACAAGAACTGATTGTTTTAGAAGGGGATTCCCCTTTCACTTGGCTCTCATTCTCTCTTGCCTGCTGCCATGTATGATGTGTCTTGCTTCCCCTTTGCTGTCTGCCATGATTGTGAGGCCTCTCTAGCCACATGAAACTGTAGGTTTATTAAACCTCTTTTATAAATTACCTAGTCTCAGACATGTCTTTATTAGTACCATGAGAATGGACTAGTATAGTAAATTGTTACTGGTAGAGTGGAATGCTGTATAAATCTACCCAAAAGCATGGAAGTGACTTTGAAACTGGGTAAGAGGCAGAGGTTGAAACAGTTTGGAAGCCTCAGAAGAGAAGAAAATGTGGAAAAGTTTGGAACTTCCTAGAGACTAGTTGAATAGCTTTGACCAAAATACTGATAGTGATATGGACAATGAAATCCAGGCTAAGGTGGTTTCATATGTAGATAAAGAATGGACAAAAGGTGACTCCTGCTATGTTTTCACAAAGAGACTGGCAGCATTTTACCTTTGCCCTTAAGAATTGTGGAACTTTAAACTAGAAGAAGCTGATTTAGGGTATCTGGCTGAAGAAATTTCTAAGCAGCAAAGCATTCAAGACGTGACTTGGGTGCTAAAAGCATTCAATTTTAAAAGGAAAACAGAGAACAACAATTTAGAAAATTTGCAGCCTGATGATGTGATAGAAAAGAACAACTGCAGACACTCAACGCTAGCCAATGAATGTAGCTGGGAAGGAGGCTGTATCCTGCAAAGCCACAGGGATGGAGCTACTAAGGACACAGGCACCCACTTATACCATACTGATATAAGTATCAGCGTCCCCTGGATTTGAGACATGGAGTTAAAGAAGATCATCTTGAACCTTTAAGATTTGACTACCTGGCTGCATTCTGGACTTGCATGGGGTCTTTAGCCCTTAGTTTTGGCCAAATTCTCTCATTTGGAACAGCTGTATTTACCCAATGCCTATACCCTGATTATATCTAGGAAGTGAGTAATTTGCTTTTGATTTTACAGGCTCACAGGTGAATGGGACTTGCCTTGTCTCAGGTAACACTTTGGACTGTGGACTTTTGAGTTAATGCTAAAATTAGTTAAGACTCTGAAGGACTATTAGGAAGACATGATTGGTTTTGAAATGCGAGGACATGAGATTTAGGAGGGGCCAGGAGCCGAATGATATGGTTTGGCTGTATCCCCACACAAATCTCATCTCAAATTGTAGTTCCCATAATTCCCACGTGTTGTGGGAGGGACCCAGTGTGAGAGGATAATTGAATCATGGGGCAGTTTCCCCCATACTGTTCTCAAGGTAGTGAATAAGTCTCATGAGATCTGATGGTTTCATAAGGGGTTTCCCATTTCACTTGGCTCTCATTTTCTCTCCTGTCTGCCACCATGTAAAACGTGTCTTGCTTCCCTTTCTTCCTCCACCATAATTGTGAGGCTTCCCTAACCATGTGGAACTGTGAGTCCATCAAACTTCTTCCTTTATAAATTATCCAATCTCAGGTATATTTTTATTAGCAGTGTGAGAACAGACTAATACATGGGGCAAATGTAACTTTATGGTTAATATTTGAGGAATTGCCAAACTGTTTTACAAAGTGGCTTCATCTTATAATCCCAAGAGAAATGTATGAGTTCCAACTTCTCTACATCCATATGAACACTTAATATTTTCTTATATATTTTAACAATTCTAGTGGAGATGGTGTAGTATGCCATTACAGTTTTTATTTGGAATTCCTTAATGACAATGGTGTCAGATATTTTTATGTGCTTATTGGCTATTTTTATATCTCCCCTGAAAACACATCTATTCAGCTAATGTACTTGTTTGTAAATTCAGTTGTCTTCTTGTTATTGAGGTTTACAAGTTCTTCATATTATGGACAGGAGACCTTTATTAGATATATAATTTGCAAGTATTGTATTCCATTTCAAAAGCTGAATTTTTACTTTATTAAAATGCAATAAAAAATAAAGAAAGAAAGAAAAAAAAGAAACTCAAAATATTTTAGTTTTGTAAAGTCCAAATAATTCAATTTTTTTGCTACTTGTACTGCCAGTGTTATGTGTAAAAATGTATGGCTTAACTTATAATTATGAAGATTAATTCTTAAGTTTTCTTCTAAAAGTTTTATAATTTTATTTATTACCATTATATCCTTGATTCATGTTTGGTAAATATTTATGTGGGATGTAAGTTAGGGGTCTACCTTCATTATTTATCATCTTGATATTTAGTTCTCCAACCATAAGTTGTTGAAAGGAGTTTTCTTTCCATCACTGAATTGGGTGGGGACACAAAGCCTTACCATATCAACATATCTGTTTTTATGCCATTGCTTTGTGTTTTTACTATTATCATTTTTCAACGTATTTTGAAATCAAAGAGCATGATGCCTCTAGCTTTATTCTTTTTGCTCAAAATTGTATTGGCCATTTGGGTTCTTTTGTGGTTCCACATGAATTTAAGAATTTTCTATTTCTGTGAAAAATGTCATGGAATTTTGATAGGGATGCACTGAATCTATAGATTACTTTTAATAGTATGAGCATTTTAACAATATTAATTATTTCAATCCATAAGCACAGAAAGCACAGCTTTCTATGTATTACTTTTTTTTTTCAATATATTTCATCAATGTTTTTTGGTTTACATTTTACAGGTCTTTTACTTTGGATTTACATCTAAGTAATTTTTTGTTGTTATTAGTAAATGGAATTGTTATTTTCCTTTTTGAATATTTTATTAGTAGAAACACTACTAATTTTTGTATGTTGATTTTGTATCCCACCATTTTACTGAATTCATTTATCTTGTCTGCCTTTATTATTAAGTTAATGCTGGCTTCATAAAATTAGTTTGCGAGTATACACTCCTATTCAAGTTTTTGGAAGAGTGTCCAAATAACTAATTCTTTTTAAAATGTTTAGTAAAATTCAGCAGTGAAGTCTTCCTCTCCTGGATTTCTCTTGGATCTCCTTTTATTCCTCAATCAGTTTAGATAAAGACTAGATTTATACTAAATTTCAGCTGAAGATTTTATTCCTAAGAATAAATTATTTGAATTATGATTAATTTATGTCTAGAAAATATGCCCACTACATTTTTCATGAGATTTAGCTACCATATTTTTAGTTGTCAAATAAAATATAAACCACAACAGAAAATAAAATCTATGCAGGTTAAAGAAATGTTAGAAATTAGTAATATAAAAATATTTTCAGCATTAAAAGTCAATGTAGAATTTAATGAAAATGAGAAATTATGGAGTTTTGGAGATAAAACCTCACAAAAGTGGGCTACAGAATGAAATAAAATGAAAGAAAGAGAAGAGAAATAGTACTGTAAGACAAAGGTCTACATGAAGAAAACAGTAAAGGTGACAAATAAAAAAGAAAAACATGTCAGGCCTGGTGGCTCATGCCTGTAATTCCAGCAATTTTGGAGGCCAGGATGAGGGGATCAAGAGGTCAGGAGTTCAAGACCAGCCAGGGCAAGATGGTGAAAACCCATCTCTACTAAAAATATAAATATTAGCCAGGTGTGGTGGCAGATGCCTGTAATCCCAGCTTCTTGGGAGGCTGAGGCAGGAGAATCACTTGAACCCGGGGAGTGGAGGTTGCAGTTAGCCAAGATTGTGTCATTGCATTCCAATCTGGGAGACAGAGTAAGACTCCATCTCCAGGAAAAAAAAAAAAAAAGTGAGAGAGAGAAAGAACTATTTTATAAAAATTGTTTTCAATATTAACATAAAGCTAGATAATATAAGTTTGATCTGGGATCTAGTTACAGGTTAGTAACTAAACCGGCAATTCTTTTAATTTTTGTGAATTTTAAGTTATCAATTATAAAAATGTCCCTTGTTCTGGTCATAAAGAAGATGATCTAATGAAAAACTCTTCCATTTGACTTCAGTAAGCTGTATCTCCATATACATGTATATAGAGAGATGACGATATGTAAAATGTATTATACAGAATAATACTACTCATATGTAGTAATAATATAGTGAGTAAATAATAATATTTTTGTAGCATTTTCACTTAGAGGCACATATGTTTTATTTACCACTTAAAATCATAATATTGTTTTCCTGTTTCTGTTTGATTGTGTGTAAAAACTGAATGAGCAAGAGGCTGAGTGAATAATGGTAAGTTTAGGAAGCTTTCTTAAATAATGAGGCTGTAAGAACTAGTGGCCAGAAAAGAGACCAGAAGGTGCAAACAGCTGTGTGGAATTGCACCAGAGAAATGGAAGCCCCAGCAGCAGACTGAAAGTCAGCAGCTGGTGATAAGGGACTACTAGAGGGAATAGTTTAAATAACAGCAGAGGGAGGGAAACACATACAAGAATAAGGAAAAAGAAGAGAGACAGATACCTAGTTGGGCCTTTTTATTAAATTGGATGAACAAAGAAATCTACAAAGTTCAGATATTTAATGAGTTGACTTCTTTGGTAGTGAAATAAATCTGAGCTGTTGGAACTAAATGCTTTAAAAACTTGAAGATTTTGACACAGGCAGGTGTAAACACGGGGACTTCTAATTTTTAAGTGTTGAAAATACACCCTATTGAAATGCAAGTTGAAATGCACTTGAGAAAAACTGAAAATTCATATTTTAATTGTCACTCACCTGAGTTACTAATGTGCCATCAGAATTAAATTTTTGTTTCTAATTTTAGAAAATGTTTGAAAAAATAAATTTGTAATTACAAATATTAAAAAATAAATACATACTTATTGTGGAAAAAAAAGCCAACTCAAATGTATGTAGAAGAAAGTTAATTTTAGCCCTTTATAACCCCTCAATTTCACTTCCTTCCACTAAGGCAACAATTTTTAAAAATATGTATTTTTGGAGTGTCCTTCTTGATCCACTTGTACAGTTTAAAAAGATATGTGTGTATACATACACATGTGTGTGTGCATATGTGTGTATGCACATAAATTTAGACTGTCATAAATGTGTTAATATAATTTGCAGTTGTTCTATTTATTGTCTTTAATGCTTCTATATCAATATACACAAATCTAGCTCATTCTTTTGAAACACTGTCTAGAATTCCATAGAATAGACGTATCACAATGTGTGTAGCCAACCTTCTATTCAAGGACATTTAGGTTGTTCCCTTATTTTTTACCATTATTAATACGTTTTCAGTGATTTATAAAACAAATTAATTTTTAATTACTATCCTCAATCTAATGGCAAAGTGATGTTGAATGTTTGTCCTTTATTCCCTTTCAAAATTATTTTATCCTCTTTAAAATTCCTTTGATTTATTTTTAATTATTTAATCACAGATTAAATGGAACTAATTATGAGAGAAGAGCATTGAAGGAAAACTCTGGTAATATGTAAACTTTTTCAATAGACATATGTTCTTTAAAGTTCTAGTTAAGTTTTAAATGTCAAGATCTTGATAAACCACTCTGTACTAACAGTTACATAATAAACAGAGAACGAGTTTAGCACTAGGCTGAAGAGCATTTGAAACACAATTCTAACCAAGAATGCTCTGTGTGATATTTGTGTTGTGCCTCAGGGGTCCTCATCTGTGGAGAATAATAGTACCAATATCTTCCTTTGTTTTTCTGAGGAATAAAAAGGGATACACCTGATACAAATAATGTATTAAATTATATGCCTACCCCTCAAAATTAAAATATAACAAGTCTATTAATATATCCACTAAATCTTTTGGGAAGGGAGGAAAAACTAAAATTGAAAAATGAAAATGTCTCTAGAGAGGCTTTTTCTCCTATATCTGGATTAGTATCTGATTTAGTCTAATAATCCCATTGACCGTCTGTTGTCTTATCTATGAAAATCAACACTATATTGTTACTAAAGGTGTATCTCAGCTATTAGTTCCAAAAGTGTGGTCCTTGCACTGATAGCATCACCTAAGGTATTGGAAATGAAATTAAGGCCTCATCCTATACCTATTGAACCAGAAATTCTGATGTTTAAACACAACACTATGGGTCTCAATGTGATCTCTGGGTAATTCTGATTCGTACTCCAGGCAGAGAAACACTAGCTATATCTAAAATGTGAGATGTTACTCGTTTCACTACTTATAAACTTACAAATGAAATACATCTAAATAGTGCATTTTTACTATGTTAACTGAAATTGTCCAATGAAATTATAAGCATTATAATGATAAAGAACTCTTAACAGTGGCCTGCATTTTATCTCACCAAATTTATCCCCACATTAGTCTATTACCTGTACTGCCTTTCAACCAGGTTTCAGAGAAGACGGTCTTACTGAGTGTTTTCAGATGTTCATCATTTAGCTGAGAGGTTAAATCTGGAAGTGTTTTCAGAAACTTCCATACAGTTTTGTGTTCATATGGCGTCCTGTGAATGGGCCTCAAAAAAAAAAAAATTACAAATTCAGAGACCATGGCATAAATGCAAAGAAACAAACAAATCCTTAATTTTTAAGTTTCCAAATTTGTATTTTTAGTTAGTTTGTTTTTTTTTTTAAAGAATTGCAATGCTATTTTATTTTGTCTTACTAATCAACTTTAGGATTTGTTATCCTTCCAACATTAAGATGCACTTTCATAATACTTCAGGAAATGACACAATGCCTTATCATTTTTTTTGTTTTGTCATTTGTTTGTTTTTTGAGGTGGAGTTTTGCTCTGTCACCAGACTGGAGTGCAGTGGCTCCGTCCTCACTGCAATCTCCACCTCTCAGGTTCAAGCTATTCTCCTGCCTCAGCCTCCCAATTACCTGGGATTACAGGCATGTGCCACCACACCCAGCTAATTTTTGTATTTTTAGTAGAGATAGTGTTTCACCATATTGGCCAGGATGGTCCCAATCTCTTGACCTCATGATCTGCCCGCCTCAGCCTCCGAAAGTGCTAGGATTACAGGCGTGAGCCACTGCACCCAGTTTATCATTCTTTTTAAATAGAAAACTCAGTATTACAATTGTAAAGTTGCATCTCTTATCAGTAGTTATTATAATAATAAAGACCTCTTTTAGATATTAAAAAGATTAATGTTGTTTCCACTGTTTATTCTTAATCTTTTTAAATACTATTAAAGTTAGATCAAATGGAAATATACTTTAACAAGGGTATAAAGCATAAGTGACAAGGTACATATGTAATTTTAAATGAAACATTATTATATAATACATGGTATTTATTTTTAAACAGTAAAACTCTTTAATAAACATTACACTAAAATCAGGACACAAAATTCATATCAATCTAATGTCTCAAGGGACTAACCTAGCTGTCATAAATAACATTTCAAAATACTCAGCAGTTTTCAAACCAACCTTTAAAATTTTATGTGAAAAATCAATTTAACATCATAAAGGGAATTTCCTCTGGAACCCATACCACACATATGGGGTTGCCAGTAACAGTCCCAGTTTAGATATGACATAGTGTTGGCCCATCTGCTATCCAGGTGTATGCATACATGTTTATGTCTGTGTGTGTTTACTGAATGATGATATAAATTGTGTTTTTTGTTGTGGGTTGTAGCAAAAAAAAAAAAAATTTTAATATTAGTTTAGTATACAGTCTTGAGAAACCATTTTGAGAAAACTGGCTCCCTACCTAATGTCATTTACAAATTTTTTCTTCGGATATAACAAATAATTCGTATTAGAAATGGCATGATATCATAACCAAAACCTAAAATATGCGCCATTGACTTAGCAGCCAAACAGGAGGTGGCAAGGAAATATCACGAACTGAAAAGATAGAGGTTTTTGTATGTTTGTTTTGGTGGTAAAACATTTATTAGTTGTCTGCAATAATTTGTAAGGCAGACCAAGTGCCTAGGAAACTTGCTACTTCATAGAAAGCCGCTGGAAAGAGCCAAAAGTTATTGTGTTTTGTTTGCTTAGTGCTGCTTGTTTGTAGAAATATATTATTAACTGATTCAAGTTGATCAGTTTTCAAACATAAATGAAAGGGAATAGAGAGGCTCTAGAAAAGTGGGACATAGTTATAAAAAGGCCAGTACTTCCACATCCAATGTAGCAAGAAAGGACTTGAAAGTCTCAGTTAAATAAAGGCACTTAACCCTACGGCAAAGGTCTGATGAAGAGTTTGGCATTCCCATCTAAGCCTACTTTTTTAGAAGGGCTTAAAGTAGCCTCCATTAAGAGAGAGATGAGCACAAGGAATAAGCACAGAAATATGAAACAACTTAAAAACAATGTCTACAACATAACCTTGGCTTTGGTTGCTGCCTCATAGAAGATACTGAAAACAGATCAAAATTCTGTTATGTTTTTGAAGTATCTGCACCACTGAAGTATCTAATACTGTGCTCTAAAAAGTTTGACTCATTGAATTTTCAAACCAAAAGAAGATGTGCCACACTCCTCACCCTTCAAAGGAAACATGATATCCAGTGTTCCTACGTTTGTCCTCTGGGTCAAAAGAGAAAACCTCCCAGATACTGGAGCCAGGTATTCCTCCCCCCACAAAAAAAAAAAAACAAAAACAGATCTAAAATCTAATTTTTAAAACTTCTGATACTGTTAGGGTGGAGGTTTTTACAATATTAGCCCAGCGAACTGCAATGTTGCTCTGAATCAATGACTATCATGTGTTTCCATTTCTTCCTTTTTTCTGAATGTGAGTTTTTATCGTAATAGTCTATTCCTGGCTCTACTGTTGTATATTGTGTAAGAAGATAGCAACAAATAACCTTATTTCTGGTTTTTGTGTTAGCAGACCAGAAATATACATACTCATTCTTGATGAAGACAAGGGTATGTCCTCCGAAATTCTGGCCATTGAAATGCAGTAACGAGTGAAACCTTTTTTTTCTTTTGGTGAGAGAGTTAATATACATGTTGAAAAAGGGTATGCATAGGTGGTTGGTAATGAGAAAGAGGGAAACTACAGAAGAGATGCTGGCTGTTCAAAAACGGTTTCCTTCTATCTCTACTTATACAGCTAGAGTGCATTTCAAAATCATTCTTTTGTTGCCATGTGACTGATTCTAGCCAATGGGAAATGAACTGACACAGAGAGAAAGTGCAGCATATGAAATGGCCAAATTTTGTAAATATTTCATTTAAATTTGAAAAGAATGTATATGTGCATTTGTTAGGTACAAAAATCATTTAAGTATGTACATATATAAACACATATACAATAAAAATGTATAATAGGATATATGTACATAATATATTCATAATATAGATATCCATAGATATGTGTTTGTGCCTATGCATATGTATAAACAAGTGCTAACAAATTTATAACACTATGTGTCTGATGATTTTTTCTGTAGATAAAATATATTAGTATACTTCCTTTACCAAACATACGCCCATTCAACAAATAGAAACACTCATTCACAGAATTGTTAACTTGCTCAAGATCTCATGTCTAGTCAGTGACAAAACTAAGTGGTAGTGATCAGAACCCGGTCTGTTTGGGCTTAGATTATGTATTTGAGAGTTTCAGCTCATGGTCAAACATTTTTTGTGATTTTTCAGGTACATCCAGAAGCAATTATAAAGGCTTTAGCTGGCAGGTCTCAGGGGTAAAGCTGCCTTCCCCACACCAAACTGGGTACATGGTCAGTGCATGGCAGTCTCTGAAGGGAGTTGCAGTCAAGAACTGGGGTCCCTGGCCCGATATGCTCTAATGCTTACCTGCATTCCTAGTCCAGGCCCTCCATTTGGAATTCTCCTTGTTGTAGGATCTTGAAGACACTTTTCTGCAATGGACTCATTCAGTACTCAGGCCTTTTCTACTTCTTGTCTTTCTCCAGACCTCACCCCAAACCCCAGGTCTATAAAACTGCAGGAGCCTTTGCTCAGAGCTCCCTCAACAATGAGATAGCCATTATGTTAGTGCTAATGTACCTGACCTTGAATTGGTGTACATGCTCATGGGAGGTCAGTGCTACCTCCAGTGATAGATTCTTGCTTATTCCATCACAGTGATTAAAGACTCGACTATGTTGCATCTGGGTTGTTACTTTATCAGCTGTTCTGGAACTTGCTGCTCCAAGTTCTCTCTCTCAGCTCTTTTGAGTTCCTGACAATGTTTTTAACTACTAGCTACATTATAGTTTATTACTCGTTATTATTTGAATCTTCTGTATGTTTCCTTGCATTCTATGTTTTCTATCTATTGGGTCTATATATTTCTAAGGTATTTGGGTTAATATTACAGTTATGGATTTATCTATTGCTTTCTAGAATTCAGTCAGTTGCTGTGTTAACATATTTTAAACTGATAGTAGTTGATGAAAATAGTTACTTTTACCAGTACATAAATTCTGTCTTCATTTCTTCGGAAATTTTTCCTTCATTTTTATCTTGTCAGCTACTAGATTTGCATATTCCAGCTTTTCTTGGTTTATATTTGCCTAAACAAATGTTTGCTGTTATTTCATTTTCAAAATGATGTATAGTTTGTATTTTAAATGCTGAACTTTTATCAAACAATGTTGAATGTCTGTTAACAATATTAAGTTTTTTCTCCTTCTTTCTTAAAAATAAAAAAATTGGCTTGATGTGGTGGCAGGCTCCTGTAAACACAGCTACTCAGGAGGCTGAGGCAGAAGAATTGCTTGAACCTGGAAGGCAGAGGTTGCAGTGAACCAAGATTGCACTACTGCACTCTAGCTTGGGCGACAGAATGAGAATCCATCCCCAAAAAAAAATAATATTTTTTTACTTAAGTTTTTCTATCTCTGAATATAAGATACCTTTTCATTTACTTGGATCATCTTCACCTTCAACAATGCTTTATTAGTGTACAAGTCTTGCACTTTTTCTCTTAGATTCATTTCTAAGTATTTCATGTCTTTGACGATATTCTAAATGGCTTTGTATTCTACATTTCATTTTTGGATTTTTCATTGATGGTGTGTAGATTTGATATTTGTATATTGATCTCGTATCCTGAAACATTATTGACTGTGTTTATTATTTAAATTGAATCCACTAAATTCCTTAGGATTTTCTATATGCAAGATCATATCATTTGCAAACAGAGATAGTTTTGGTTTTCTTTTCCAATCTGATTACTTTTACTTCTTTCTCATGAATGACTTTTCTAACTAGAACATTCACTATAATGTTAAATAGAAGTGGACAGAATAGATACCCTTGTCTTTTCCTGATATTCAAGATAAATCAATAAGTCTTTCTTTAGGTTAGCTGTGAGTTTTCCACTGATGCTGTTTATTAGATTAAGGAAGTTCTCTTCTGTTCTGATTATGTTGAGTATTTTCTTTTGTCGTAAATGAGTGTTAGATTTTGTCAACTTTTTCCATGCCATGTTTATAAAGAAAATCATGTGGTTTTTGTCTTTTATTCTAATAATATGGTATATTACATTGGTTGATTATTAGATGTTAGATCGACCTTGCATTACTGCAATAAACTCCACTTGGTCCTGCTGAAATATTTTTTATATGTTGCTGTATTCAGTTTGCTATTATTTTGTTGAGAATATTTGCATCAATATTCATAAGGGACATTGGTTTCTTGTGATCTCTTTATTTGGTTTTGATAACAGGGTAATGCTAGTTTCATAGAATGAGTTGGGATATGTTTCTCCCTTTTCTATTTTTTAAAAGATTTTGTGAAGAATTGTTTTTAGTTCCTTAAACTTTTGGCAGAAATTACCCATGAAACCATCTAGGACTGGCATTTGCTTCGTGAGAAGTGTTCTTTAATTAGCAATTTAATCTTTGTTATAGGTTACTTTGGAGTTCATTTTTATTCTTGAGTCAATTTTGAAAATTTGTGTATTTCTAAAAATGTTTCCTTTAACTCTAAGTGACATCATTGTTAGCATACAGTTTATTACAGAATTCCTGTATAATCTTTTTTATTTCTGCAGGATGAGTAGAGATGTCCTTTCTTTCATTACTCATTTTAGTCATTTGAGTCTACTCTTCGCTTTTTTTCTTAGTCAGCCTAGGTAAATTTTTCTATAGAACTGTTTTTTATTATAGATTTTTTAGTCTCTATTTCTTTTAGCACTTCAAATTTGAAAACTCATTCAATTTTTGTGAGCATTCATTTCACAGCATGAGTTGTTTCCTCTTGCTGCTTTCAGTATTCTGTGTTTCTTCTAATTTGCACATTGACTGTGATGTTTTTAGGTGTGGAGCTTTTTGTATTTTTACTGCTTGGAGTTCATTCACTTCTTCAGTGAGTAGATTAACATTTTTCCTGAGGTTGGGAGATTTTGAGCCATTCTTTCTTTAAATATTCTCTGCTCTTTTTCTCTCCATTTTTTCTAGGATTCCCATTATCTTTGTGCTGGTACAACGATGGTAGCCTACAGATCTCTGAGGCTATATTCACATTTTGTATTATTTTTCTTTCTGTTCCTCTGACTAGATCATCTTAAATAGATTATGTATCTTCTAGCTTTACTGAACCTTCCTTTTAGCAGCTCAAATCTGTTGTTGAACTCTGATAGTAATTTTTCCCTTAAATTTAGTTACTTACTTTTCAATTCCAGTATCTCTGTTTGTTGCTTTTTAATTTTGTGACACTTTCTCTCATTCTGTACATGTTGAGACATCATCGTCATTGATGTAGTTTGGATGTTTGTCCCTACCCAAATCTCATGTTGAAATGTCATCCCCATGAGGTGTCTGTATCATGGGAGCAGCTTCCTCAGGAATGGTTTGGGCCATGCTCTCAGTGATAAGTGAGCTGAGTTCACATGAGATCTGGTCATTTAAGAGTGTGTGGCACCTCCTCTCCACACTTTTGCTTGCTCCTGTTTTCACCCTGTGACATTACTATTCCCCTTTCACCTTCCACCATTATTGTAAGCTTCGTGAGGCCTCTCTAGAAGCTGAGCAGATGCCAGCACCAGGCTTCCTGTAAAGCCTGCAGAACTGTGAGCCAATTAAACCCCTTTTCTTTATAAATTATCCAGTCTCAGATATTTATTTGTGGCAATGCAAGAATGCCCTAACACAGTCATACTTTCCTCTAATTTTGTGAAGTCTATATTCCCTGTACTGTATAGCCACAGGAATATCTATTAATTTGGTTCACTTGCCATCTAATAATTGTTTTAATAATTCTGTCAATGCTTCACATATTTATATAAAAACTTTTGCTGATGGGCTAGTTTTATGTTCTCATGCTTTTCTTGAACTCTTTGGACATGGTTTTATTTATTTGATGCTAATCATAAAAGTTGAAAATCTTTGTCAGCTAAATTCAGCATTTGAATGTCCTTAGGATACTGCTTGCTGTTAACTGCCTTTTTTTGTTTACTGTATATGGGACAGCCTTTGCTATTTCTTTGCATGTCTCATAATTTTTGTTGAAAACTAAACATTTGAATAATATGGGAACTCTGGAAATAAGTTTTTCCCTCCTTCCCAGGGTCAAATAAAACCAATGCTCTCTGAATGGGGCTTTTCCATGGAGCTGGTAGACAAGTCACATTGTGGTATGTTCCAGGAGTGGAGCTTTGTGAGGAGTTTCTCAACAGCTGTCCACTCTGGTGGCTGCAAGCCTGCTGGTTTTCCTAGCTGCTGTGGCGCAAGGCTATCACATAATTGAAAAAAAAAAAAAAAGATTAAAACAACTCAATATAAAAACACTACAAACTCTGCTTTTCTTACCTAGGTTCTGCTATTTTTGTTGAATAAATGCATATTGTTGCAAACATTTGACTAATTTCCAGAGTTTTGAAAAAGTTTATTTTGACAATTTTTTCCAGCATTTCATTGCTTTCATAAAGGAACAGTTTCACAGAGGTTTACATTCCACCAATCTCCAAGTCCTGCCTCAGTTCTGACTCTTAAATCTTTCTGATCTACAGCAATACCTGCCATTTCCTCCCACAGATGAAAGTCAACCTGCATCTCAAGCACCTAATGACAAGGCGTTAGGGAAGTGCACATGACCCCTGGGAGAGGGACAATAAAAATATTTGATAAGCACTACTGACTAATAGAAAAGATTGAAGTCACTCAAAAGTTATAGCTTTGTATTATTTTGATGAATAAATGGGCTTCTAATTTGTATATTTTGACTCAAATATTTAAAATATATTATTTTCTATAACTATAATCTTTTTCTGGAGATATCACTTCTGATCAGTTTCTATTTTTCACCTTCCTTCTGATTTTCTACATGAATATCCAAGAATGTATTTGGAATATCTGATTTGGGCCATGGAAAAACAGAAGTGGTAGAAATACCTATTGCACCTCCTGTTACCACCTTTCTTCCTTGTTTGTATTGATTGACCTATTTTGGCACTGTTCTTAAGGGTTGCCCCAGGCTACACTCTGGCAAATGATCAGCAGCATACTCTGCAACTCTGAAATTAAACCTTTTTAGTCTAACATACACCCTTGTGTGTATCATTCTTAGGAGGTTAAATAAATGACAACAGATGCTGGAGAGGATGTGGTAAAGTAGGAACACTTTTACACTGTTTGTGGGAGTGTAAATTACCTCAACCATTATGGAAGACAGTATGGCAATTCCCCAAGGATCTAGAACTAGAAACATCATTTGACCCAGCAATCGCATTACTGGGTATATACCCAAAGGATTACAAATCATTCTATTATAAAGACACATGCACATGTATGTTTATTGTGGCACTGTTCACAATAGCAAAGATTTGGAAACAGCCCAAATGCCCATCAATGATAGACTGAATAAAGAAAATGTGGCACATATACACTATGGAATACTATGCAGCCATAAAAAAGGAGGAGTTCATGTCCTTTGCAGGGGTATGGATGAAGCTGGAAACCATCATTCTCAGCAAACTGACACAAGAACAGAAAACCAAACACCAAATATTCTCACTCATAAGTAGGAACTGAACAATGAGAACACATGGACACAGTGGGGAACATTACACACTGAACCCTGTCTGGGGGTGGGGGGCTAGGGGAGGGCTAGTATTAAAAGAAATACCTAATGTAGATGATGGCTTGATGAATGCAACAACCCACTATGGCACGTGTATACTTATGTAAACTTGCACATTCTACGCATATACCCTAGAAATTAAAGTATAGTAATTAAAAAAAAGACATTCAGGTATGAAAAGTTGGCTTTCACATGTCTAAATTTGTCCTTCATATCTCTCTTAACCTCTACTCTTTTAAATTGTCAGGAACATCTTTTATATACATTGTACCCATTCCTTTCTTACCAGTGCTTCCTGGCACACTCTTAATATAGAAAACACTTCAGTGAATAAAACTAGATTAACAAAAAGACATACATTGAGAGGTGTTTCATAAACTGTAATCCCCAAAGTATGACTAGTAGTAGCTCTTTATTATTAAAATTGTCATCATTATGAATTATCAGACCACATACAGTGGTGTATAAAAAATAATATTCTCATTGTATTTTCATTAATTCACATTTATATCTATTTCTAGACCCAATTCCAGAATAGGGCCAAAAGCAAAATTTTAGTGTATTACAGAAATTTCAGGCATTTCAGTGGGAAACAAAGTAATTTCAGGTTGTTGCTTTCTTCTCCTTCCTTTCCCAGTGATCGCCTCAAACCTAGGGGCTTACAGTCATACCAAGTAGGGATCTGGCTTCTGATCATTAGTACCCATGTGGGGTGGCATCTGCTGAGCTGTAATTATCATGTATAGCCTTTGGCATCTGTGCTGACATCCACTGAATTGCTCAGTGTTCCCAGTGGTAGGTACCCACGACCTTGGTGTTCTAAAGCTCTTGCAAATCTGTTGACTTTTCACTCTCAGGCAATTCTTCGCACTTCATGCTGATAAGAAGAGAGTTTGACTACTTTGGTGAACATCTGTGAGGCCATGAAAAATTGTTTAGGACTCTCTTAAGGTTTCTATACGCCTAATACTAATTACTCACATTACTCAGATGTGCAAAGGAGTGGGAGCTTTTGTATTTTTCTGCAACTTATCTAATCTTTGTAACAATCTCTAATCTACTCAGTTGAAGAGTCACCCAAAACAAAACCAAAAACACCTTGCACTTGTCTCCTGAAAAATCACATCTTCTGATATAAACAATTTCTGTTCAATTTAAATGTTGAGAGTAACACAAAGTTTAGTCCCCCCTCCTAGCTAATTTACATAGCCTTTCATAGAGGACTTAGGCTCTTAGTAAAGTTGCTTAGTCTTCCAGAGTTACTCCACCCCAGAATTTTCTACCTGTGAGGGAGTATAAATGTTCAAGGGGATTGACTGTGTCCTGTGGCAGTGGGCAGAGGAATAACTGGTTTGAACATGCTTAAAATTCTGAAGTAACATAATCAGCTTATATTACAGAACGCATAAAAGAAGCCATTAACTTGGGTAGGATGCCTGCCGAAAAACAACAGTAAATCACAACACTCAGGTACAAGCAAGGGAAGAAATCAGTGAAGTATGATATGAGAAGCCATTTTTAAGTTGGGCATAGTGGCTCATGCCTATAATCCCAGCACTTTGAGAGGCCGAGGTGGGTAGATCACTTGACGTCAGCAGTTTGAGACTAGCATGGCCAGCATGGTGAAACCCCATCACTACTAAAAATATACAAATTAACAGGTGTGGTGGCACATGCCTGTAGTCCCAGCTACTGGGGAGGCTAAGGCAGGAGAATCACTTGAACCCTGGAGGCAGAGGTCACAGCGAGCCAAGATTGCACCATTGCACTTTACCCTGGGCAACAGAAAAAGACTCTGTCTCAAAAAAAAAAAAAAAAGAAAAAAGAAAGCAATATTTAAACTGAGAATCAAAAAGTCAATTTTTAGTCACACATGTTGGCTCATGCCTGTAATCCCAGCATTTTGGAGGCCAAGGCAAGTGGATCACTTGAGGTCAGGAGTTTGAGACCAGTCTGGCCAACACGGTGAAACCCTGTCTCTACTAAAAATACAAAATTATTCAGGTGTGGTGACATGTGCCTGTAATCCCAGTTACTCAGGAGGCTGAGGCAATAGAATCACTTGAACCTGGAAGGTGGAGGTTGCAGCAAGCCAAGATTGTGCAGCAGAGACTCTATCTCAGAAAAAAAAAGTATTTTCCAAAGAAATTACAACACTAAAAACTACTAAATGAAGAACAAATCCTGTTGTGAACACACACACATACATATGCACATACACACATACACAAAACCTGAATGTAAATAAAATAATTCCAGTCCCTCAGGATAAATTAATAAACTATGGAATAACGAGAGGAGCATACAATTTTCTCCTTTAAAATGGAGTCAAAATATTCTATGTAGAAAGATATGCATAATAACATTAGTCAAAACACTAAAAATTAAAAATAAGTATTCAGTAATAAAGAAATGGTTAAAGCCTTACATTTTCCAAAGGGGATATTAGCTTTTGCAGACTCAGGCATATAATGCAGAATTATAGGTAGCAACAGAAATCTACAATATTGGTGACACATTATTAGGTATTTGATTACATAATTAAGAATATATCCAAAATACTTATCCTAAGGGCAAGATTATAAGGGATTCTCAATGATCTATTTTTACAAATGAAAAATGCCATAATTAAAGTGTTCACTTCAGACACTCAGTTTTACGTGTCTTACTTTAATGATTCAAAACTCACTGCCTTCTTAAACATTGTTCCCCTTAGCTACCTGCTTTTCAAGTGTCAATTTATCATACCAGTTATTTCTATTGCTTGGTTTCTTCTTTCAAAACAAGAGAACTGTACACTAGGCCATGGTTCCCCAACCTTTTCCATACCAGGGATTGGTATCATGGAGACCATTTTTCGGGATGATTCAAGCACATTACATTTATCATTAGATTCTCATAAGGAGCACAAAACCTAGATCCCTTGTATGAGCAGTTCACAATAAGGTTCATTGTCCTACGAGAATCTAATGCACTGGTCTCACAGGAGGTGGATCTCAGCTTCCCTCCCTTGCTGGCACTCACCTCCTGCTGTGTGGCCTTGTTCCTTAGGAGACAATGACCAGTACCAGTCTATGGTCCAGGGGTTAGGGACCCCTGCACTAGGATATACATGAAATAGTAACGATTGCTTATTTTATCCATTAAATTATCATTCTAAATTACTGGATACAGCTTAGCAAAGGAGCTGTACATTGTCGTTTTTATTTATTTACTTACACTTACTTTCAAGACATTAAATTTGTTTGATTTGAAGGAATATCTGACTACCTAGGTATTAGAAATTCTGTTAAGACAGTTCTCTGTTCTTTTATAGACAAATATAAAAGAAAAAAGTAAATAAAACAGGAATATTCTAATTGCAAAAAAGACTTTTTTCATTCATGGAGAATTGCCAGAAGGCCTGTGGTCTCTAAAAGTGAAAGGAAATTTCAGAGATGCTGATTATTGTTACTTCTCAGTGACCTGTGAGAATCAAAGGACATATATCTCTATGTCCCATTATAAAATAATCAATTTGGTTGGAAGTGAATTTATTTGGGGATAGAACTGATTCAAATATTTGAAAACCTGTCAAATTAAAGAGGGATTAAGATTATTCTGTCTGGCAATTATGAGTAGAATTTATAAAAAGGTGATTATTTTCTAATTTAAAAGTACAATTAAAATACTAAATAAATAAAGCACGTCTTTGGGGAGCTATACATAAAATGCCAGTGTTAGCTCTTTATCCAAGTCCTCCTGCTGTTTGAGTTTACACATTCTTTTCATATTGGCCAAACATAAATAACTAAATATTAACACGAGGCTCAGTCCCATATACTATGGGAAACCTGATAATCCTTTAATATCCCTGAGAATTTGGAGAAGTTTATGTTTCTCCCAATCATTTCTTATTAATTTTCTATTTTCATTGACTGCTTAATCTCTGACCTAGAAGTCAGAATTTTCTGTGATCAGTTTATTTTGTTTTATTTTAAATAAAACATATTCTTCCTACATATAAGACTGAAATCAAACAGAGACGAGATTACCACTTATTTTCCATTTGTAATATTTTCACTAATGTCATCACATGATTCTTGTGATACAAGGATTGGGCAAGAGCAGTTGTATTCAAATACACATATGCATACACACATACAGACACAGAGCACTTTGCTCAAACTAAATCTTAAGAGTGTATGTGAAGTTAATAGAAGCGGGACTAGGCTAGTTAAAAGAATGGACAGGTAGGTCAGTTGCCACATTAGACCTCTTCTTCCCTTACACATACCTGAAAGAACAATTAGGAATCCACACAGCTGATGTGAAATTATAGGGAATCCAAGGTTCCATTCAACATGATACTAATTTTAATTAATCGATTGCTCACTGTGTTTCATGTTATTATCATACAGTTATACAGAGCAACAAGGAACTACACTGTCTAATCCAATCTCCTTTTTAAATGATAAAGTTGAGGTTTAGATATGCTAAGTAACTTGCCCAAGGTCACATGAATAACAAATTGTGAAGCAAAGATTTTTTATCTCAGGGAATTTCATTTCAGAGCCTAGATTTCCATCCACTTTAGCCCCTACGTTAAATCAAATTTTTATTACAGAGATTTTCACTTATTTTGAGTTACTGAGGCTCATTCTGTTAGGGCACGAGATGTTCCAGGTTTATTGGATCAGACACACAATAAGTTAAAAAGAATACAAATTTATAAACTAAAAATTCTGTGCAAATGTGAATATTTAGAAAAAGACAATACAACAAACCACGAAGTTTTAAAAGCTGGGTAATTTTAAAACATGATAAAATCTAGAAACACATTATAATGCTTGTATTAATTAGTTGTCTATGTCACTCCATTCTACTTATTTTTCTTATTTTTATTGCATTGAAAAATATTTTCACCCCTTTGTATGACAACAATTTTTTATCATTTTGATAGAATACACTCTTCTCTCTAGCTTGGTTGATATAATTTTTAAAATTCTTCTCTATAATGTAGAAATATTTATTTTAGCTTTACAACCAATTATTGGTCATATTATATAATTACTTTGGATTTTTGTCAAATTTAGGAAAATCTCTATCTGCATTACTTTCATATATGGGCTAGGAGATTTAGAAAGCTTTTCCACCAATTTTGATTCTCTCTCCACTTTTAAAAGTATATGCCACTTCTGTGCCCACATGACTGTAGTGCCGGGTAGCTATAAGCCCTATTGCTTCATGTCAAGATGCTCTTGGGTCCACATAATAGGAAGTCAGGGTATTTCCTGACAGCCATTTCTATGCTAGCACAGCTAGCAATAACTGCACATACAGCAATGATTTAGAACCAAAAACTATATCCCACTAGACTCAAATGAAATGTATCTCTAACTTTACTTTCCCTAAACTCGATCCTCAAAATGCTCAAGCCCACTCTAACACCAGGTGCCATGAAAACTGAGTGTAAGGAAAAAGAAGTGGGCAGGTGTGATGGTTAATATTAGGTGTCAACTTGACTGGACAGAGCGATGCTTAGATGGCTGGTGACGTATTGTTTCTGGGTGTGTCTGTGAAAGTATTATAAGAGAAGATTGACACATTTGAGTTGGTGGAATGGGAGAGGAAGGAATATGGGTGGGCATCATCCTATCTGCTGCCAGCGCAGCTAGAACAAAGCAGGTGGAAGAAGGGGGTAAGTTTGCTTGCTGATTTCTCTAATTCCCTCTGTCTTCGTATGTCTGATGCTTCCTCCCCTCTTTTCCTGCCCTTGGACCTCAGATTCCAGGTCTTTGGCCTTTGGACTCTGGGACTTTTACCAGAATCTTCCTGGGGGCTCTGGGGCCTTCTGCTATACACTGAAGTCTACACTGTCAGTTTTCCTGGTTTTGAGGCTTTCAGATTTGGACTGAGAAACTACTGGCTTTTTCTTTCCCTAGCTTACAGATGGCATATGGTGGGGCTTTGCTGTATAATCATGAAAGTGAATTCTCTTTAATAAATTCTGTTTTATATATATAGATATTGATATCTATGCTGATATAGATATCAATATAGATATAGATATCAACACATATATCGATATCTATATCTGTATCTCCTATTGGTTCTGTCCCTCTGGAGAATCTTAATACAGGAAGCAAAGGAAAAACACATGATTACAGTGAAAATATCTTACTTCTACAAATATTGCAGAAACTTATGAACATGTGAATATATTTCTAGAGCCTCTTCAACGGCCTTTGAAGTGACCCAAGCCTAAAGCTTAAGCTTCATTACTTTGAGGGTAAATCTACCTCTGATTTAAGATCAAGTTATTACACAAAAGAAACAATAAGAAAACAGGCCCATAATGAAGCTGGATTAAAAACATACAAGGCTTTGAAGCTGGAGTGAAAGAGGGTTGTAATGAAAACATAAAATAAAAAACATGTAACAAGGCACACAGAAAACAGTAAAATTATGAGCTTGAATCAGAGGGCATGGAGGAATCACCTCAGATTTACAATCCGGAAAAAAAAAATGGTAGAACTAAAAACTTAGGTCATCGGATGAGAATGGAATACCTGGGAGTCCCTACATTTAAACATATATGTCCCAATAAAATGTGTAACTGCACACCTAGCCATGTGAGTTCCTCAATGATCAAAAAAACTTTCTGAAATTTGATGGTATATGTTTGGAGGTACATGAATGTATTCAGAAATAGTACAGCTAAAATCCCTGGGCTTTAGCAAGTATATAACATTTGACCAAATGTTCTATGAACCACAGATTAATGGGATAGAAAAATCCAGCTAAAAAGTTCATTTTAATTAAAGAATCTACGCATGCTAGACCTTCTTAACAATTTTAGAAGCAGCATTAAAGGTTGGGTGCAGTAGCTCACACCTGTAATCCCAGCACTTTGGGAGGCAGAGGCTGGTGAATTACCTGAGATCAGAAGTTCAAGACCAGCCTGACCAGCATAGTGAATCCTCATCTCTAAAAAAAATATAAATAAAATAGAAGCAGCATTGTGGCTGTTAAAAAATTATACAAAACTGTTAAAAATGTGACTTTCTCCTCAAATGTCATTTTTTCTTTGTATCCCTTTTTCCTGCATGTTTTTCAAGCAACCCACTGTAAAATTCTTTTCCTAGAATATCATGTGTACTTGAAGTATTTCTTGAATCATTAATCATTAATATGCACATCACCTTCTGTCTGACTTTCCATTTGAATTCCCTAATCAGTCAAGGATGAATGAACAGAATAACAATTGATTTTATTTGATCATCCAAATTCATATGACAAATGCTGATCATTATCAGCTTTTCCAGAAATTGGGTTTGGTCATTCGTGGAGGGCACACATCAGAGGTACAGCATGCTTTTGGTTCTCTCTACTTTTCCTTTACACCATTGAAAATTGAAAGATTAATACCAACGAATTCAATTCTTCTTTTCAAGCTTAAAAAACCTCTTATAATTAGAAAATAGATTACTAAATTTTTTTACATGCTTCCTTTTGTTGTTTGGGAAGGATGGCTGGGCTTTTTCTTGTAGAGAGAGAGGAATTAAAGGACATGGTAAAACCACCAGAATACTATAGTAGCATATTTCCTTTCATTTCACAAGAAGAAAATTGAAGAAAATAATAAGCTTGTATGGCAACTGCACATTTTTAAAAAGGAGGGATGGGTCATAAAACATGCTTACTTTATCTACACGTTAGTTCCAATGCCAAACTTGAAAATTATGAAAATCCTCAGGCAAAGTACCTCATGATAGAGCACTTTCTTAACATCTATCACAAATGCAGTACATAAGATCTGAGTGGCTAACAATAGCCACACAAAAAGGGCACAAGTAAATTCTCAAAATACTTCAAAAGTCACCTGAAATCTCACTTTCTGAACACGCTTAGCAGCCATAAACACAATAATCATGGATTACTGAAATACACAGATGCTTTGAACTAATTTGATTGAAGGGTTTGCTACATTTTTTGTGCCTAGACATTTGAAGAAGCTGTGAAAATAAATGGACAAGATTTTGTTGGAAATCTTACTTATTCTTCACATAATCACACTATTTCTCTTTTTCTTATGTTCAAAAGAATATAATAACTACATGTCAGGTTCAGAAGTCAAACAATAGCTTCTAACTACCTGTTAGATTTTTTTAAGTCAATCAAAAAAGACCCTTTAGTGTCTGTCCATTCCTTCTTTTCTTCCTTTATTATTATTATTACTATTTTTTGAGATGGAGTCTTACTTTGTTGCCCAGGCTGGCATGCAGTGGCATGATCTCAGCTCACTGCAACCTCTACCTTACAAGTTCAAGTAATTCTCTTGCCTCAGCCTCCTGAGTAGCTGGGATTACAGCCACTTTGCCCAGCTAATTTTTGTATTTTTAGTAGAGATGGGTTTTTGCCATGTTGGCCAGGCTGATGATTAACCCCTTTCTCAGAAACTTTTCTAGGGGCTGGTCTCAAACCTCCTGACCTCAGGTGATCTGCCCGTCTCGAACTCCTCAAGTGCTGAGATTAAAGGCATGAATCACCACGACCAGCCTCTTTCATTTATTTATTCAGCAAATACTTTTGTGCAATGGTTAATTTTCAGGTAATGATCCAAACACTGACATGTAACAAATATAAAGACAGATTCTGTACTTGCCTCTCACAACTTAAAATTCAAAAGGAAAGTCAGACATTAAACACAACTTACACATGTGAAAGTGATATAAAAGGCAGAGTACTGTGTGTCATGGAAAGTAGTGGAGAGACATAACCTAGTCTAGAGGAGCAGGGACATTCTGAAATGTTTCCCAGAGATCAAGACATATAAACTGACATCTGAAGAATAAACTAGCAGTGGGGAAACAGAGGATACATCAGTGTTTTGAGAATAAAAAATTGGTTGCACAAAGATCCAGAGTCAAGTATTCAAGAAGCACTTGGGAAAGAAAGTTCAGTGTGGTTGGAGCAGAAACAGCAATGAGGAAATTGGGCATACATTTAAGCTAAAATGATAGGCAGAGCAAAATCCTAGAAGGAATTATAAACCTTGTTAAGAATTTTAGACTTTATCATTAGAAAAGGTAAAGTCATCCAAGGACATTATTAAGAGGAATAACAGGGCAGATTTTACATTTTGAAGGTTCAGTCTGGCTACAGAGAGAAGGATGGATTAGGGTATTGTAAAATGAATGTTCTGAGATCAGTTAGAGAGATATTACAATGAATTATATAACTAGCAATTCCAGATCAAGTTATTAAAATTAGTTTGGAATATATTTAGTGAACTTAAGGGTCAAGAAAAGGAGAGTGCAATTCAATGTCAGGCAAGCAATTTGTCCTTCCATAGGAGTAACAATGGTGTCACTGCTATTACCAACAATCATGGCTAGAGGGGCTTCCTTTGTCAAGATTGCTGCCTGGTAATGCTAGTTTGAGAATTTTCCACTCCAAAATAATCTGTTATGTTTGGTGTCTTGAACTGGTGGCTATATTTAGTTACTTTCAAAATGCTCACCAAAACAGAGAGAAGAATATGAGAAATATATTATTCCCTCTTTAGCATATCTTTTCAGGTATGTTCTATCCTCATGTAAAGTTAGAACCATGGTAATTTACAAATATAAACTTCAATAACTTAACTCTTACTTTTCCATCATCTATGGGAAAATATCTGCATAGCAAAGACAAAAAAATCACATGGATTAGATAGATAGATGGACAGGTGGATAAATATAGGAATATGTACATAATTTAAATATTTACATAGCCATGTTTTAATATTTGGTATATAGACAGATATGTATAGATATATATTGAGATATAGCTATATAAATATTTTAATTATTTATTATAAAAATGTTGCTTTTTTGGAACTTGATTTAAAAAATGGCAATATAGGGAAAATGCCTTAGATACTGGGTAAAAGAGAAAAACAAATATGTTGCATAATACTGTCAATTGTGTAGTTCAGTATTTTCTTGTTGGCAGGAAAATTTTGATACTTGAAGAACTAATTTATTAAATCAATGATAATAATACATTTCTATTGTTTTTTGGGATGCCCCAAAATCTCTAAGCTAAATTTAATGCTAAGACAGATCAGCTAGGTCAGCTAAGGTAGTTAGTGTATTTCCCTTCCTCTTCTCCATAACTTTTGCTTGTTTCCATTTTAACAACTTTGCCATATGCATGCATTTGTAGAAGTCACTGAAGTCAATTTTAAAAAAATTACTTACACTACGTATTTCAGTAATAAATTTAAAATAGAAATCTTTATTTAAATAAATAAGTTAAAATAAAAATTCAAAAATAAATTTAAAATAGGAATTAAATTTATAATAAATTATATGTCAGAACATTGTGGTTCATTAATTAAAATAAGCTATAGAGGACTGCTTATATTTAGTTTCTCCCAGCAGTGTATACAACTGTCTTTATAAACATTTTCTCATTTATTTTTGTTGTTTGTTTACTGTTTCTTTTAACTTTGGAGAAGTTTGAAGTAGATACGTAAAAAGGATAATAACTAGAAATAGGGCAGAGAATGGAGCTGGAATGATGGTTGTAAATTTAGGAGATGGTAAAGAAATATTGTTGGTGCTTGATTAGATTGGCTAAAGACAGAAAAAATATTTGAAGACTGCCAGTTTACTGGTTTATGAAAAATGCTCAAATCACTAATTATTAGAGAAATGTAAATCAAAACCACAATGAGATACCATCTCATATCAGTGAGAATGGCTATTATTTAAAAGCCAAAAAATGACAGATGCTGGCAAGGTTGTGGAGAAAACGGAATGCTCATACACTGTTGGTGAGAATGTAAATTAGTTCAGCCATTGTATAAAACGGTCTGGGAATATCTCAAAAAACCTAAAACAATTATCATTCAACCAGATATTTCTATTATTGGGTATATGCCCAAAGGAATATAAATAATTCTACCATACAGACATGCACACATATGTTCATCACAGTGTGATTTATAGTAGCAAAGACATGCAATCAACCTAAATATCCATCAGTGGTAGACTGGAAAAAGATAATATGGTATATATATGCCATGGAATACCATACACCTCTAAAAAAGAAGAAGATCATGTCCTTTGTAGCAACATGAATACAGATGAAGGCCATTATCCTAAGTGAACTAGCATAGGATTAGAAAACCAAATGCTATATGTTCTCACTTATAAATGGGAATTAAATATTGAATACACATGGACACAAAGATGGAAAAAATAGACCCTGGGGGATATTAGGAGAAGAGTGGAGATCAGAAAACTACCTATCGGATACTATGCTCACTACCTGGGTGACAAAATTGTGTGTACAACAAACCCTAGTAACACACAATGTACCCATGGAAAGAAACCTGCACATATATCCCCTGAATCTGAAATAAAAGTTGAAAAAAAAATACCATGTAAACCAATCTATACACAAATAGGAAAAAATATACCACAAAATGCCTATATTCGAAAGAATACATTTCTAAGTATCAAAGACCTCAGCTTTCACCTGTAACCCTACATAAAGAAGAAAAATTAAATCTAAAGTAAGCAGAATAAACAGAATGTTAAGTATCGGAGTAGAAATCAAGGAAAAAACCTCAGAAAATCAACAGATTAACATGAAACCATAAGCTGATTTTTTTTGTGATAGCCTAACTTGTGCTAGCCTAACTGACTCCATCTTAGTTGTAAACTCCATTTTTGCCTCTCCTTCCCTGCCATGTCTCCCTTAGGTGCATAACTGGGTCACACTGATGCTATACTTATGTCACACTAACTCCGTGCTTATCCTACTAACATATAACCATTGTAAATACATCCTGCTTGGCAAGCACACCTGGTATTGCGAATAACTCTCCTTGGACACCCGCTTGGTGACTGGAAATACCCTGGCCTGCAACCACATACCTCTAACCTGCTCATTCTGCTTCTGTAAAATTCTGCTTCAGCTAGGCTCACTCTTCCCTACCTAAATTAAGGTATAAAAAGGAATCAAGCCCCTTCCTCAGGACCGAGAGAATTTTGAACGTAAGCAGCCTCTCAGTCGCCGGCAATAAAGAACTCAGAATCAGAACTCCTACTGTGATGTTTTCTCTAATTCACTAGGTTACAACATTTTGAAGATCAATAATTTTGAAAAACCTGTAGCCACACTGAGAAGAAATTCAATAGTGAAAACACAATTACTAACATCAGGAGTGACAGAGGTAACAGCTTTACAGATTATTTGAATATTAAAATATTAACCAGTGAATACTGTGAACTTTATGCTAAAAAATTTAATAACTTGGATGAAATAGACAGAATCATTGACAAACTACTGAGTCTCACCTAAGAAGAAAGATAATTTTTTGGGCCATGTATCTAATAAATTAAATTTGAAATTTTGGAGATGCACAAGGAATCTTTGTGAGGGAATGGAGCTGTTATTTGTATTTTATGTACTATCTCAATTGTAACTATGGTTTCACAGATGTGTACACATGTCAACTGTATCAAGTTGTACACCATATATGTGTGCAGTTTATTCTGTATTCATAACTCAAAAAAATATATTTTTTAAAAAGAATAGATGGTTTTGATTCATCCTGCAGACATAGATCTGTTAATCACTCTCCCCTCAAAATGATTCTAAAATGATTATAGGAATATAAAAATAGTAATGAAACATCAAGGAGATAAGGGAGGACATTATCAGTTGATGAATGTGCATTGCCTTTCTGGGGGAAGAAAGTGAATAGAGGAGCATAGACAATTAAGCAGAATGGAGAATTTCAAAGCCCAGAGCAGGAGTAGGAGAGGCAGCTGCAGCAGAGGTGGTAGCCCATCTGCTTTGTGGAGGGGCTAAAGGGCCTCCAAACTTGTTTATAGCAAATAAAATGAATAAAAAATAGGAGTGGAGCTGCAAACATTATTGTTATTTGACATGCACTATTGTGCAAAATTATGTCTTAACTTCTTCCCCATTCCTTAGTACACAAAATATGGACTGCCTGAGAGTCAAACACACACTTGTCACTCCCCGCTCATTCCCATTCCTTCTTTCTTTTTTTTTTAGTCCAAGGGGAATAAGGGGTAGGTTTGTTGCTTACAAAATTCTAAGTTTTAATTGGTACAGGTTCATCTTTACATTATCAAATATGTTACTAAATTATAGGTATTGTTTTAAATTACAAATTCTTTAATATATAGTAAAAATATGTAAATTTCAAGCTCATGCCACCTCTGGAGATACTTTTTGACACATCCAAATATTTATCTTAGTCACTGTACAGGTGAAAGTATTAAATGTCATGATATATTCCTTTATTTAAAGTTAAAACAGCAGTATGGAATTAATATGTAAGAAAATAATACAAGACAACACACAGTTACATATTAGGCTTACTTCTGTGGAACCATTTTCAGAAATGATATAAAGTCATAATTGAGTTAAAAGCGATAAAAATATACAATATGTATTTTCCAAAACACAGGGAAAATGTTTTTGTAGAATATATTCATTTATGATTTCTGCAAACAGCCAATCCATATTTAAAATACAATGAATAATTTCAGTTTTTTTCCACTCTAACTTTTCTAATATTTGCAAGAAATATAGTAATCATGGTTTGGGTTTTTCTTTCTACATGAATTTCCTGGGCAGTCTCGTGTATTTTTGACACGGAGTCTCACTCTGTCACCCAGGCTGGAGTGCAATGGCATGATCTCAGTTCATCGCCATTTCCACCTCCTGGGTTCAAGTGATACTCCTGCCTCAGCATCCTGAGTAGCTGGGATTACAGGCATGCACCACCACACCTGGCTAATTTTGTATTTTTAGTAGAGATGGGGTTTCACTATGTTGGCCAGGCTGGTCTCACACTCCTGACCTCATGATCTGCCCACCTCAGCCTCCCAAAGTGCTAGAATTGTAGGCGTGAGCCACCACACCTGGCCTCATGTGTATACTGACTTCTATTTGCAGACAAGTGATTTAGAAATTTAAGTTTTCACTTTGTACTTCCTTTTTGAAACTCTTTCATACAGTTTTATGTTAACATGTCTCACTCTTAACACAAAAAATAAATCCTTTATATTAACCACTGATAACCTACAGATCTTATTTGGCAAGCTTCCAAATTAGTCCTCCTGGGGGAAGTCTTGTGATTCATGGCAACATCCTGTCTCTTAGTAAATAATCTTATCCGAGTTCCTCAAATTTTTGACCTACTGATTAATACATGAAATCCTGAGGTTAAAAAGAATGCTGATTTGTTTTTGCATCATGAAGTTTTACTAATTGTCTTGTATGTAGACATTTTAGCCTGTATGTTGCAATCTGTAGTGAGTAATTTCAATCTCTATATAGTACCCTCAATGAAAAAGGACCACTCCAATGTAAGGAGTCCCACTACTTCTAATAAACTTTCATAAAACCCGTTCAACTTGCAGCCAACTCTGGACTATGCCAAGCTTTGTTGCCAAACCTTCCTGGGTCAATCCTTACCTTTGGCTTCCAATAAACCTTTATGAAGTTATTTCTACTTCAACGGCCTTAATTTCAGTTGACACTCTTTTAGAAGGCATTTAACCATGTTTCCTTTTATTTATATTGAGTAGAAGATCTACATTTAGACCTTTCTTTAAGAGAGCAAATATTAGCCACTTTAAATAATGTCTTCAAAAGAATTATGTCTTTAAAGTCATAATCATATTTAAATGGTACTTACGCTAATATCTAATGTTTTAAAACTGCAGTTTTTAAAGCAAATTCTATACATTCATTTATGAATATATTATATCTCCAATTAACTCCAAATGTGATAAAAATATTTGTTTCCTGCATATTTTTACTCAATTATCCTATTGAAGTCTTTAAATACTTCTGTTTTATAAAAACTATTCAGTAATTCAATTACTTTTCTGCAGAAGAAATGCTCAAGATCTTGGTTCTAGGTATCTATTGCCATCAAGGTGAATCTTTTCCCTTGGGTTCTGTGAAAGCCCTGTGTATTCTGGGCATTATTTTGAAGGCAGCATCAAGGGAATATGACTACTTTTCATCCTGACACTATTACAAGCCTAGTTCAATCATCACTGTTCACCTGGATTAACGTAGTACTTTCTTAAATATTCCCCCAATTTATACCTTTGCTCAATACTGTACTACCCCAGGCAATGGAAGTCAGGTTTGTCACTAGATTCCACCAGACTCCAAGTAAAAACGGCCAAGGTTTCAGAATGGGCCAACCTCTCCAACTTCATCTAAAGCTTTCTCACTTTTCCATTTTCATTCAGTCACCATGTTGGCTTTTTTTCCATCCCTCACATTTACTGAACAAACTCGCGTCTTGGGATTTTTGCATTGCCAATTTCCTCTGCTTCAAAAATCCCTTCTCCAGACATCTGCACTGCATGCCCCCATCTCTTCCTTCATGTTTCAGCTCAAATGTCAACTTCTCATTGAGGC